>NC_062219.1:130476132-130851132 GCF_902686445.1 Sciurus carolinensis
AATATATTTTTGTATGCGATTTCTAAAATTTTGTTGAGAATTTTGCATCAATGTTCATTAAGGATATTGGTCTGAAATTTTCTTTCCTCAATTGTCTCTGTCTGGTTTAGGTATCAGGGTATATTGGCTTCATAGAATGAGTTTGGGAGGGTTCCCTCCTCTTCTATTTCATGGAATACTTTGAGGAGTATTGGAATGAGCTCTTCTTTAAAGGTTTTGTAGAACTTGGCTGAGAACCCATCTGGTCCCGGTTTTCTTTGTTGGTAGCTTTGATGACCTCTTCTATTTCATTGCTTGAATTGATTTACTTAAGTTTGTATGTCCTCGTCTCCTTCAGTTGAGGTATTCTATGTCTCTAGAAACTTGTTGATGTCTTCGAGGTTTTCTGTTTTGTTGGAGTATAGATTTTCAAATAGCTTCCAATCACGTTTGTATTTCATTCATGTCTGTTGTCATTTTTCTTGTTCATTCGGAATTTTAGTAATTGAGTGTTCTCCCTCTTTCTCTTTGTTAGTGTGGCTAAGGGTTTATCAATTATGTTTATTTTTTTCATGAACCAACTCTTTATTTTGTTAATTTTTTCCGATTGTTTCTTTTGTTTCAATTTCGTTGATTTCGGCTCTGATTTTAACTATTTCCTGTCTTTTACTACTTTTGGTGTTGGTCTTCTCTTCTTTTTCTAGGACTTTGAGCTGTAGTGTTAATTCGTTTATTTGTTGATTTCTACTTCTTTTGCTGAATGCGTCCCAAGCAATAAATCTTCCTGTAGTACTGCTTTAATCATGTCCCAGAGATTTTGATATGATGTCTTTGTTCTCATTTACTTCTAAGAATTTTTTTATTTCCCTCCTGATATCTTCTGTCATCCATTCATCATATAATACTGTGTTATTATTTAATCTCCAGTATTGGAGAAGTTTCTGTTTTTTATTATGTCATTTATTTCTAATTTCAATCCATTATGACTGATAGAGTTCAGGTAGTGTCTCTATCTTCTTGTATTTGCTAACAGTAGCTTTGTGGCATAACATATGGTCTATTTTAGAGAAGGATCCATGTGCTGCTGAGAAGAAAGTGTATTCGTTCTTTGTTGGATGTATATTCTCTATATGTCGGTTAAGTCTAAATTGTTGATTGTGTTTATTGAATCTACGGTTTCTTTATTCATTTTTGTTTGGACGATCTATCCAGTGGTGAGAAAGGTGTGTTAAAATCGCCTAGTATTAGGTATTGGTCGTCTATTTGATTTCTGGACTTGAAAGGATTTGTTTGACATGCGTGGATGAGCCAATGTTTTGGGCATAGATATTTATGATTGTTATGTCTTTGCTGATTTATGCTTCCCTTAAGCAACATGTAATGTCCTTCTTTTTATCCCTTCTGACTAGTTTTGGCTTGATGTCCACATTGTCTGAGATGAGGATGGATACTCCGCTTTTTGCTGTGTCCGTGTGCATGGTATGTTTTTTCCCTCCTTTCACCTTTAGTCTGTGGGTATCCTCTTCTATGAGATGATCTCTTGCAGGCAGCACATTGTAGGATTTTTCTTTTAATCCATCTGCCAGTCTATTTTCTTTTTGGATGAGTTCAGGTCATTACATTCAGGTTATTATTGTGATATGATTTGTATTCCCAGTCATTTGACTCATTTTTGTTTTGACATGATTTTGGTTTCTCCTTTATTTGGCTATTCCTTTAGGCTAGTTCCTCCTGTTGCTATTTGCATTATTGTTTTTCATCTCTTCCTCATGTAATATTTGCTGAGAATATCTGTAATGCCGGTTTTCTTTTGCAAATTTCTTTAGCTTTGTTTATCATGGAAGGATCTTATTTCATCATCAAATCTGAAAGTAATTTTGCTGGGTGTAAGATTCTTGGTTGGCATCCATTTTCTTTCAGGGCTTGGTAAGTGTTGTTTCAAGCCCTTCTAGCTTTTAGGGTCTGGTTTGAAAATCTGCTGATATTCTTATTGATTTCCCCCTGAAGTAATTTGATTCTTTTCCTCACGGCCTTTAAAATTATGTCTTTATTTTGGTATGTTAAGTATTTCATAATAATGTGCCTTGGTGTGGGTCTGCTTTAATTTTGTATATTTGGAGTCCTATAGCCTCTTGTACTTGGTTTTCCATTCATTCTTCAGATTTGGGAAATTTTCTGATATTATTTCATTGATAGACTGTTCATCCTTTGGTTTTTTCTCTAAGCCTTTCTCAATCCCAATACTTCTTAAATTTGGCCTTTTCATGATATCCCATAATTCTTGTAGATTCTGTTCATGATTTCTTACCATCTTCTCTGTTTGGTCAACTTTGTTTTCAAAATTAAATTTTTTTCTTCAATGCTGAGGTTCGTCTTCCAGGTGTTCTATCCTATTGGTTATGCTTTCTATGGAGTTTTTAAACTTGGTTATTGTTTCCCTTCATTTCAAGGATTTCTGTTTGTTTTTTTTTCAGTATCTCTACTCTTATTGAAATGATTTCTTGCTTCCCGTATTTGCTCATTTAACTGTTGATGTGGGATCATTTAATGCCTGTATTGCTCTTTCATCTCCTCCTTCATGCCTGCATTTGCTCTTTTCATCTCCTCGTTTGCTTCCCTGATGTTTTAATTATGTACATTCTGAACACCCTTTCTGACATTTCTTCTGCTGTGCTGTCATTGGTTTTATGATATAGTATCTAGGTTTGTTTGGGACATTTTCTTCCCTTGTTTTTCTCATATTGGTCAGATGTCAGTGGAACTCTGAGATATTTCAGATTTCCTCTATTGGCTTATAGTGTCCCTGTAGATTCCAGTGTATCACCTCCCAGCCTTCATGCCTGAAGTCTTGGAGGAACTTGATAAGGCTGTGTTTCCGAAGAAAGCTGCCCCTATCCCCCTACTGGGTCCCGGGCTTGGAGTTGGCTCTGTGCGGAAAGGCTCTAACTGGGGGGCCTGCACCATGCAGCTGGCCGTGTGGGAGGAGCCCACCGCCGAGTGCGCAAGGCTACCTGCGGAAGACTGTAGCTGCCCTGCCCTGCTCCGATAAGCTGCTCTTATCCATGCCTGCTGCCCAGGCCAAATTTCACCTGGTGAGAGACTCACCCCGTGGCTCTATTTTAGTCCGAGTCTCTCAATGTTTCCCCTTCTTGAATCCTGGGTTCTGGAGTGACTGGAGATTCAGTCATCCTCTAGTCCGCCATCTTGGGTCCCCTGTGGAAAGAGCCTGTGCCTGAAGGGGCAGGGCTGCCTGGAGAAGTCTCTGGCTGCCCTGCCCTGATCCCAGAGGCTGCCTGGGAGTCAGCGCGGGACTTGTTCTGGCTCTGTGTAGAAGGCTCTCACTGGCGGTCTGCTCTGAGAAGCAGCCTTGAAAGGCGCTTCCCGCCACAGGGGCCAGGCTGCTTGGGTAAGTCCCTGGCTGCCCTGTCCTGGTCCCTGAAGCCACTTGTGTGGCCGGAGCTCGCAGCGCTGCTCCTGGACTTGGATCTGGTTCTGTCCAGAAAGGCTCTCACTGGGGGCCTGTTCCGAGAAGCTTGAGAAGCTGGCCGTGTGGGAGAGGCCCCCGCCGGAGTGCACTGGTCCCTGGGGAAGACTCTAGTTGCCCTGCCCTGCTCTGATAAGTCACCTCTATCCAGGCTTTCTGCCAGGCCGAGCTTTACCCGGTGGGGGAGACTCACCCATGGCTCTATTTTAGTCCGAGTCTCTCATGTCTCCCATTCTTGAATCCTGGGTTCTGGAGCGACTGAAGATGCAGTCACCCTCTAGTCTGCCATCTTGGACCGCCCCCCAGGGTAATTATTGAGATATGATTTGTATTCCCAGTCATTTGCCTTATTTTTGGTTTTTAAGTTGGCTTGGTTTCTCCTTTGAGTGGTTTTTCTCTAAGGTAATTCCTCCCTTTGCTGGCCTCCATTGTTGTTTTTCATTTCCTCCTCATGGAATATTTTGTTGAGAACATTCTGTAGCACAGGCTTTCTATTTGTAAATTCTTTTAACTTTTGTTTATCATGGAAGGATTTTATTTCATCTTTGAATCTGAAGGTTAGTTTTGCTGGGTATAGGATTCTTGGTTGGCAACCATGTTCTTTCAGAGCTTGAAATATGTTGTTCCAGGCCCTTCTAGCTTTTAGATTCTGAGTTGAGAAGTCGGCTGCTCTCCATATTGGTCTCCCCATATATGTAATCTGATGTTTTTCTCTTGTGGCCTTCAAAATCTTGTCTTTATTTTGAATGTTAGACATTTTCATTATAATGTGCATTGGTGTGGATCTGTTATGATTCTGTGCATTTGGTGTTCTATAAGCCTCTCGTATTTGATTTTCCACTTCATTCTTCAGGTTTGGGAAATTTTCTGATATTATTTCATTGAATAGGTTGTTCATTCCTTTGGTTTGTATCTCTGTGCCTTCCTCAATCCCAATAATTCTTAAATTTGGTCTTTTCATGATGTCCCATAGTTCTTGGAGATTCTGTTCCTGATTTCTTACCATCTTCTCTGTTTGGGCAACTTTACTTTCAAGATTAAATATTTTGTCTTAATTGTCTGATGTTCTGTCTTCCAAGTGGTCTAGTCTTTTGGTGGTGCTCTCCAGTGAGTTTTTTATTTGGTTTATTGTTTCCTTCATTTCAAGGATTTCCATTTTTTTTTGAGAATCTCTATCTCTTTGTTGAAATGATCTTTATATCCTGCAGTTGCTCTTTTAGCTTATTGGTATTATTATTCATTGCCTGCATTTTCTCTCTTATCTCATTCTTTGCTTCACGAATCATCTTAATCATGTATAATCTGAAGTCTGTTTCTAAGACATTTCTTCTAACATACTGTCATTGGATTCTATTAATATAGAATCTAGATTTGTTTGGATTATTTTCTTCCCTTGTTTTTTTATATTGCTCATGTATCTTCCCCTCTAGCAGTGCAGATCTGGGGTATTGCAGATTTTCCCCTATAGGCTTATAGTGGGTCTATAGGTTTCCAAAACCATTTCTTTAAGGGGAGATCAATATTAGCAGTGCCCATTTCAGACACTATGCAATCCTAGACCAGATAGCCCCTATGAGGACAATAACAAAATTGTCATAATAAACAGAATGAGTTCAAATATTATCTTCAGTAAAACAAACAGATTTGCAATAAGGTATGCAGTTTCAAATGGAGGACAAAGGGGATGCAGAGGGATGTAGAATGTGACTTTTAGTGGCATAAGAAAAGAATATACAGAAGTTCTAGATAATAGAAAGGGTGAGAGTGTAATCAAAAGAAATTTGTTGTTAGCATGCAAAAAAGTGAGAAAAAGACTCTGAGGGAACAGTTAAACAAAAGGAAAAGAGAGCAAGAAAAGTAAAAAAAAATAAAATCAAACTTTTTCAATAAGGAGTAAAAAGAAAATCTACAGTATAACAGTCATATAGTAATGAAACCTCCCAGAGTTCAGTAGCCTGATGCATGAGAAGTACCCAACAATGAGCTTCAAGCCACCAGCAGGTGTCTCAGGATGGGTTTTTGCCCCACCTAAAGAAGCTATGGCTTCCAGGATTATTCAAGATGGCCACTCTGGCTTCAAAATGTGTTGGCAAATGGTGAGTTGCAGCTCAGGGTGTGGCCATGGTCAGCAGGAGGTCCTGGAGGCAGGATGTGGTTGGTCAGGCAGGGGTCCTGGGTGTCGGGTGTGTTTGGTGTGGTTGTGGGATCCTGGAGTTGGTTGCAATCAATCAGTTTAGGGTCCTGGTGATAGGGCGCAGTCAGTTGGTCTGTGGGTCCAGGCAGGGAACAGTCAGTCAATGTGAGGGCCTGAGAGGCAGGGAGTGATCAGTCGGGTTGAGGGATCCTGGAGATGGGGCTCAGTCAGTCCGGCTAGGGGTTCTATGGGGCCTGGCTGTTGTCTCAAAACAGCGGCAGCCACGTGTAATCAAACCTGCAGGTACTGTAACAGTGAACTTCCAGGCAACAGCAGGCAGCTGGTGCTCCACTGGCGGTCGGCAATCAGTTTGCTGATTGTTGTCAGACAATCGGGAGGTGAATCTTGTGTGTTGGGTGATGGATAGGTGTAAGGCAGGTGATGGACAGGCGAGAGGTAGGGAAATGGTAGATGATAGGCACCTGACAGTGAACAATCTGCACTCAAAAAACGCATTGATATGCTGGCAGTGTGCAGGTGATCACAGCAGACAAATGGGGTAAACAGCAGGGGATTGATAAGCAGCAAAAACTGCCTTACCAAGAAACAGATATCCTCTGCTTGAAACCGGAGTTACCGAGCAACAAGGAATGCAGCCTCCCTCTAGTCCGCCATCTTGGATCTAACTGGACTTCTTGAGTATTATTGGGTGACTCCACTGATGAGGTACGTTGTTGTGGCAGCATGGCAGCCAGCCCTGGTGGCCTTGTCAATGTAGCTGCTGCAGAAGTGTCCTCAGCATATCACTGTTTCTGCTTTTCCACACAGCAGCAATGACCTCCTTATGACTTCCCAAGAGAAATCCCTTCCTGCAACCTTTAGTACCAGGAAGAGAAGTGAGTTCCTCAGCAATGCTTGTTCCTTCTGCAATGCTGAAGGAGTGGCTCCTGTTGATTCACTTCTGACAGCTATTTCCAGGAAGCCTAGGCCTAAGTCTGAAGTTCTCAGAGGTTCATGCCTCCAGTGTCCAGCTTGGGTTGCCTCCTTTCTTGCCTAATTACTGCTAACCTTTCTTATTCCTGCTCAGTTATAATTTGGGCAGCATTAAACAATCTTAGGGCTGCAACTGGAGACCCCAGTGGTGAGGAGGCAAAGAGGCAGAGGGACTCATGCATACAACAATAGGAAGGCCAGCTTTTCTTTGCACTATGTATCACATGAGACAACAAACTTTCTATTTTAACTTGTTGGATCTAAGCAGAGAGTTCTGCCACATATTTCACAGTTGGATGAACACATAATGCATTCTCATCATTTGATGCAGTTCTAGTTTCAGATGATTTTTATTTGCCTGTTTTTGAGAGTGAGTTGTGGTTTTCTTATACTCCTCATTCCCTGTTAACTATTACTAAAACCCATATTTAAATGAATTAGAGGAATTGGAGTGCATATGACTCAAGACAATATGACTTATTGCCTTACTGTAGGCAGAAGTCTGCTACAGGCCTTATTGGGCTAAAGTCAAGGTGTTACCAGGCTGAACAAATTACTTCAGTCTTCAGAATAGAGTTCATTTCTTTGTCTTTTCCTGTTTCTGCAGGCTGCTCACACTCCTTGGCTCTTAGTTTTATTCCTCCATCTTCAAAATCAGCAATGGCAGTTTGGATCTTAACACCTCAGTAAAGCTGACCCATCTGCAATTACTCCACTTTTATCTCATATTCAAAAAAGTTTCTTCACATTTAAAAACTCAGGTAAATATATTGGACCCACTCAGATAATTCAGAATTATCCCATCTCAAAATTTTTTTTGACACAAAAGGTAACATATTCAAAGGTTCTCAGGATTGGGTAAGAACTTCTTTGGGGACATTGGTCTGCCTAAAATATCCTGTGAACAAAGTAACCACTAATAAATTTGATGTTAATGATAGATGACATATGAATGATTCTATACTTAATTCTGTAGTTATATTTAAATTTGTTTCTCCTAATAAAATTTTACCACCAGCTAACATTAACTGAGAAGGTATTATATATCAGGCACTGCTCTAAATGCTTTGTGTTTATTAGCCATTTAATCCTCAACAATACCTCTCCAATCTAGATGTGCTACCTCACTCTAATAACTGAAAAGTAAAATGGAAACGTGGGATGATTGTTCACTAGTTAGTGGTAAATTGGAGCTTTAAATTCAAGCACTTCATTTTCATATTCTTAACCACTGTCATGATTTCTCTCAAAATATCTGATCAATGGATGATGTATTAAAATAGCAGCTTATCGCATTACCCTATGTAAATTTATGATTACACAAATGGTATGCCTTTACTCTATGTGCAGAGAAACAACATGTATCCCATTTGTTTACAATAAAAAATAGCAGCTTATCAGTATGAATTATTGCCTACTGATATTACAGCTTCTATTATGTAACTAGAGTAAAACATCAAGACAGCTTTTTTTTTTCCCCCAGAAAAATCTCCCTAATTGTTACTGGCAACCTAGTGTGTGGAAGATATATTTGCCAGTAAACTTTGGATTCAAAATTTCAGGGTTGGACTCCTACTTTACACATAAAGGATTTAAAATAAGCGTACTACAGTGACACAGCCACATCAATTTTTATACCAGTTCAATTCACAATAACTGAATTATGGACCCAACCTAGATGGCCTTCAACAGATGAATGGATGAAGAAAATGTGGCAGATATACACATTGGGATATTACTTGGCCTTAAAGAAGAATGAAATTGCGGCACTTTTAGGTAAATGTCTAGAACTGGAGAATATCATGCTAAGTGAAATAAGCCAATCCCAAAAAACCAAAAGCTCAATGTTTTCTCTGATAAGCAGATGCTGATCCGTAGTAGGGGGAAGAATGAGGAACTTTGGATTGTGCAGAGGGGAGTGAGGGATGGGAAGAATGGTAGAATCAGACAGATGCTATTACCCTGTGTACATGTATGATTACACTGCTTGTGTGAATCAACACCATGTACAGCCAGAAGAATGAGAAGTTATGCTCCATTTGTGTGCAACATGTCAAAATGCATTCTGCCATCACCTATAACTATTAAGAACAAATTTTTTAAAAAGAAAAATCTTTCAGCATTAGATCTGTAAACAATTACTTATTTTGACAGATTGAATTGACTGGTGAGATAAGATAAAATTCAACATAGTCTACTGTGGACTAAATAGTGTATTCCCAAAATTCATATATTGAGGCCTTCATGCCAATGTGACTGTATTTGAAGATAGTGTCTTTACAAAGTAATTGAGTTTAAATGAGTTCATAAGAGAAGAGTCCTAATTCAATAGAATTTATGGCCTCAGAAGGAGCAGAGGGGATAAAGGAAAAGGGATAGAAAGAAAGAAATAAGAATCTTGTTTTTATTTAAAACATTTTTAAAAAATTATTTAGGACAAAGATTGCCCCCTACCCTTCCCCTCTTCACCAGAAGTCCTGAAGTAGACCTTGAGTGGATTGATGGATTGCCCATACCAGCTCTGTTCTGGGAAGGACAAAATTCTTCCTTCATAGATGAGATCCCCTCTCTCTCTCTCTCTCTCTCTCTCTCTCTCTCTCTCTCTCTCACACACACACACACACACACACACACACACACATATACACATACACACACACACACACACACACACACTTTTTCTATGGTTCTGGGGGTTGAAGCCAGGGGCTCTCTACAACTAAGCTACGTCCCCAGTCCTTTCTATTTTTCAAAACAGGGTCTTGTTGAATTCCCATGCTAGGCTTGAACTTAACATTCTCCTGCCTCTGTCTTCTGAATCACTGGGATTATAGGCATGTACCACTGCACCTGGCATACAATATGATTTCCTTCTAAGAAGACTTCCCCAGGATTGGCTGCCCCCTCCATTGAAGGGTAAGTGAGTGAGGGCTGAGGAAATGCCTACCTATAGGTGAAACAAAGGAATCCTCCTTATGGTCCAAAATCTGGAGGCCCATGGAGGATGGAGCAAAGCTTGGAACATTGTCTTGAATCTTGTGCACTGTTAGGAACTCCACAAAGCATGGCTAAGGCAAGTACAGATTCAAATGCCCAAGACCTCAACCTCTGAGAAATTACATGTATCTCAGAAACCTAGGAACAGAGGAAAATGCAGTAGGTTTTGTAAAGTCACCCTTTTTGTTGCCTCTTGGGGAGTGGAAGGTCTTCTTCTACAAATAGATCACATCTTATGACACACAAGTCTGGGCTCTTCCAAGGAACCTACCCTAAATGCCACCAATCTAAAGAGAAGACAAAGACTGGGGCCACTCAGTGACCATGCATCTAGGGCATCTCAAACCAAAACAGACCCTGCAACCAAAACAGAGGCACAAGGACATCTGACAGAAAACAGAAACAAAACAAATGAATAGCTGTAGAAGGCACCGATACCAAGTTTGTCTTCTGTGTTTTTGGGCCCTTTCTCTAGTAATAATTAAGGTAAACAAACCACATACTCTGTACCAGGAATTGCTCTCAACATTTTATATTTCATTTACACCAAAAACTATCAGTTTTTCATTCCTATAATGAAATAGCTGAGGTAGGCTACTTCATAAGGAAGTTGATTTTGTCTCCTTTTGTGGAGATCTGACATCACCACAGTTGGTGGTGAAATTCTTGATGGCAGTGTTCCAAGATGGTGCAGGAAAACTCATGGCAAGAGCCAGGGAGCATGTGCCTGTCTGATCTCTCTCCCTGTCCTTTTAAAGCAACCAGGATTCAATCATAGGGTTCCACCCTACTGACCTTATCTTATTCTAATAACTTTCCAAAGGGACTAAGTTTCCACCCTCTTACTTTCCACAGTAGGGACTGAATTTGAACCCATGAAGTCTTGGTGCATCAAACTGCATCCAAATCATAGCAATGTACATATGAATATTTGTGTCATTCAAATTTCCTCTGTTGAAACCCATTTTCAGTGTGATGGCATGAGGAGGCAATGCCCTTGGGATGAGATTTGGTCATGCATAAGGACACAGCAAGAAAAAGCTGTCTGTGAACCAGGAAGCTGCCTGTGAACAAGGAAGCTATCTGTGAAACAGGAAGCAGTCTGTGAACCTTGCACTTACCCACCTAAGAAGTGTGAGAAAGAAATTTCCGTTGTTTATAAGCCACCCAGTCTATGATGTTTTGTTATAGCAGCCTGAAAAAAACTAAGACAGAAATAAGAGGAAAAGAACAAAATAAAAAGAGGAAAACAGGGAGCAAGAGGGATGTGTTTTCAGTCAATTTTCTGAAGCAAAGCAGTGTTTTCAGAGAAAAGAAAAGATGCCTCTGTTGGAGATCTGAATTCTTGTCATGTTAATAAATGGGTCAAGGAAGCAGCTGGCTGCACCTTATTGCTGCCATGGGAGATATTCATACTAATCCTTTCCCTTGTATTCTGGTTGGACAAGGATGAAAATCCCCAGCATGAGGTATTAAAAGAGACAGAGGAAGCACACAAACCAATTTACATGGTTTCACTTGACCAGTTTTCTTCATTTGAGTCCTGTTAGCTCTGATAATGTATCCTCAGTATTAATCAACCAGGGGGAGAGAGGTAACCTCCATGTGTGTGGATGCAGGTGGGCACATGTCAGCCTTCAGCACCTCTGAGGGTTCCAGCTTCCCAGAGAGAAACCCAGAGGAGACAAAAGAACACAGCATGAACTTCCATGGTAATTATGGTCCACATCCCTGGAAATCCACTCTTTTCCTCCCAAATCCTCAATATAAACTTTGAAATGGGTTGAGTTTCCAGGGAGTCTGGCTGAGAAAATTTGTAGGGAAGGTGCCCGTCACCACCTACCACCCTCCTGTCCCCACCTACCACCCTCCTGTCCCCACCTACCACCCTCCTGTCCCCACCTATGGTCCATACATCCTCTGGATTTCTCAGCACCCACACCGGCTGGCACTCACACAGTAGCAACTTTTTCTCTGGGGGTGATTTTCTCAGCCAGCTGGTGTGCACCACCAGCGTGCTACCCATGCAGCCTGCCTAGATTGCCTTACCAGCCAAGTTTGGGGCCAAGCCGGGGGCAGGGTAGGGTGGGGGAAGAAGACATGCGCCCAACCCGGTGCGCACAGCTGACAGACTTGGCCCCCAGGCTGCTGCGGAAATGAATGCACACCGCTGAGCAGGTGGGTCGATGCTGAAGGCCTTCTGCCTCTAGAGGGGAGAGGAAGAGTGAGGTGGAGGAGTCACGCTCCTTTATGGCAGGTGGAGTTTTTTCATAGAAAGTAGACAGGTTGGGGTCAGAGGACTGCCTGACTTAATGTCCATTCACAGAATTTTAACTTCCAAAAATTCAGCACCCCTCTCCAATCAAGGGAGGTTCACCCTTTCTAACTAGTTTGTAAAGCCACATCTCATCCCTTGCCTGGCTCTCCCCAGGAATATTGGGAGAATTCCAGGTCAACTTCCATTTCTGACTTCCTTTTATATCAGGTGTGAAACTGGAGACAACACAATGCCAGAGCTATGATGGTGTAGCCTGACCAGAAATCACCCACGTTCTGCAGAGGCCCATGGTCACCAGAAACCTTTTAACTGCTGGCTTGGATGGGGTCCAGGAGCCCCATAGATATCAAAACTGAGAAGGTTAAGTCATTCCTAGGATATGGCATAGTATTCACATATAATGCAGGCATACCCTCTTGCATATTATAAAGAGTCTGCATATTACACAGAATAACAAATAGAACACAAACACTATGTAACAAGTTAGACAGTAATAACAAAGAAGAATGTACCTGTTTATTTAGCACAGATTGGAATATTTCTAAATATTCTGCAGTTAAGGTTGGTTGAATATGAGTTTGTGAAACCTGCATATATGGAGGACCTGCTACACCCTAAACTCCTGAGAGACATAAATATTAAACATTTAAACTCAGCAAAATCAAAAGGGTGACCCAGCCTAAGGAAAGAACAGCTGACTTCTCTCACATCCCAGGTCTGGAGCTGAGTTCCACAGTTGTAGCACCTGAGAAATTTGCTCAGTCTGGCTGCAGAAAGGTATGTGATGAAGTCAGGTTCACCCAGCCCATCTTTCCCCAGAGGATGATCTTCTGCCTACACCTGGACATTTCTGCTAATCTACATGACTGGTTGTTAGGTGAGGGTTGGTCACCTTCAGCCAAAATCTCCTTAGCATCCTACTCCCTTAAGCAAAATGTTGTGGGTTGTTGTTTACAATTCCATGTAGACAACAGATTCTTGACTGGTCACTGTGATTCCATGTCTTCTGGGTACAACTCCTCCTTCTATGGCTCTCCCTCCCCAAATGTTATTGTGAAATTAACTCCCATTTGCAACTATTTTAGTACTGAAAGTCTAGCTAAGAGAACTCTTTCGTAACGAACAAAGCGTACCAGCCAATCATAGCAGCAAAGTCTCAACTGACAGATTGAGACAAGCACCATTTGCAGCCTGCGAAGCTGACTCTAACAGTGAGCTGTTTTTGACCTTGCATCTCTCCTCCGTCTCCAAGTGCTGCCTCGTCCTAGGACCTACTCCTTTGTTCTCACACTCCTGGATTGTGTGCCATTCTTTTATTTTATACTTGCTCAATAAACTACTGTGTTTAACTTGTTGAAGTTTCTTCATTTAACAGTGACTTTGGGATCTAAACCAAACGTTTATTAATTTAAATATATTATGGTTCAATGATCTATCTTTGATGATTATAACCCATTTGCATGCTTAAGAAATTATTAATATTGAGATTAAAACTGTTGCTTATCCAAATGTTTGTGGAGCATAATATGGTTTTGAAGATTCTGCCCATTTAAAATGAGCAATTTTTAATTTAAACAAAGAATACAAAAATCTAACATCATCAAAACCTTATAAACATAATCCAAATCTTATGAAGATAAAAAATCTCACCATTACATTTTACAAATTCTGAAGGAAAAAAATGAACTTGAAAGAGTCAACTACAGAAAATAATATGAAACTAGTCTTAACTTTCAAGACACTATTACTGACTGGCAAATTTTAAATCAAATGCCATGCTGGTAGGATTTCTTGTGCCTGGACCTCTGGGTTGGTGTTGTGCCCAAGCCCCGAAACATCACCAAAGAGACCATAAGGGAGACCAAGCTGTATGTAACCGCAGAAAGAGCCAGTTTATTCAAGCAGCTGCTCGGGCACTTGACACAGACCAGCTTAACAGTCAATGACGAGTACCCTGAGCACAAATTTACAAGCTGTTTTATACCCTTCAGACAAAGGGACTCAGTTTCTCTTTTAAAATTGGAGGGTTTGTGTCCTCGTTTGCATATCAGGATACGTTTTGGCTGCCAAGTTTTAGTCATCATAGTAACCACTGGTCTGTATCAGGTCAGTGGTGAGGCCAGTTTGACCACAGTCGAGGGGGGGAATCCCCCATTACTCCAAGCAACAGCCTAAATTAACTGCCAAGGTCATCCTGTTATCTAGCTAGACTGACTTCAGCTCGTCTCTAGCTTTTCATTTTTAACCCCCTTTTAGAATCAGCAGCTCTGGCAACTTTTTAAGTTAACTCATTGGGGCCTTACAGATTCACATTGCATTATTTATCATTTTACAAGTTTTGGTGCTTGCTAGTGGACCCAGGGCTGCATGCATGCAAGGTAAACTACCAATGAGTTACACCTCAGCTCCTAATATTAACTTTTTAAAAACTCTGTAAATTTTAACTAATATTGCTTTATACATCACTGGTAGTTTCAAGTTTCTTATGTTTTAAGACTTTAAGTTATAGCACTTTGAAAAATGTGTGTTTACATAGCATATGCACCAACAGTGCAAATGAAAAACTTATAAGCTCATGAAGCAAAAACAGAAGAAATGGAGATTGCAAAGGTGGACTTGAAGAAGAATTTATTCTTAAATCAGCTTTAATATTAATTGCATATAGTAAGATGATTTTCTTAATGCTCTAATGATTAAAATGCTAGACAAAGTGGTTTGAGAGACAACTAGATTAACAATATACACAACAGTGTTTTTTCCCCCCACTTTCTGAAGCTCGTTAGTTTAAATCTGGGGGTGAATGAATTGTCACTGAACATAGACAGGGACTGCTTTTTTCCACTCAGCTCAGAACATGCCTCACAACTGAGGGCCTGGTCCTTCTGGGTGGTAGATGGTGGTTGATCACTTAAGGTGTTTGTCAAACACTGGTCCCTGGAGTCAGAACACTGTGACCCTGTGATGTCACCTTTGCTGTGCAACCAAAGTTGGGTTGTGCAATCTCTCCATGCCTTATCTTCTTCACCTGTGCAGCTTGGAATCATGCTCTGATTGCATGGTCAAAAGGTTCCAAGGCAGCTTATTAGGTCTGACACCTTGGTGGCTAAGGTAAGGCATAGTTTGAGACCTGCCTCCATGTCAGGACTCTTCCTCAGAGCCTGGTGGGCACTGGCATCCCTGCCTTTTATCAACACACTGTGGATTTGCTGATCATTTGGTTCAAACCCAGACCCCTCCTTCCCCACAATCATCACTGCCTTCCCCAAGGTTGTTTATGTGGGTGGCAACCTGTGTTGGCAAAGACAGCCAGGTCTCAGCATGCTCTGCTTCCTGAGTTGCCAGGAGCGAGGACAAATCAAGATGCTGGTGTAACCCTGGAATGACCTCCACTACCACATGGCTGCACAGAGGCTGGATGTGGTGGCACTAAATGCAGAGGTTTTGCTGTAGGAAAACCTAAGGCAGGCATGTGTCTAAATGGTTCCACCAGGGTGATGAAGAGGTGGATGTACCGCCAAGCCTCTAGAGGGGCTAGTGTTAGGTGCAGGAGGTCACAGCCATGATGCCATCAGTGGTGTGGCATCAGCATTTCTTGTTGACTGTCAACCAGGCCCCAAACTGCATTCTCCCTGCCTCCTCATGCTGGATGAGTGAGGCCATGCCAGCAGTGGCACCATGACCATCTCTTCACGTGTGCTCCCTTAGCCTGGCAGGATGACAGAGCCCATGAATGGGGACAGTGGACATGAAGGGCAAGTGGGGACTGCTGGGCCTGTGTCCCACATCTAGGCCCTAGGGGGCTTCTCAGGGTAACAGAAATAAATATGTGGCAAGGACTAGAATGAGTTACGTGTGATGTCTGAAGGGCAACTAGCACAGGGTAGGTACCAAATAATTGCAATGGCATCTTGTCAGTGTGATGAGAGGTGAGTAAATTTTATTCTAATGAGTGTTTACTACCTTCATAACCATGCATGTGTGAGGCACAGAAAGATTCAGCCAGCTGCTGAGAGTTCACATGAGAGCGGTGCACAAGATTCTGGTCACATGTAGAGCTCAAAGCCTCTGTTCTTCATCCCAGGGTCACTGCTGGTTGAGGGTGCAATGCATGTCTCACTCCAAGATTGCTGAGTCCCAGGGCCTCACATTGTAGTAAGAAGAGATGAATGCCTTTAGGGATCAGACAGATTTTCTTATGTGCCACCCATGAACTTGTGAAAGCAGAAGACGGGTCCTCAGAAATCCAGCAGATCATGGGCTCAGGTCTCATATGCCAATAGGTCCTCTAGATGGCTCAGCAGAGACCAGGCACCCGTTCATGTGGCCTTCCCAGCATAAGAGTGAGGGGTGTTTTGTCTTCTGCTTGTGGTTCTGGGAGGTTCTGGGTGTGAATGGCCCTTCTTCCCTGGAGCTGGCCATAGGCCATGGGCAGTGAACAATAAATAGGCTGTGCAAGAACACCTTCAACAGAGGATCAGGACAGGCCAGGTCTTTGTTGTGAAGCAAGGAGCTGTTTAGAATAGTAGCTAGTGCAGCTCTAGGCAAGCCTTGGAAGAGTCCTGAACAGGACCGGGCAGTTGGCCACATGAACAGGTGCCAAGGTGGAAGGTCAAGGTCATAGTCCAGGGTTTGAAGGGTACTTGGTGCCTGGAGCACATGGAAACCATCTGGAGCAGAATGTGTGGCAACTCTGGACAAGTGTAGAAATAGGCAGTGGTTGGGTTTGCTCACCCTTACATCAGGGTCCTCCAGGAGGATGAGTGAGAGTGGGAGAATATGGGGGGTTGGCAGGAGAACATGGGCGCTGTCCCCACTATGCTGGTATCCCTGAGGGGTGGTGTGGAGGGGATGCTCAGTGGCAAGATGTGTCCCAAGACTCCAGTTGGCTGGTGTTGGCCAGACTTGGATGTTTTGCAGAATGGTTGATGTGAGATGCCAGTGTCCCATGCTCAGTGTAGAAACCCAGGAACATGTCTATTTATATTCCAGCATGCACAGGGCTGCAGTGTGGTCAAAACCACGGTTGGGTTATTAGGGTGTGTGAGTTGTGAGAGCAGCATCTGGATGTTCAGGCTACCACAAAGGGATGGCTCTTGTGTGTGCCACATTTTCCTTTCAAACAAGTTCAGTCACAACAGAGATAAAGCCAGCAGTCTGGACACCCCTTGTTCAGATTGCATTGTGAGTTGTAATGAAACCCCTCAGGGTGCATAGAGAAGAATCTGAGCCAGGACCTCAGCCATTTCTGGGTCAGAGGATTGAGCTCTCAGGTTTTGAAGCCCAGAACAGGGAGAGAAGCAGCAAGATGTGTGGAGAAGGTCCCAGGAGTGAACAGGGCAGAGAAGCAGCAGACTGGGAGGTGACTTTCAGTTTGACCAGAAGATGGGCATGGGTGAGTTGGCATCAGTGGGGAGTGATTCTGCCGCAACAGGAACAAGTCACCTAGGGGAGCAGTGAGAGGGGAAGGAAAGGTGAGACAGGTGACCTGCTCACAGGCTTGTCTATGTGTAGTCAGTGGCGAGGTGACAGTGAGTCTCAGGGAGGCAGGGTTGTGGGACAAGTCTGTTCCAAATGGCCAGGCATAAGGAGGCCTCCTGTGTTTGAGGTGTGTTGTGGGACAGATGTGCCATCTCAGGGACAGGAGGAGCAGGTGATCAGAGGTGAGGTGTCCTGGTGGGAGTGGCTTGAGATGAGAGGAGAATCAAGGGATGAGGGGCCATGTGGGGCCACAAGAGGAGGCATGGGAGACAGAGGGCTTGTGCTCAGGAGGTCAAGATCAGGACAAGAGTGGATAGGGAATTTCACAGAAAGTGTATGTGAGGTGGGGGTCAGTCCCTCAAGAGGCCTGTGCTGAGCAGTGCAGGAGGGGTGCCCTCAGAGGGGTGAGATAAGCTTAGATGCAAACAGAGCATTACTTAAGGGGCCTCCTCAACCAGACTACTTGATTGCTGTGTGTTTGATCCTGTTGGCGAGGCTGTGGACAGGAGAGTTATCCCCTAGGAGAAGTCCAATGGATGGGGGTTTGAGCCAAGTCCTGAGTAGGGAGCTTGTGGAGGGTTTTGTTCTGTATCCACCCTCCTCACTATCCTCACCCATGCCTTCTCAAGCCCTTCCCTCTTATACCTATGTCCATTCAGAGCTGATGAAGTCATGGCAGCTTGCTTTTAAGGGAGAAGCAAATTCTGATATATTCTGAGACACATGTTACATGGAGAGACAGACAATGGCAAGTTGAGGTATTGATTGGTTTCACCACAGAGAGACAGTTCCTTCTGTGGTAGACAGCAGTGCATGTGCCATGTGTTAACTCTCTGGTGTTTAGAGGTGGGTGTGCCATGAGTCCCCTCTGTGGTAAACAGAAGTGTGTATGTGCCATGGATCCACTCTGTGGTATACATTAGTGGGTGTGCCATGAGGCCCCTCTGTGGTAGACAGAAATGGGTGTGCAATGAGCCTCCTCTGTGTTACACAGCAGTGGGTGTGCCATGAGTCCCCTCTGTTGTAGAGAGCAGTGATTGTTGCATGAGTTCATGAGTTCCCTCTGTGATAGACAACACTGAGTGTGCCATGAGTGCCCTCTGTGAGTAGACAGTAGTGTATGTGCCATGAGTCTCCTCTGTAGGGTGACAGCAGTGGTTGTAGCATGAGCTCACTCTTTGGTAGACAGCAGTACATTTTCCAAGAGTTCTGTGGTAACAGCAGTGTGTGCCATGTGTCCCCTCTTTTGCTAGACAATAGTGGGTGTTCTGTTAGTCCCCTCTGTGGGTACACAGCACTGGGTGTGCCATGAGTCCCCTCTGAGGTAGTCAGAAGTGTTTTTGCAATGAGCCTTGTCTGTGGCATACAGCACTGTGTGCTCCCTGAGTCCGCACTGTGGTAGACAGCAGTGGGTGTGCCATGAGTCCTCTCTGTATTAGACAACAGTCAGTGTACCATAATTTCCCTATGTGTTAGACAGCAGTTTTTGTGACTTGAGTCCACTCTGTGGTAGACAACAGGTGGTGTGCCATGAGTTTCCTCTGTAGTAGACAGAAGTGTGTGTGCCAGAGTCCCCTCTGTGGTAGACAGCAGTGGTTTGGCTTTAGTTCGCTCTGTGTTAGACAGCAGTGTGTGTGACATGAGTTCCTTGTGTGGTAGACAGCAATGAGTGTGCCATGAGTTACCTCTGTGGTATATAGCAATGAGTGTGCCAAGAGTTCTTCTGTGGTAGACAGCAGTGGGTGTGTCATGAGTCCTATCTGTCGGTATACAGATGTGACTGTGCCATGAGTCCCCTTGTGCATATACAGCAGTGTGTGTGCCATGAGTTTCCTCTGTGGGAGACAGAAATGGGTGTGCCATGAGTCCCCTATCCTGTAGACAGCATTTCGTTTGCCAAGAGTTTTTCTGTGTTAGACAGCATTGGGTGTGCTGTGAGTATTCTCTCTGTTAGACATCAGTGGGTGTTCCATGAATACACTCTGTTGTAGACAGCAGTTAGTGTGCCATGAGTTCCCTCTTGGTAGACAGTAGTGGGTGTGCCATGATTCCCCTCCATGGTATAAAGCAGTGGGTGTGACATGAGTCTGCTATGTGGTATACAGCAGTTGGTGTGCCATGAGTCCCCTCTGTTTTAGACACCTGAGGGTGTGCCCTGAGTCCCATTTGTGTTAAACAGCATTGCATGTGACATAAGTCCACTCTGTGGTATACAGCATTGATTTTTCCATGACTTCCCTCTGTGGTAGATAGCAGTGGGTGTGCAATAAGTCCCCTCACTGGTAGAGATTAGTGTGTGGGCCATGAATCCCCACTGTGGTAGAGATCAGTGGGTGTGCCATAAGTCCGAAAAGTGGGTAGACAGCCGTGGGTGTGCCAAGAGTACCTTCTGTGGTAGACAGCATTGGTGTGCCATGATTCCTCTCTGTGGTAGACAACAGTTGGTTTGCCATGACTCCCATCTGTGGTAGAGAGAAGAGTGTGTGCAATGATTCTCCTAGGTAGTTGACAGCATTGGTTTTGCAATGAGTCCCTTCTGTGTTAGAAATAAGTGGGTGTCCCCTCTGTGAGTAGACAGCAGTGGGTGTTCCTTGAATCCCCTCTGTGTTAGACAGCAGTGGGTGACCCATGAGTCCCCTATGTCATACACAACATTGGGTGTGCTTTCTTTACCCTCTGTGGTATACAGAAATGAGTGTGCCAAGAGTCCCCTCTGGGTTATACAGCAGTGGGTGTTCCATGAGGCACCTTTGTGTTTGATAGCAGTGGTGTGTCATGTTTCCCCTCTGAATTAGATCATGGTTGTAGTGCCATAAGTCAACTCTGTGGGTAGATAGCAGTGGTGTGCCATGAGCCACCTCTGTGGTAGAGATTAGTGGATGTGCCATGATTCCCAAATGTGGGTAAACAGCCATGGGTGTGCCATGAATACCCTGTGAGGTAGATAGCATTGTGAGCACCACGAGTTCCCTCTGTGGTAGAAATCAGTGCATGTGTCATGAGTCTACTCTGTGGTAGACAGCAATTGGTGTGTCAAGAGATCCCTCTTGCTAGACATCAGTGGGGTGCCATGAGTACCCTCTGTAGTGTACAGTGGGTGTGTCATGTGTACCCTCTGTGGTATACAGCATTGTGTGTGCCACGAGTCAACTCTGTGGTAGACAGCAGTGATTCTACCATGACTCCCTTTAGAGGTAGACAGCAGTGGGTGTGCCATGATTACCCTCCATAGTAGACATCAGTGGGTGTGCAATGAGTACCCTCAGTGGTAGACAACAATTAGTGTGCCATGAGATCCCTCTTGGTAGATATCAGTGGGTGGGCTATGAGTCTCCTCTGTGTTAAACAGCAGTGGGTGTGCCCTGAGATCCCTGTGTGGTAGACAGCAGTGGGTATGCCATGATTTCCCACTTTGGGGAGACAGCACTGGGTGTGCCATGAGTACCCTCCCTGGGAAGACAGCAGTGGGGGTGCCATGAGTCCTCTGTGATGGTACACAACAGTGGGTGTGCAAGAGTCCCCTCTGTGGGTAGCCAGCAGTGTGTGTGTGCCATGAGTCCCTCTGTGCATAAACAGCAGTGCGTGTGCCATGAGTTACCTGTGTGATAGACATTGGTGGGTGTGCCTTGAGTTCTTTTTGTGGTAGACTGCTGTGGGTTTGCCATGAGTCCCCTCTGTTGGTAAACAACAGTGGGTGTGCCATTAGTCAAATGTGTGTGTAGAAATCAGTGGGTGTGCCATGAGTTTGCTATGTAATAGACATCATTGGTTGTGCCATAAATCAACGATGTTGTTGAGAGCAATTAGTTTGCCATGATTTCCCTCTTGGTAGACATCAGTGGGTATGCCATGAGTCCTCTCTGTGGTATACAGCAGTGGGTGTGCCATAAGTCTCCTCTGTGGTGTACACCAGTTGGTGTGTTGAGAGTCCCTTCTGTGGTAGACAGTTGATGGTGTGTCCTGTTTCAACTCACTGTTAGACAGCATTGCGTGTACCATGAGTCCATTCTGCGGTAGACGTAAGTGATTGTTCTGAATCCCTTCTGGGGTAGACAGCAGTGGGGTTGCCATGAATACCCTCTTTGGTAGATATCAGTGAGTGTGCCATGAGTCCCCAATGTGGGTAGACAGCAGTGGGTGTCCCATGTGTCCCCTTGGTATTAGACAGCAGTGGTGGTTGCTTGAGTCCCCTCTTTGCTGGACATCCAGGGATGTGCCATGTATACCCTCTGTGGTATACAAGAGTAGGTGTGCCATAAGTGCTCACTGTGGTTGATAGCAATGTGTGTGTCATGTGTTCTCTCTGTAGTAGACAGCAGTGGGTGTGCAATGAGTACCCTCTCTGGGTAGATAGCAGTGGGTTTTGCCATGATTCCCTCTGTTGGTAGAAAGTAGTGAGAGTGGCATGTGTCCACTTTGTGGGTAGAAATCAGTGGGTGTGCCATGAGTTCCCTTTGTGGTATGCAGAAGAAGTTGTGACATGAGTCCCCTCTGTGATAGACATCACAGTGTGTTCCATGAATCTCCTCTGTTGTAGACAGCAGTGGGTGTGCCATGAGGTCCCTCTGTGGTAGACAGCAGTGTGTGTGCCATGAGTCCCCTGTGTAGTAGACAGCAGTGGGTTTGTCAAGAGTACCCTCTGTGATAGACAAGAGTGACTGTGCCATGAGTTTTCTCTGTGGTTAGATAGCAGTTGTGGCATGAGTCCCCTACATGGTAGACAGGTGTTGGTGTGGCATGAGCCCTCTCTGTGGTTGACAGCATTGGGTGTGCAAAGAGTTCGCTCTGTGAGTAAAGAGCATTTGGTGTGCCACTATACCTCTCAGTCAGTAGACAGCAGTGGGTGTAACATGAGCCCCCTCTGTGGGTAGAATGCAGTGGTTGTGCCATGAGTCCCCTGTGATAGACAGCAGTAGGTTTTCCTTGAGTTTCCTCTGTGTTAGACAGCAGTGTGTGTGTCATGAGTTTTCTCTATGGTAGACAGCAGTGGGTGTGCCATGAATCCCCTCTGTCAGCAATAGCAGGGAATGTGCCATGAGTCCCCTCTGTGGGGAGACAGCATTGTATGTGCCATGAGACTTCTCTATGAGGAGACAGCAGTGGGTGTGTTGAGTCCCCTCTCTTGTAGACAGCCGTGTGTGTTCCATGAGTTCTGTGATAGCAGCAGTGGGTGTCACATAAATCCCTCCTGTTGGTAGACAAAAGTGGTTATGCCATTTGCCCACCTGTGGGTAGATTGCAGTGGGTGTGTGTGTGGTGAGTTCCCTCTGGGATAGACATCATTGGTTGTGTCATGAATCCACTCTTTTGTAGACAGCAGTTGATGTGCCACGAGTACCCTCTTGTTAGTGCCCTCTGTGAGTAAACATCAGTGTATGTGTCATGAGACTCCTCTTTGGGAAAAAAGAAGCGGGTGTGCCATGAGTCCACTCTGTGGTTGACAGCGGTGTGTGCACCAAGAGTTCTTCCATTGTAGACAGCAGTGGGTGTGCCATTTGTTCCCTCTGTTGGTAGACAATAGTGGGTGTGCCAATTGTCCCCTCTGTAAGCAGACAACTCTGTGGTGTACTGTGAGTTCCTTCCATTATAGACATCAATGGGCGTGCCATGAGTTTACTCTGTTGTAGACAGCAGTTGGTGTGCCATGTGTTCCCTCTTAGTTCACATCACTGGTTGTGCCATGAGTCCATTCTTTGGTATACATTAGTGTGGGTGTTCTAGGAGTTCCCACTATGGAATACAGCAGTTGGTGTGCCATGAGTTCCCTGATGGGTAGACAGCAGTGGGTGTGCCATGAGTCCCATCTGTGGTAGACAACAGTGTGTGTGCCATGAGGTCCCTCTGTGGTAGACAGTAGTGGGTGTTCCATGAGTTTACTCTGTGGAAGAGAGCAGCAGGAGTGCCATGAGTCCCATCAGTGGTAGACAGAAGTGCATGTGCCATGAGTCTTCTCTTTGGTAGACAGCAGTGTGTGTGCCAAGAGTCACCTCTGTGGGTAGAGAGCAGTTCATGTGCCATAAGTCCCCTCTGTGGTAGACAGCAGTGATTGTGCCATGAGTTCCCACTGTGGGTACACAACAGTGGGTGCCTCATAATTCCCCTCCGTGGGGAGACACATGGGTGTTCCATGAGTCTCCTCTGTGGTAAACATCAGTGCACCTGCAAAGAGTTCCCTCTGTGGTAAATAGAATTGGGTGTTCCATGAGTCCCCTGTATGGTATAGAGCAAAGTGTGTGCCATGAGTCACCTCTGTGCTAGACAGCAGTGGGTGTGCCATGAGGTCTTTCTGTGGTAGAGACAGTTGGTGGGCCATGAGTGCCCCCCATGTTAGGCAACAGTGGTGTGCTATGCATTTCACCTGTGAGTAGACAGCAGTAGGTGTGCCATGTGTACCCTATGTGGTATACAGGAGTGGGTTTGCCATGAGGCCCCTCTGTGGGTAGACAACAGTGGGTATGCCATGAGTTCCCTTTCTGTGGTAGACAGCAGTGTGTGTGCCATGCATCCCCTCTGTGGTAGAGATCATGGGGTGTGCCATGAATCTCCTCTATAGTAGACAGCAGAGTGTTTGCTATGAGTTCCCTCTGTGGTAGAGAGCAGTGGTGTGCCATGCGTTTCCTCTGTGGTAGAGAGCATTGGGTGTTCCATGAGTCTCCTCTATAGTGGACAGCAGAGGGTTTCCCGTGAGTTCCCTCTGTGGTAGACAGCAGTGGGTATACCAAGAGTCCCCTCTGTGGTAAAGATTAGTTGGGGTGCCATGAGTTTCCACTGAGGGTACACAGCATATTGTGTGCCGTGATTTCCCTCTGTCAGTTGTATAAAGTGGGTGTGCCATGATTTAAATATGTGGGTGTCTCATGATTTCCCTCTGTGGGGAGATAGCACTAGGTGTGCCATGAGTCCTCTCTGACCTTATACAACAATGCTTGTGGCAGGATTTTCCTCTTGGGTTCACAAGAGTGGGTGTACTATTAGTCCCCTTTGTGGGTCAACATCAGTGTGTGTGCCATGAATTCCCTCTGTGGTAGACAGCAGTGGTTTTACCATGAGATACCTCTGTTGTAAAACTCAATGTGTGTGCCATGAGATCACTCTGAGGTAGACAGAAATGTGCGTGACCTACATTCCCTCTGTGGTATATAGAAGTGTGTGTGATGTGATTCCTTTCTGGGGTATACAGCATTGGATGTGCCATGAGTTCCTTCTGTGGGTAGACAGCAGTGGGTGTGCCATGAGTTTCTTTTGTGGTATACAGAAGATGGTGTTCCATGAGTTCCCTCTGTGGTAGACAGCTGTGGGTGTGCCATTAATCCCCTCTGTGGTAGACAGAAGTGGGTGTGCCTTGAGTCACTTTTGTGGGTAGACAACATTGGGTGTGCCTGATTCACTCTGTAGTAGACAACAATGGGTGTGCCATGAGTGCCCATTGTGGTAGAGAGCAATGTGTGTGCCATGTGTCCCATCTGTGGGTAGACAGCAGTGGTTGTTCCATGAGCTCCAATTGTGGTATACAGTAGTGGGTGTGCCTTGATTCCCTGCATTTTGGACAGCAGTGGTTGTGCCATGATTCCCTTCTGTTCGTGACAGCAGTGATTTTGCCATGAGTCCCCTCTGTGGTACACAGCAGTGGGTGTGCCATGAATCCCTTCTGTGGTAAAAACAATGTATGTGGCATTAGTTCTTTT
Organism: Sciurus carolinensis; assembly: GCF_902686445.1. Lineage (NCBI taxonomy): Eukaryota > Metazoa > Chordata > Mammalia > Rodentia > Sciuridae > Sciurus > Sciurus carolinensis. Next base: position 130,501,161 of record NC_062219.1, read on the forward strand.
TGTGGTAGACAGCTGTGGGTGTGTCTGATTCCCTCTGTGGTAGACCTGAGTACCTGTGTCATGAGTCCCCTCTGTGGTTGATAACACTGTGTGGGCCATGAGTTTCTTCTGAGGAAGACAGCAGTGGATGTTCCATGACTAGCATCTCTGGGTAGACAAAAGTGTGTGTTCCATGAGTTCACTCTGCAGGTAGACAGCAGTAGTTTGCCATGAATCCCTGCTTTGGTAGACAGCAGTGCATGTGCCATGAATCCTCTCTGTGATTAGAGAGCAGTGGGTGTGCAATGATTTTCCTCTGTAGTAAACATTAGTGTGTGTGCCATGAGTCCCCACTGTAATAAACAGCAGAGGGTGTGCCATGAGTCCACTATGTGGGTAGAGAGCTTTGGGTGTGCCAGGTGTCCATTATATGGTATACAGCAGTAAATGTGCCATAATTTCCCTCTGTGGTAGAAAGTAGTGACTGATCCATGAGACCCCTTTGTTGTAAACATAATGGGTGTGCCATGAGTTTTCTTTGTGTTTTACAGCAGTGGGTGTGCATGAGTCTCCTCTTTGGTGGACAGCAGTGTGTGTGCACCATGAGTTCCCTCTGTGATAGAGAGCAGTGGTGGTTCCATGTGTCCCACTGTGGTAAACAGCACTGGGTGTGCAATATTCCCCTCTGTTATACACATCTGTGGGTGTGTCATGAGTCCCTTCTGTGGTAGACAGCAGTGGGTGCACCATGAGTAACCTCTGTGGTAGTTAGAAGTTTGTGTGCCCTATGTCACATCTGCAGTACACAGCACTGGGTGTGCCATGAGTCCCCCATGTGGTAGACAGCAGTAGGTGTCCCATAAATCCTTCTGTGGTAGACAGGAGTGTGTGCCATGATTCACTTCTAGGTGTAGACAGCAGTGGATGTGCCATGAATACCCTCTGTGGTAGACAGCAGTGGGTTTGGCAGAAATCCCCTCAGAGGGAGACAGCAGTGAGTGTGCTATAAGTCGCCTCTGTGGTTTGAAGGCAGTGGGTATTCCATGATTCTCTCTGTGATCGACAGCAGTAGGTGTGCCGTAATTCCTGTGCAGTAGACAGCAGTGGTTGTGCCATGAGTATACTCTGTGTTAGACAGCAGTGGGTGTACTAATAGTCCCATCTGTGGTACCCAGCACTGGGTGTGCCATGAGTCCCCTCTGTGGTAGACAACAGTGAGTGTGCCATGAGAACCCTCTGTGGTAGACAGCACTTGGTGTGCCATGGATCCCTTCTGTGGAAGACAGTAGTGGGTGGTCCAGGAGTCCACTCTGTGGTAGAGAGCATTTGGTGTGTCATGAGTCCCCACTGTGGTAGAACAGCAGTGGGTGTGCCCTGAGTCCCCTCTGCAGTTACATATTGTTCACTCTGTAGTAGACAGTAGTGGGTGTGCCAAGTGTCCCTGCTGTAATAGACATCAGTGGGTATGCCATGAGTCCCCTATGTAGTAGACAGCAGAGGTCCTGCCATGTGTCCTCTCTATGGTAGTTAGCAGTGGGTGTGCCATGTGTACCCTCTGTGGTAGACCACAGTGGGTGTACCATAAGTCCTCTCTTTTGGCAGACAGCAGTGGTGTGCCATGAGTAACTTCTGTGGCTAGAAAACAGTGGGTGTGAAAATAGTCCCATCTGTAGTAGACACCATTGGTTCTGCCATGACTCCCCTCTGTTGTTGAGAGCAGTGGATGTGCTATGAGTGTTCTGTGTGGTTGAGAGCAGTGGGTGTGACATGAGTCCCCTATGTGGGTAGACAGCTGTGGTGCTTAAAGAGTCCACTCTGTGGTAGACAGCAGTGGGTGTGGCATGAATCCTCTCTGTGGTTGACAGAAGTGGAGTGCCATGGGTCCACTCTGTGAGTAGACAGGAGAGGGTGTTCCATGAGTCTACTTTGTGGTATACAGCAGTGGGGGTTCCAATAGTCCCCTTTGTGGTAGACAGCAGTGGATGTGCCATGAGTCCCTTCTGTGGTTAGAGAGCAGTGGTTATGCCATGAGTCCCTCTATGGTAGAGCACAGTTGGTTTCCTATGAGTCCCCTCTGTGATAAACAGCAGTGTGTGTAAGCGTGAGTGTGAGATAGGTCCCATCTATGGGGAGAGAGCACTGAGTGTGCCATGAGTCCCCACTGTGGTTCTACAGCAATGGGTATGCCAAGTGTCCCCTCTGTGGGTAGACATCAGTGGGTGTGCCATGAGTCCCCTGTGTCGTAGACAGCAGTGGTTGTGGCATAAGTTCTCTCTGTGGTAGACAGACGTAGGTGTGCCATGAGTCCCCTTTGTGGGTGGACAGCAATGGCTGTGACATTAGTCCCCTATATGGGTAGATATCAGTGAGTGTGCCTTGAGTCACATCTGTGGTATACAACATTGTGTGTTACATAAGTCCCCTCTGTGGTAGACAACAGTCGATGTGCCATGCTTTTCCTCTGTGGTTAGACAGCAGTGGGTGTGTCATGAGGCCCTCTGAAATAGACAGCAGTGTTTCTGACATGAGACCCCTCTGTGAGTAGACAAAAGTTGTTGTTCCATGAGTTACCTCGATGGTAGAGAGTAGTGGGTGTGCCATGAGTCCACTCTGTGATATACAGCAGTGGGAGTGCCATGAACACCCTCTGTGAGAGACAGCACTGTTTGTGCCATAAGTACCCTCTGTGGTATACCGCAGTTGGTGTGCCATGATTCCCCACTCGGATAGAGAAGAGTTGGTGTACCATGATTCCCATCTGTGGTACACAGCATTGGGTGTGCCATGTGTCCCCTCTATGGTAGACAGCAGTAAGTGTGCCATGATTCCCACTGTGGTAGACATCAGTGTGTGTACCATAAGCTGTCTCTGTGTGTAGACAGCACTGGGTGTGCCATGAGTCCCCTCTGGTAGATAGCACTGCTGCACCATGTGTTCCCACTGTGTGTAGACATCAGAGGGTGTGCCATGAGTCTCCTCTGTGGAATACAGCAGTGTGTTCTCCACAAATCCCTCTATGGTAGACAGCAATATGTGTGTAATGAGACCCTCTGTGGAAGACAGCATTCGGTGTGCCATGAGACCACTCAGTGTTAGACAGCAGTTGGTGTGCCATGAGTCCACTTGGTGGGTAGACAGCTATGCGTATGCCATAATTCCACACTGTTGTTGACAGCAGTGCTGTGCCATGAGTTCTTTCTGTGCATAGACAGCAGTGGATTTCCATGAATCCCATCTATGGCTAAACAGCAGTGTTTGTGCCATGAGCTCTCTCTGTGGTAGACAGCAGTAGGTGTGCCATAAGTATCTGTATGATAGACAGCAGTGGCTGTGCCAAGAGTCTCTCCTGTGGTATATTCAGTGGGTGTGCCATTAATCCCATCAATGGGTAGACAGCATCTGGTGTGCAATGATAACCCTCTGACTCATATACCAGTGGGTGTGCCAAGAGTCCCCTCTCTGGGTAGAAAGGAATGGGTTTGCCATAAGTCCCAACTGTGGTAGACAGCAGTGGGTGTGCCATGATTCTCCTCTGTGGTTAAATAGCCATGGGTCTGGCATGAGTTCAGTCTGTAGTCAACAGTAGTGGGTATCACAATAGTCCCTGCTGTGAGACTCATCAGTCAGTGTGCCATGAGTTCCCTGTGTTGTAGAGAGCAGTGGGTCTGCCATGAGTTCCCTCTGTGGTAGACAGCAGTGGTTGTGCCATGAGTTCCCTTTATGGTAGACCGCATTCGGTGTGCCATAATTCCCCACTGTGATAAACACAGTGGGTGTGCTATGTGTTCACTTTGTGGTAGAAAGAAGTGGGTGTGCCTGATTCCCTCTGTGGTAGTCAGCCATGGGCGTACCATGAGCTCTCTCCATAGTAGACTGCAATCAGTGTTTCATGAGTCCCACTGTAGTAGACAGCAGTAGTTGTGCCATGAGTCCACGCTATGGTAGTCAACATTGGATGTGCCATAAGTCCCCTTTGTGGGTAGTTAGCAAGAGGTATGCCATGAGTCCAGTCTATGGATAGACAGCATTGTATGTCTCGTGAGTACCCTCTATGGTAGACAGAAGTGGGTTTGGCAGGAGTTCCCTCTGAGAGAGTCAGCAGTGGGTGTGCCATGAGTATCCTCTGTGGTAGACAGCAGTGGGTGTGCTAATCCCATCTGTGGTACCCAGCACTGGGTGTGTCATGAGTTCCCTCTGTGGTAACAGCAGTAGAATTCCCATGAGACCCCTCTGTGGTAGACAGCATTTGGTGTGTCATGATTCCCCTCTGTGGAAGACAGCAGTGGATGTGCCATGAGTCCACTCCATGGTAGAGAACAGTTGGTGTGCCATGAGTCCCCTCTGTGGTAGAACAGAAGTAGGTGTGCCCAGAGTCCCCTCTGCAGTTAGAGCAGTGAGTCTGCCATGAGTTCACTCTGTAGTAGAAAGTATTGGGTGTGCCAAGAGTACACGCTCTGATAGACAGCAGTGAGGGTGCCATGAGTCTCTTGTGTTTGTAGACACCAGTGGTTGTGCCTTGTGTCCTCTCTGTGGTATAGAACTGTGGATGTGCCAAGAGTTCCCTCTGTGGTAGAGAGCAGTTGGTGTGCCATCATTCACATCTTTTGTACAGAGATATGGGTGTTTCCTGAGTTCCCATTGTGATAGACAGCAGGTAGTATGACATGAGTCCCCTCTTGGTAAACACAGTGGGTGTACCATGAGTTCCTTTTGTGGTAGACAGCAGGGGGTGTGGCAGGAGTCCTTTTGTGTTTAGAAGGCAGTGAGTGTGCCATGAGTCCCCTCTATGGGTATGCAGATGTAGTTGGTCCATAAGAATCCTCTGTATTTCAGAGAAGTGTGTGTGCCATGCATCCTATCTATGGTAGACAGCAGTGGGTGTGCCATGAGTTTCATCTGTGGTAGACAGCAGTGGGTGTAATATGAGTCCCTTCTTTGGTTAGAGAGCATTGGGTGGGCCATGAATCCCCTCTGAGGGGGGAAAGCAGTGGTGAGACATGAGTCCCCTCTGTTAGAGAGCAGTCTGTGTGACAAACCTCCCTTCTCTGGTAAACACAGTAGGTGTGCTCTTAGTTCACTTTGTGGTAGAAAGCAGTGATGGGTCTGATTCCCTCTGTAGTAGACATCAGTAGGTGTGCCATGAGTCCACTCTATAGTAGTCATCCTTTGTGTTCCAAAAGTCCCCTCTGTGGATAGAAAGCAAGAGGTGTGCCCTGAGTCCAGTCTATGGGTAGATAGCAGTGGATGTTCCATGAGTCCTCTACATGGTAGACAGCAGTGGGTTTGGGAGGAGTCCCCTCTGAAGGAGACACCAGTTGGCATGTCATGAGTCCCCTCTGTGGATAGAGAGCAGTGAGTGTGCCAGGTTTCCCCTCTGTGGTAGACAGTCGTGGATGAGCCATGAGTCCCCTCTCTGGTAGACAGAAGTGGATGTGCCTCCTTCCCTCTGTGGTAGACAGCAGTGATTGTGCCAATGGTCCACTCGATGATAGAAAGCTATGTGTGTGCCATGATTTCTCTGTGTGGTAAACACAGTGTTTGTGCCATGAGATTATTTTGTAGTAGACATCAGTGGGTGTGCAAAGAGCCCCCTCTGTGTGTAGACATCAGGGGTTGTGCCATGAATACACTCTGCTTTAGACAACATTGTGTGTGCCATGAGTTCCATCTGTGGGTAGGGAGGAGTGGGTGTGCCATCAGTACCCTCTGTGGTAGAAAGCAATTGGTGTGCCATGAATTCCCTCTGTGGTATACAGATGTCGGCGTGATATGAGTCCCCTCTGTGGTAGACAGTAGTGGGTATTCCATGAGTCCCTTCTGTGGTAAACACAGTAGGTGTGATATGAGTTCCTTATGTGGTAGACAGCAGTGAGTGTGCCATAAGTCCACTCTGTTGTAGACTGGATTGGGTGTGGCATGAGTCCCCTCTATGGTAGACAGCAGAGGATGTGCCATGTGTCTGCTTTGTGGTAGACTGCAGTGATTGTGCCATGAGGCCAGTCTATGGGAATACAGCTGTGTGTGTGCCATGAGCTCTCTCTGTGGTAGACAACCATAGGTGTTGCATGAGTCCCTCTGTTGTAGATAGCAGTGAGGGTTCCATGAGACCCTCTGTGGTAGACATCAGTGGGTGTCCAATGAGTCCTCTCTTTGGGTAGAGAGCCATGGGTGTGCCATCATTTCGCTCTGTGGGTACGCACCCCTGGGTGTGCAATGAACTTTCTCTGTGGTAGATAACAGTGGGTGTTCCATGAGTTTCCTCGGTGGTAGACTAAAGTGGGAATGGCATGAGCCACCTCTGAGGGTAGGCTGCAGTGAGTGTGCCTGATTCCCTCTGTGGTAGACAGCAGTGATTGTGCCATGAGTCTACTCTATGGTGAACAGAGTGGTTGTGCCATAACTTTCTTTTGTGGTAGAGAGCAGTGTGTGTGCCAAGACACCCCTCTGTGGCTAGATAGCACTAGGTGTGCCATGAGTCACATCTGTGGTAGACAGCTTTGTGTGAGCCATGAATTCCCTCTGTAGTATACATATGTGGGTTTTTCATGAGTCTACTCTGTAGTAAACACAGTGGTTATCCCTGATTCCCCTGTGGTAGACAGCAGTGGGTGTGCCATGATTCCCTCCATGGTAGACAGCATTTGGTGTGCCATCAGGACCCTCTGTGGTAGACACAAATGGGTATCCCTGATTCCCCTGTAGTAGACAGCAGTGATTGGGCCTTGAGTCTCTGCTGTAGTATACAGCCCTTGGTGTTCCAAGAGTCCCCTCTATGGATAGACAGAAGTGGGTGTGCCAAGTTTCCCCTCTGAGGTATACAGAAGTGGGTGTGACATGAGTCCCCTCTGTGGTAAATACATTGGATGTGATATGAGTTCCTTATGTGGTAGACAGCAGTGGGTGTGCCATGAGTGACCTCTGTGGGTAGACAGCAGTGTGTGTGCCTTGAGCCCTCTCTGTGGTAGATAGCAGTGGTTGTGCCAAGAGTCACTCTGTGGTATACATCAGTAGGTATGCCATTAGTACACTCTGTTGTAGACACTGGTTGGTATGCCATGATTCCCCTCTGTGGGCAGACAGCAGTGGGTGTGCCATGTTTCTCCTCTGTGGTAGACAGTCGTGGATGAGCCATGGGTCCCCTCTGTGGTAAACAGAAGTGGGTGTGCCATGAGTTTCTCATGTGGTAGACAACAGTGCATGTGACTTGAGTCCCCTCTGTTTGTAGACATCACTGGTTGTGCCATGATTGTCCTCTGTGATAAATAGCAGTGTGTGTCCCATGAGCTCCCTTTGCCAAACACAGCAGTGGGTGTGACATGAGCTCTCTCTGGTACACTGCAATCTGTGTCCCATGAGTTTTTCTGTTGTAGACAGCAGTAGGTGTGCCATAAATCCACTCTGTGAAAGACTGGATTATGCGTGCCATGAGTCCCCCCTGTGGTAGAGAGCAGTGGGTGGGCCATGATTCCCTTTGTGGTAGGCAGCAGTGTGTATGCCATGAGCTCTCTCTATGGTAGTCAACCATCGGTGTTGCATGAGTCCCTCTGTTGAAGACTGCAGTGAGTGTTCCATGAGTCCCCTCTGTGGTAGACATCAGTGGGTGTCCAATGAGTCCCCTCTTTTGATAGAGAGCCGTGGGTGTACCATCATTTTGCTCTGTGGGTACACAGCCCTAAGTGTGTGATGAACTTTCTCTGTGGTAGACAACAGTGGGTGTTCCATGAGTCCCCATGGTGGTTGACTGAACTGGGTGTGGCATGAGCCATTTCTGAGGGTAGAATTGTGTGTGCCATGAGAACCCACTTGGTTAGGCTGCAGTTGTTGTGACATGAGTCCCCTCTGTGGGTAGACAGGAATGGTTGTGACATAAGTCCCCTATATGGGTATACAGCAGTGGTTGTGCCATAAGTCCCCTCTGTGGTGTACAGCATTGTGTGTTACATGAGTCCCCTCTGAGGTAGATAATATTGGGTGTGACATGACACCCCTCTGTGAGTAGACAGATGAAGTTTTTCCATGAGTCCCACTATTGGTAGAGAGCAGTGTGCATGCCATGAATCCCATTCGTAGTTATACAGCAGTGGGCGTGCCATGAGTCCCCTCTGTGATAGACAGCAGTGGTAGTGTCATGAACACACTCTTTGGGATACAGTACTGTTTGTGCCATGAGTACCCTCTGTGGTATACAGCAGTTTGTGTGCCATGAGTCCCCTCTCAGATAGAGAAGCATGGGTGTGGCATGAGTCCCATGTTTGGTACAGAGCATTGGATGTGCCATGTGTCCCCTCTATGGTAGACAGCAGTAAGTGTGCCATGATTCTCACTGTGGTAGACAGCAGTGGGTGTGCCATGAGCTCTCTCTGTGTGTACACAGCACTGGGTGTGCCATAGGTCCCCTCTGTGGTTGATAACACTGGTGCATCATGTATTCCCACTGTGGGTAGTCATCAGTGGGTGTGCCATGAGTCCACTCTTTGGAAAACAGCAGACAGTGTGCCATGAATCCCATCTACGGGTAGATAGCAGTTGGTGTGCAACGCTTCCCCTCTTTCTTAGACAGCAGTGTGTGTGCCATGAGTCCCTTATGTGGGTAGAGAGTAGTGGGTATGCCATGAGTCCCCACTGTGGTAGACAGTAGTGGGTGTGCCATGAGTACCCTCTGTGGTTAGTAGGCCGTGGGTCTGCCATGAGTTCAGTATGTAGTAGACAGTAGTGAGTATGAAAATAGTCCACCCTGTGATACACAGCATTCGGCATGCCATGTGTTCCTTCTGTCGTAGAGAGCAGTGGGTGTGCCATGAGTTCCCTCTGTGATAGACAGCAGTGGATGTGCCATGAGTTCCCTTTGTGGTAGACAGCATTCTGTGTGCCATGATTCCCCAATGTGGTAAACACAGTGGGTATGCCATGAGTCCCGTCTGTTGTACACAGCTGTGGGTGTGATATATGTACGATCTGTGGGTAGACAGCAGTGGGTTTACCATGAGTCCACTCATGGTAGACAGCAGTGGATGTGATAAGAATCCCCTCTGTGTTTAGAGAGCAGTGGGTCAGCCATGAACCCCTCTGTGGTTGGAAAGCAGTGGGTGTGCCATGAGTCCTCTCTGTGTTAGAGAGCAGTCTGTGTGCCATGCATCTCCTCTGTGGTATACACAGTGGGTGTGCCATTAGTTCACTTTGTGGTAGAAAGTAGTGGGTGGGATTGATTCCCTCTGTGGTAGACAACCTTTGGTGTGCCATGAGCTCTCTCTGTGGCAGACGGCAATTGGTGCACTATGAGTTCCTCTGTGATAGACAGTAGTAGGTGTGCCATGAATCCACTCTATAGTAGTCAACTTGGGTGTTCCATAAGTCCCCTCTGTGGGTAGAAAGCAGGAGGTGTGCCCTGAGTCCCATCTATGGGTAGATAGCAGTGGATGTTTGATGAGTCAACTCCATGTTAGACAGCAGTGGGCTTGGGAGGTGTCCACTCTGAGGGAGACACAAGTTGGTATGCTATGTGCCATGAGTACCCTCTGTGGTAGACAGAAGTTGGTGAGCCAAATATTCCCTCTGGGAAAGACAGTAGTGACTGTACCATGAGTTCCCTCTGTGATAGACAGCATTGGGTGTCTCATGAGTTCCCTCTGTGGGTAGACAGCAGTGGTTGTGCCATGACTCCCATCTATGGGTAGACAGCATTTGGTTTAACATGAATCCCCTATGTGGGTAGACAGCACTGGATTTGTCATGAGTCCCTGCTGTGGTAGACAGCAGTGGGTGTGCCATGAGTCTACTCTGTGCATAGATAGCAATGGGTATGCCATGAATTCACTCTGTAGTAGACAGTACTGGGTGTAACATGAGTCACCGCTGTGAGAGACAGCAGTGGAGGTGCCATGAGTCCCCTCTGTGGGTAGACAGGAATGGGTGTAATATGTATCCCATCAATGACTAGAGAGCAGTGTTTCTACCCTGAACTCTCTCTGTGGTAGACAGCAGTGGGTGTGTCATGAGTCCACTCTGTATTAGACAACAGTGGGTGTGCCATGAATCCCATCTATGGGGAGACAGTAGTTGGTGTGCCATCAGTCCCCTCTGTCGTAGACAGCAGTGGGTGTGGTATGAGTCCTCTCTGAATGTAGACAGCCTTAGGTGTGCCAAGACTCCCCTCTGTGGTAGAAAGCAGTGGGTGTGCCATAAGTAACCTCTGTGGTAGACAGTAGATGGTGTGAAATTAGTCCCCTCTGTGGTAGACAACATCCATTATTCAATGAATACACTCTATGGTACATATCAGTGGGTGTGTCATGAGTACCCTCCATGGTAGACAACAGTGGGTATGCCATGAGAATTTTCTGCGGTAGATAGCATTGATTATTCCATGAATACCCCTATGGAAGATATCAATTGATGTGACATGAGTCCAATCTGTGGTAATGTGTAGTGGATCTGCCATGAGTCCCCACTGTGGTAGACAGCAGTGGGTGTGCCATGAATCCTGTCTATGAAAAGGGAGCAGTGTGTGTGCCATGAGCTCTCTTTCTGTAGACAGCACTAATTGTGCCATGAGTCCCTCTGTGGTAGACAGCAGTAGGTGTCCCATGAGTTCCCTCTGTGGGTATACAACAGTGGGTGTGCCATGAATTTACTCTGTAGTAGAGAGTACTGGGTGTGCCATGAGTCACTGCTGTGAAAGACAGCAGTGGGTGTACCATGAGTCCCGTCAATGAATACACAGCAGTGTTTGTGCCATGAGGTCTCTCTGTGCTAGACAGCAGTAGGTGTGCCATGAGTCTATCTGTGGTAGATGGCAGTGAGTATGCCACGAGTCCACTCTGTGAATAGACAGGTGTGGGGTTGCTGTGAGTTCCTACTCTGGTAGATAACATTGGGTGTGTCATGAGGTCCCTCTGTATGAACACAGCATTATATGTGCCATGAGTCCATTCTGTGGATAGACAGCCATTGGTGTGACATGAGTCTACTCTATGTTAGACAGTTTGGGTGTGCCATGAGTCCCCTCTATGGGTAGACAGCAGTGGTTGTGCCATGAGTACATTCTGTAGTAGACCACAGTGTGTGTGCCATGAGTCCCTTCCCTGGGTAGACAGCAGGAGGTGGGCCATGAGTCCCATCTCTGGTAGACAGCACTGGGTGAGCCATGATTCCCTCTGTGTTAGACAGCAGTGGGTGTTCCAAGAATTCACTCTGTGGTAGGGAGAAGTGAGTGTGCATGATTACCTCTGGCAGACAGCAGTGATGGTGCTATCAGATCAGTCCCCTTTGTGGTAGACAGCACTGGGTGTGCCATGAGTCCCCTCTGTGGCAGACAGCATTGGGTGTGCCATGAGCCCCTTTGTGGCTAGACAGAAATGGGTGTGCCATAAGTCTGCTATATGGGTAGGGAGCAGTGTGTTTTCCATGATTCCCTCTGTGGGAGACAGCAGTGTGTGTGTCATGAGACACCTCTGTGGTTGGAGAGCAGTGGGTGTGTAATGAATCCCCTCTGTGCATACACAGCTGTTAGAGTGCCATGAGCTCTCTCTGTGATAGAAGTCAATCGGTGTGCCATGAGTCCCTCTGTGGTAGACAGCTGTGAATGTGCCATGAGTCCCCTCTGTGGTAAACATCAGTGGGTGTGGCAGGATTCCTCTCTGTGATTAGAGACAGTGGGTGTACCATAAGTCCCCTCTGTGGGTAGAGAGCAGATGGTGTGCCAGTATTCCCCTCTGTGCAGACAGCAGTAGGTGTGCAATGAGTGCCCACTTTGGGTACAAAACAAAACAGAATTGGTTTTGGCAGGAGTCCCCTCTTAGGGTAGACAGACTTGAGTCTGCCATGAATTCCCCTATGGTATCGAGCAATGGGCGTGCCATAAGTCTCCTCTGTGGACAGACAGGTGTTGGTTTTCCTTGAGTCCCTGCTGTGGTAGACAACAGTGGGTGTGCCTTGAGACACCTCTGATGCAGAATGTAGTGGGTGTGACCTGAGTTCCCTCTGAGATAGACAAAAATGGGTGTGCATTGAGTCCCCTCTGTGGGTAGGCAGCAGTGGTTGTGCCATGTATCTCCTATGTCGTAGACAGCAATGGGTGTACCTGATTCCCTCTGTGTTAGAAAGCAGTGGTGTGCCATGAAAACCTGTGGGTAGAGGGCTGTGTGTGTTCCATGAGTCCCCTCTCTGTTAGACAACAGTGGGTTGACATTAGTTCACTATGTGGTAAACAGCATTGGGTGTGCCATGAGTCTCCTCTGTGGGTAGACAGCAGTAATTTTGCCATGAAGCACTGTGTGGTAAACTATTCTAGGCGTGTCAAGAATCCCCTCTTTGAGTAGACAGCAGTGATTGTGCCAGGAGTACCCTGTGTGGTAGAAGGCAGGGGGTGTACCATGAGTTCCCTCTGTGGTAGAAAGCTGTGGGTGTGCCGTGAGTTTTCTTTGTGGTAGACAGCAGTCGGTGTGCAATGTGTCACCTCTGTGACAAATACAGTGGATATGCCATGAGTTGCCATTGTGGTAGATGGCAGTTGGTGTGGCTTCCCTGTGTGGTAGACAGCAGTGGGTGTGCAATGAGTGCCCTATGTAGTTGAAAGTAGTGTGTTTGCCATGAGCTCCCTCTCTGGGTGACAGCCTTGGGTGTGCCATGAGATCTCTCTGTGGTACAATGCAATCGGAGTTTCAAGAGTCCCTCTGTGATACAGAGCAGTAGGTGTGCCATGAGTCCACTCTATAGTAGACAACATTTGGTGTACTATAAGTCCCCTCTGTGGGTAGAAAGCAGAAACTGGGCAATGAGTTCCATCCATGTAGACAGCAGTAGGAGAGCCATTAATCACCTGTGTGGTAGACAGCAGTGGGTGTTGCTGGAGGGGACTCGTGGCACACCCAATGCTGTCTAAAGCAGAAGGTACTCATGGCACACCCACTGTTGTCTACCACACATAGGTCTCATGGCACACCAACTGCTGTATACTCACAGATGGGACTCATGGCACCAACATTGTCATCTACCACAGAGGGTTTTCATGACACACCCACTCCTGCCTACCCCAAAGGGACTCATGGCACATCCACTGCTGTCTACTATAGAGGGGACTCATGGCACACCCATTGATATCTAAAACAGAGGGGACTCATGGGACACCAACTGCTGTCTACCACAGAGGGGACTCATGGTACACCCACTACTCCCTACATAGGAGCATATTCATGGCACAATCACTGTTGTCTACCACAGAGGGAATCAGGCACACCCACCTGTGTCCACCACAGAGAGGTGTCATGGTACAACTACTGCTCTCTACCACAGAGAGAGTTTGTGGCACACACATTGCTGACTTCACATAGATGGGAGTCATAACACACCCACTGCTGTCTACCACAGAGGAGACTCATGGCACACCCACTGCTGTCTAGCACAGAGGGACACACGGCACAATCATTACTGACTACCAGAGATGGATCAGGCACATCCACTGCTGTTTACCAGAGAGGGAACATATGGCATACCCACCACTGTCTACCACAGAAGGAATCATGGCCCACCCATTGCCCTCTACCACAGAGGGGAATTATGACACACCTAATTATCCCTACCACAGAGGAAGTGTGTGTGCCTTAAGTCCCCTCTGTGGACATAGAGCAGTGGGTGTGCCATGAATCCCATATGTGGTAGAGAGAAGTGGGTATATCAGGAGTCCACTCAGATGGTGGAGAGTAGTGGGTGTGCCATGAGTCCACTCTGTGGCCATACAGCAGTGGATTTGCAATGAGTCCCATCTATTGTTAGAATGCAGTGGGTGTGCCATGAGTACACTCTGTGTTAGATAGAAATGGGTGTGGCTGGAGTCCCCTTGTGGATAGAGAGCAGTGGGTGTGCCATGAGTCCCCTTGGTGGTTAGACAGCAGCCGGTGTGCCATGAGTTCCCTCTGTGGGTAGAGAGCAGGAGGTATGACATGAATCCTTATGTGGTATGCAACAGTGTGTGTGTAATGATTCGCATCTGTGTGTAGACAGCAGTGGGTGTGCCATGTGTCCCCTCTGTGGTAGAGAGCAGTGGGTGTGCCATGAGTAACCTCTATAGTAGGCAGCAGTAAGTGTGCCATGAGTCGCATCTGTGGTACAGCACTGGGTGTGCCATGAGTCCCCTCTGTGGTAGAAGCAATAGGTATGCCATGATTCCCTCTGAGGTATACAGCAGTGGGTGTGCCATCAGACCCTTCTGTGTTGGACAGAATTGAGCATGCCTGATTCCCACTATGGTATACCACAGTGATTTGTGTCATGAGTTCTCTCTGTTGTAGACAGTAGTCGGTGTCCCATGAGTACCCTCTGTGGTATACAGCAGTGGGTGTGCTATGAGTCCTGTCTGTGGTACACAACACTGGGTGTCCCATGAGTCCCCACTGTGCTAGACATCATTAGTTGTGCCATGATTCCATTTGTGGTAGACAGCAGTGGGTGTTCCACAAGAACCTTCTGTTGTAGACAGCAATTGGAGTGCCTGATACCCACTGTGATAGACCACAGTGATTGTGCCATGAGTTCCTCTCTGGTAGCCAGCAGTGTGTGTGCCATGAGTCCCTTCTGTGGTAAACAGCAGTTTGTGCAATTGAGTCCTATCTTTTAGATTGCAGTTGGGGTGCCATGATTCCCCTTGTGGAAGACAGGTTAGGTGTGCCATGTGACTCCTGTGTGGTTATACAACACTTGGTGTGCAGTGAGTCCCCTTAGTGTGTAGACAAAAGTGGGTTTTCCACGAGTGCCTGCTGTTGCAGAGAGCAGTGGGTGTGCCATGTGTCACCTTGATACCATGATACCCTTCTTTGGTGGACAAAATGAGGTGTGCCTGATTCCCACTGTAATACACCACAGTAATTGTGCCATGAGACACTGGTAGACAGCAGTGGGTGTGCCATGAGTCCCCTCTGTGGGTAGAGACAGTGGGTGTGTCATGAGTCACACTTTGAGTAGACAGCAGTGGGCATGACATGAGTCTGCTCTGTGGAATACAGTAGTGGCTATGGAAGGAGTTTCATCTGAAGGTAGACAATAGTGGGTGTGGCATGAACACCTTCTGGGTTAAACAGCAGTGGGTTTGCCATGATTCCACTTTGTGTGTAGACAGTAGTGGGTGTGCCATGAGTATTCTCTGTGGAATACAGCAGTGACTGTGGAAGGAGTCCCATCTGAAGTTAGACAGTAGTGGGTGTGGCATGAAAACCATGTGTGGTAGACAGCAGTGTGTGTGTCATTAGTACCCACTGTGCTACACAGTAGTGGGTGTGCCATGAGTGACCTCTATGATATACAGCACTCGGTGTGCCATGAGTCTCCTCCTTGGTAAACAGAAGTAAGTGTGACACAATTCCCCCTGTGGTAGACAGCAGTGTGTGTTTCATGAGAAACTTCTGTTGTAGATAGCAGTGGGTGTGCCTGATTCCCACTGTTGTAGACTGCTGTGATTGTGCCATGAGTCCCCTCTGTGGTAGCCAGCAGTGGGTGTGCCATGAATCCCTTCTTTAGTAAACAGCAGTGTGTGTAACATGAGTCCCATCTGTTAGAATGCAGTTGAGGTGCATGAGTTCATTCTGTGGAAGACAACATTGTGAGTGCCATGAGTTCCCTGTGTGTTTAGATAGCATTTTGTGTGCCATAGTCCCCTTAGTGGGTAGACATAAATGGGTTTGCCATGAGTCCCTGATGTTGTAGACAGCAGTGGTTCTGCCACGAGTCCCTTCTGTGGTAGAAAACAGTAGGTGTGCCATGAACACACTCTGTGTTAGAAAGCAGTGGGGGTGGGCTGGGGATTTAGCTCAGTTGGTAGAGTGCTTGCCTTGCAATCACAAGGCCCTGGGTTCAATCCTCAGCGCCACAAAAAAAAAAAAAAAAAAAAGAAAGCAGTGGGTGTTGTAAGGAATCCCACGGAAACCACGCTGGACATGGGAAATCACATGAGGGAGTTTATTAGGCAAACAGAGTGTCTCCCTGCAGGATAAGAGAAAATGAGAGGAAAAGAAAGAGAATGAGAAAGGGCGCATGGTAGAGAGAGTGTGAACACCAGGAGGATAGAGAAAATTAGGAGGAGAGACAGAAGAAGAATGAAAAAGATGGCGGGGTGGCTACAGTAAACAGTTGAATTCCACCAGGCTAACAGGGGACCAATATCGGAGAAGGATACTTGCAAGCTGACTGATGAACCAATAGCTAGCTAGGATGTTCACAGATTGACAATTGGTTGGGAGGCAGGGAAAATGTCTGCAACAAAGTGTGGGGGAGCAGCTTTATACATTACATTCCCCCATTTCTGTTTTTATAAGAAAATCTTTTGCTTTCCAGTTCTTTCCGAAGACTTCTCTCTCCTTGCTGCCTAAGTGACTGGGGCTAGTGTAGGTGAGATGTAAAAAGTCCATTCTCCTTCCAGACTTCCAAAGGCAGATGGTTTTCATGGACTTCATTTCCTCTATTTGACTGATCCCCTATTTCTACACTAACTGCCTGTCCCCAATTCTGACTTCATTAACCTCTCTAATTCTAGGAACTCCTTTACTGCTGTAGGGAAAGGGAGTGATGACCAATCTGGCTTCTTCGAGCTGGAAAGTGTCAGCATGGGGCAAGCAGTTTGGAGTTCCCTTTTTAGAAATTGGGTCAATTGAGGGGTCCATGGTAGAAGTCTGGTTGGGAAGAGCAGGTTGTAAAGGCATCTGGGGATGGGTGCTTCTATGAGAGAAGAACAAAAAGACATGAACACTGAAATGAGATTGATACAATATAAATGTTGCAGAATCTGGAACATGCCAATGCATATCATAAAGATGACAGAAGTCAATAATTCCTCACCAGGGGTGGAAGAACTGAGAAGTTGTTCCCATAACAAGGCCTAGAAAAGACTGAAGAGGACAAGACCTTTATTTGGGAACTTTAACATTGTCCAGGTTATCAGGAATGTAAACACAACATTTAGTAGAGAGCTCTATACTTCTGTTACTAGCAAACATAGATTAAGCCTACCTGTGTCTGTAGGCTTTAAACTGACCAAAACTTCTGACTCTGGCAGTTTCTCTTGATAGTTATCAGGCACATTTGCCTAAGAATCTCTTTTGTAGCTTTTAGTCTTTATTCTAGTGGGCTAACACAAGTGTACATCTTAAGTTACATTTAAGTATTATTTCTTTTAAATACCCAAGAATGGCTATATTTTGGTTTTAACTGTTTTGTTAGGTGTTTAAAATCAAGGTAGTCAAAGTGACCTGTTCCTGTCTGTTAAAGAGTCAGCTGAGTTTCCACGGGGGTATTCATAGAGAAATTAAGAGCAACTCTTAGTCCCATTAGTGCCATTGGTTAAGCAGGGTCTCCTCGGTGAGGTGGCTTCCCTTGAAAGCACCAGGGATGTCTCCCTTTTTCCTTGACCCTCCTCTGAAGCAGGTGCACTGAGTGGCTTTTCCTCTAGTGGCCTCATCAGTCTCCTTGATCAGGAGGTTGTGTGACCCAGAGTTGCAAACCTCCTTATAGAAGTCCTCTTGTTCCCTGGGTTCAGGCTGACTTTGAGGGCAAGACCCAAATATGGACTTTTCTTGACCTCTGTACTTAATCTCAATCTCTAAGTTTGATCTTAACCATCAAGCAAGTCAGTCTCACCAGTCATAAAGTAAGAGTACTGGGCTTCAGCTTAAATGTCTATAACTTTACAGTTATTTACCCCTTTTCATCTAATTGGGGTCCACATTATCTGTCCTATAGGTGATGGATTTTCAAGTTAATCTATGGTGTACTTCTGCAAAATATCAGGCAACAGTTAGAGTTTACAAGGAAATAAAAAATGGAATCACCAACAGTAAAACATTCAGTTTGTGCAATAGCTATCTTGAATTTTGGCTGAGTTATTCATTATATCCCCTGGTTGAGATCACAGTAATCTTTACAACAAACATCAAACTTTTGAACACAACTTTAAATGAGTTAAAATCTGACTTTGGAGCCATTCTAACGTGCAGCAGGGTTGTGAGGCACAGCCTTATCTTAGGTAAGGTGGGGTTTCTTCTTTTGCCATGACCAGCATGACCAAATTCTCAAGTTCAGTGAGGGACAAAGGAGTGTTAGAAAATAAAGATTTATAAACACAGATTTTGAAGATTAAGCTGAGATCAGATGCAACTCTGTTCTTTGATGGAAATGCAGATCCAAAGAGTTATGTCAGCAATCTTTATATATGTATGTAAGCATTATTCTTTGTTTTCAGGAAAGTTACAGAGACTAGGACATTAATGTAACTTTTTTCAGAGCTGCAAAGTGCAGTGTTAGGAGCTCTGTGTAGCTCCTAAGGAAGTCCACTGTTCAAAGTTACTGTAAGGTGGGCAGGAACCAGAGAAGGGAGCTGATGAAACAATGGTTATCTAGCAAAAGAATTCCTTCCTGCCCAAGAGCTGTGTGCCTGAGATCAATGTACTGCCACAGCAGTTAGGCATCTTGTGCCCCTGCACAGGAGCACTCCCAGGCACCAGGCATGCCACAGCCATGAGGTCATCAGAGACCTCAATCTCAGTCACTGTTGTCCCATTTTTGCTACTGCACATTACACTCTTTCTTAAATGTTATTTTAAGAAGTTTACATATATTGACTCCTGAGTCTATATGAATATTAGTTAACACAATTTAACATTATATCTAAAACATGAATTACAGAAAGGCTGAGAGAGCTTTTAAGTTTCCTTTTGTGTGGCAAAGTGGCAAAATGCTTTCATGTTTAACCTTTAAATAAATCATGCTTTCAATAACTTTTAGAAATACATTTAACAAATTTTACATATACCCTATTGATGACAGGTCCTGTAATAGAACACAAAATGATAGGTTTACCATTACAGACAAGTTTAATTTGGAGAATAGCAGCTTGATAAATTTTCTGCTTTAAAGACTTGTATACCTGGAAAATATGAACACATTTAATATACAAAGAATAATGGTTTTAAGTATGTTACTCCATGAAATAACTTTGTAAATTAATTAGATGTCTCTAAATCACATTTGAGTAATCCCATACATGTTGACTTTAATTCACTCATATTATTGTAAAAAAAACCCCAAGATATCAGACAAGTGTACCAACAGTATTTGCCGTCTCTTTCCTGTGGAAGAAAAGTCCTAGAAAAACTGATGTTAGACATTAACTCTAGAGTTGGATAAAAAGAACTGATAAAAAATCATTAACCTAGGTATGTAGGATCAAAATTGTGAGCTCAAAAATATAGCATTTAGGAAAAACAAAAGTCCTAGAAGAAAAATGATAACAATCATTAATTAAAGCATGAGAAAATGAGAAGGAGAGAAAAGGTGAAAGGGAGAAAAGTATTCTGAGTTGTAGCCCAGGAGAAATTTAAAATGGACACTTTTTTTTCCCTTGGGCTTGAGACTGCTCTCCCACTGTGCCTTCCTCCATTTACATTTCAATGTAAGCCTTGACTGAGATCTGGATCTGAAAGGGGCTAAAATGTTCTAGCAGAAACTTGATGCTTAGGTCCTTTTAACCCTTTTCACTGGTTAGTAATTAATTTAGGTTTGGACACAGAAAATTGTCAAACAATTATCTCCCACTACTTGTGGGGAATGTGGCTGGCTGCTTATGTTACATGGGGGAGCAGGGGAAGATGGAGAAGCAGGGTCTGGAGGTGCTTGAGCCTGCAGGAAGAGCCAAGAAGCAAGAAAGAAGAGACTTGAGGATAAGTAATCCCTTTCCATCTGCCTGCTCACTCACTGAAGCTGTGTGCCTTTATGCAACCAAATTTTGATGGCTTTAAGTCAGGGGTCGGGTGAAGGGTACCCAGGGTTGAATCTGCCAGATTGGAGGACCCAGATTCCATGGTGGGGACTGATACAGCCGAGTCTGTGGCCAGGGCTTCCCGAGGCCAGATTACTGGGCTGGAGATGAGGAGTAGCACATTGATTGTGTCATCACACAAGCACCAATGTGTGTGCTGGGCAAAAACCAAGAAGGGTTTGAGGACCTGATATCAGGGTTTTTGAGTATTAGTGCATGAGCACGAGATGAGCCTCAACCCTGAGAGAGAATCTCCACCATAAAATCAGAAATCCACCCAACAGATAGGACTGACTACAGGGGCCAGCCATAACTATAAAAGTTGTGACTGGGGGTACTCCCACCCCCCAGCCACCTTGAGGATTGCAGATAAATCAATCTAGGGGAACCGGCTTAGAGGACCCACCAACCTGAAGTCTGGTGATGAATGCAGAGCAGAGCGTCCAGGTAAATGGAAGGTGGGACTGTGTCCGGGGGGCAATGGGACTCAGATGGGGTTCCACTCGCTTACAACACAGTGGAAAATCCCATCCCAAGTCACGGCACCAATGTAAGGAATTCCACAGAAACCACGCTGGACATGGGAAGTCACAAAAGGGAGTTTATTAAGCAAACAGAGTGTCTCCCTGAGGGTAAGAGAGAAAATGAGAGGAAAAGAAAGAGAATGAGAAAGGGTGCATTCTAGAGAGAGTATGAAAGCCAGGAGGATAGAGAAAGTGAGGAGGAGAGACAGAGGAAGAATGAAAAAAGATGGCGGGGTGGCTACAGTAAACAGTTGAATTCTGCCGGGTTAACAGGGGACCAATATCAGAGAAGGATACTTGCAAGCTGACTGATGAACCAATAACTAGCTAGGATGTTCAGAGATTGACAGGTGGTTGGGAGGCAGGAAAAATGTCTGCAACAGAAAGGGTGGGGAGCAGCTTTATACATTACAGATGTGCCATGAGTAGCCTCTGTGGTAATCCACAGTGGGTGTGCCATGAGTTCCCTCTGTGGTAGACAGCAGTGGGTGTGTCATGGGTCCACTATGTGAAAGACAGAATTGGGTGTTCCATGAGTGCCCTCTGTGGGTAGACAGCAGTGGATTTAACATGAGTCCCAACTGTGTTAGACAGCAGTGGGTGAGCCATGAGTCCACTTTCTGGGTAGATAGTAATGGGTGTGCCATGATTACACTCTGTAGTTTACAGTAGAAGTTGTGACATGAGTCCCCAAACATAGATACAGCAGTGGGTGTGGCATGAGTCCTCTCTAAGGGTAGCCAGCAGTGATTGTGACTTGTATCCCTTCTTTTGTAGACAGAAGTGAATGAGTCATGAATTCCCTCTGTGGTAGACAGCAGTGGGTGTTCCATGAGTCCTAGCTATACTAGACAGTAGTGGGAGTGCCATGTGTCTCCTTGGTGGTTTACAAAAGTGTGTGTTTCATTAATTCTCTCTGTGGTAGACAGGAGGGCCTGTTGCATGCATACCCTCTGTTGTTAACAGCAGTGGTTGTGCCAATAGTTTTCTCTGTGGTAGACAGCAGTGGGTGTGTCATTGTCCCATATATGGGTAGAGAGTAGTGTGTGTGCCATGAGCGCTCTCTCTGGTAGACAGCAGTAGAATTCCCATGAGTCTGTATGTTGTAGACAGCATTGGGGTGGTAGGAGAACTCTCTGTGGTAGAAGCAGTGGCTGTGCCATGAGACCCCTTCCTGGTTGACAGCAGTGGTTGTCCCATGAATCCCCTGTGGGTAGACAGCAGTAGTTGTGCCAAGAGTCCCCTGTGTGGTAGAGAACTGGGGGTGTGACATTAGTTCCCTCTGGGTGTACACAGCTTTTGTTGTGCTATGAGTTCACTCTGTTGTAGACAGTAGTGGGTATGCCATCCGTACCTGCTGTAATAAACAACAGTGGGGGTGCCATGAGACCCCACTGTGGGTAGACAGTAGTGGTTGTGTCATGAGTCCCCCCAGTAGTTGAGAGCAGTGGGTGTGCCATGAGTCCCCTCTGTGGTTGACAGCAGTGCATGTACCATGACCTCCCTCTCTGGTAGACAGAACTGTGTGTGCCATGAGGTCTTTTTGTTGCAGACTGCAGTGTGTGGGCCATGTGTCTTCTCTGTGGGTAGGTCAGACTGGTTGTGTCATGTGTCCCCTATGTTGGGAGACAGCAGTGGGTGTACAATGAGTTCCCTTTGTGATTAGAAAGCAGTGGGTTTGCCATTAGGCCCTGCTGTGGTAGACAGCAGTGTGTGTGACATGAGTCCAGTCTGCGTTAAACAGCAGTGTGCTTAACATGAGTCACATCTGTTAGAATGCAGTTGGTGTGTCATGAGTCACCTCTATGGAAGACTGTAGTGGGTTTCCCATGAGTCCCATGTGTGCTTAGACAGCACTGTGTGTGCAATGAATAACCTCACTGGGAGAGAGCAGTAGGTACATCATGATTCCATTTGTGGTCGACAACAGTGAGTGTGACATGGTACCCTTCTCTGGTGGACATAACTGGGTGTGCCTAATTCCCACTGTGGTTGACCCCAGTGAATGTGCCAGTAGTCCCCACTGTGGTAGACAGCAGTTGGGGTGCCATGAGTACCCATGGGGTAGACAGCAGTTGGTGTGATTAGACTCCCATTGGTGGTACACACCACTGGGTGTGCCATGAGTCTCTTCTGAGGTAGACAGCAGTAAGCGTGCCAGGATTTTCTCTGAAGTAGACAGTATTGTGTGTTCCATGAGACCATTCTCTTATAGACACCAGTGGTTGTGGAAAGATTTCCCTCTCTGGTTAGAGAGCAGTGGATGTGTCTTGAGTTACCTGTGAGATACATAGCGGTGCTTGTGCCTTGAGTAACCTTGTGGTGGACAACAGTGGGTGTGCCATGAGTCCCCTCTGTGGTAGAAAGAAGTGGGTGTGGCAGGAGTCCCCTCTGATGGAAGCCAACAGTGGGTGTGCAAAGAGTCATCTCTGTGGTTAGACAGAAGAGGGTGTGCCAATAGTCCCCACTGTGGTAGAGAGCAGTGGGTGTTGCATTGTCCCATATGTGGGTAGACAGTAGTGTGTTTGCCATCAGTGCACTCTGTGGTAGCCAGCAGTAGGTTTCTCAAGAGTCCCTCTGTGGTAGACAGCAGTGGGTGTGCCATGAGTCCCCTCTAAGGGTAGACAGCAGTGGGTGCACAATGAGTCCCCACTGTGGTAGATACCAGTTGGTGTGCCATGAGACCCTTCTGTGAGTAGATAGAAGTGGGTGTGCCATGATGGCCTCTTTGGGAGGAAAACAGTGAGTGTGGGTTTGCCAAAATTCCCTTCTATGGCAGACAACAGTGGGTGTGGCACGAGTCCTCTCAGAGGGTAGACAGCACTTGGTGTGCCATGAGTCACCACTGTGGTAGACATCATTGGTGTGCTATGAGTCCTTGCTGTGGGTAGACAGCAATAGTTGTGCCATGAGTCCCTTCTGTGGTAGACAGCACTGGGTGTGCAAGTATCCCATGTGTGGGTAGACAGCAGAGGGAGTGGCATGAGTCCACTCAGTGGTAGACAGCAGTGGGTGAGCCATGAGTCCCTTCTGTGGTAAGCAACAGTAGTTGTGCATGAGTCTCATCCATGTTTAATCAGTAGTGTGTGTGTACCATGAATCCTCTATGAGGTAGACAGCAGTGGGTGTGGTATGAGTCCCTTCTATGTGTAGAGAGCAGTGAGTGTGCCATTAGTCACTCTGTGGGTAGATGGCAGTGGTTGGGTCATTGTCCCCTCTGTGGTAGACAGCTGTGGGTGTGACATGAGTCTCCTCTGCACATAGACAGCATATGGTGTGCTATGAGTTCACTCTGTAAATGGCCATGAGTCCCCACTGTACTACACATGAGTGGAAGTGCCATGAGTCCCCTCTGTGGGTAGACAGTAGTGGTTGTGCCATGACTCTCCTCTGTGGTAGACAGCACCATGAGTTCCTTGTGTCATAGCCAGCAGTGCATGTTCCATGTGTTTCTCTGTGGGTAGACAATAGTGAGTGTGCCATGTGTCCCCTTTGTTGGGAGACAGCAGTGGGTGTGAATTGAGTCCCCTCTGTGGTAGACAGCAGTGAATATACCATGAGTTCATTCTGTGGGTAGACAGCAATGTGTGTGCCATTAGTCCACTGCTGTTTGACATCCATGGATTTGCCATGAGACCCTGAAGTGGAAAACAGCAGTGGGTGTACCATGAAAACACTCTGTGGTAGACAGCAGTGGGTGTGCCATGAGTTTACTATATGGAAAACAATAGTTGGTTTTCCATGAGTACCCTCTGTGGGTAGATAGCAGTGGGTGTACCAGGATGGCCCTGTGTGGATATACAACAGTGGGTTTGCCATGATTCCCTTCTATGGTAGATATCAGTGACTGTGGCATGAGTCCTCTATGAGGGTAGGCAGCATTGGGTGTGCCATTAGTCTCTTCAGTGGTAGACAGCATTGGTGTGCCATGATTCCTTGCTGTGGGTAGACAGCAATGGTTGGGCCATGAGTCCCTTTTGTGGTAGACAGCACTGCATGTGGAAGTATCACATCTGTGGGTAGACATTAGTGTGACTGGCATGAGTCCACTCGGTGGTAAAGAGCAGTGAGTAAGCCATGAGTCCCACTGTGGTAGACAGCAGTGGGTGTTCCATGAGTGCTTTTTGTGGTAGACAGCAATAGGAGTGCAACGATTCCCCTCTGTGGTAGACAGCAGTGGGTGTTCCATAAGTCAAATCTTTTGGTAGAGAGCAAAGAATGTGCCATGATTCCATTCTGTGGGTAGACAGCAGTGGGTGAGCCAATAGTCACCTCTGTAGTTGAGAGCAGTGTGTGGGCCACAAGTCATCCCTGTGGTAGATACCAGTGGTGTGGCATGAATTTTCTCAGTGGTTGACAGCAGTGAGTGTGTCATGATTCCATTCTGTGGGTAGACAGCAGTGGGTGAGCCAATAGTTGCCTCTGTAGTTGAGAGCAGTGGTGTGCCATGAGTGTCCTCTGGGGGTAGAATGCAGAGGTTGTGCAATGAGTATCCTCTGTGGTAGAAAGCTGAGGGTGTGCCAAGAGTCTCTTCTCTGGTAGACAGCATTTGGTGTGCCATTAGTGTCCTCTATGGTTAGACAGCCGTTGATGTGCCATCTTTCCCCTCTGTGTGTTAGACAGCATTTGTGTGCCATGAGTTCACTCTGTGGGTAGAGAGCTGTTTTTGTGCCATGAGTCCCTCTGTGGTAGACAGCACTGGGTGTGCCATTAGTCCCCTGTGTGGTAGACCACAGTGTGTGTGCCATTAGGTCCCTTTTTGGGTAGAGAGCAGAGGTTGTGCCATGAGTCCCTCTGTGGTAGACGGCAGTGAGTCTCCCATGAGTCTCCTTCTTTGATTGACAGTACTGGATGTTCCATGAGTCCCCTCTGTTGTAGACAGCAGTGGGTGTGCCAAGATTCCCTCTGTGGTAAATAGTAGTGGGTGTTGCATAACACTCTTCTGTTGTAGACAGATTTGGGTGTGCCTGATCCCACTGTGGTAGACCGCAGTGATTTTGCCATGAGTTCTTTCTGTCATAGATAGCTGTGGGTGTGTCATGAGTCCCTCATTTCATTGATAACAGTGGGTTTGCCACTAGTCCACTCTGTGGTAGACAACAGTGGATGTGCCATGATACCCCTCTGTAGGTAGACAACTGTGGGTTTGCCATGAGTCCCTTCTGTTGTTAGACAGCAGTGGTTGTGCCATGAGTCCACTTAATGGATAGACAGAAGTGGGTTTGTCATGAGTCCCTGCGGTTGTAGACAGCAGTGGTTGTGCCATGAGTTTCCTCTTTGCAGAGATAGCAGTTGGTGTGCTATGAGTTCACTCTGTAGTATACAGCAGTGAGTGTGCTATGTGTCCCCACTGTAAGAGACAGCATTGGAGTGCCATGAGTTTTCCTGTGGGTACACAGCAGTTGGTGTGCCATGATTCCAGACTATAGCTAGAAAGCACTGTTTGTTCCATGAGCTCTCTCTGTGCTAGTCATCAGTAGGTATGACATGAGTCCCTCTGTGGTAGACAGTAGTGCATGTTCCATGAAACCACTACGTAGTAAATAGCAGTGGGTGTCCCATGAGTCCACACTGAAGTATAGAGCAGTGGTTGTGGTATGAATCCCGTATATTGGTAGACAGCAGTGGGTGTGTCATGAGTTTCCTCTGTGGTAGCCAGCAGTGGCAGTTCCTTGTGTCCCCTCTGTGGTAAAAATCAGTGGGTGTGCAGTGAGTCATCTCTGTGGTAGACAGCAGTGGGTATCCCATGAGTCCCCTATTTGGTACACAGCAGTGGGTGTGCCATGATACTCATCTATGGCTAGACAACAGTGTGTGTGCCATGAGATCTCTCTATGGTAGACAGTAGTAAGTGTGCCATAAGTCACACTGTGGTAGAAAGCAGTGGGTGTTCCATGAGTCCCCTTTGTGGTAGATAGCAGAAGGAGTGCAATTATTCCCCTCTGTGGTAGACAGCAGTGGGTGTTCCATAAGCCAAAATCTTTTGGTAGAGAGCAGGGGATGTGCCATGATTCCATTCTGCGGGTAGACAGCAGTGGGTGAGCCAATAGTCGCCTCTGTAGTTGAGAGCAGTGGTGTGCCATGAGTGTCCTCTGGGGGCAGAGTGCAGTGGTTGTGCAATGAGTATCCTCTGTGGTAGAAAGCTGAGGGTGTGCCAAGAGTCTCTTCTCTGGTAGACAGCATTTGGTGTGCCATTAGTGTCCTCTATGGTTAGACAGCTGTTGGTTTGCCATCTTTCCCCTCTGTGTGTTAGACAGCATTTGTGTGCCATGAGTTCACTCTGTGGGTAGAGAGCTGTTTTTGTGCCATGAGTCCCTCTGTGGTAGATAGTGGTGGGTGTGCCATGAGTCCTCTCTGTGGTAGAGAGCACTGGGTGTGGAATGAGTCCCCTCTGAGGGTAGACAGCAGTATGTGTGCCATGAGTTCTCTCTGTGTTATATAGCAGTGTGTGTTCCATGAGTCGCCTTTGTGGTAAACACTGTGAGTGTGCCATGAGTTCCTGTTGTGGTAGAGAGCAGTGTGTGTACCAAGAGTCCCCTCTGTGGTAGACAGCAGTGGGTGTGCCATGGTAACAGAGCAGAATGTGTGCCAAATTTATTCTGTAGCAGAGAACAGTGTGTGTGCCACAAGATACCTCTATTGTAGAGAGCACTGGATTTCCTTGTTTCCCAATATGGTAAAAAGCAGTGGGTGTGCCATGTGTCCCCTCTGTGTTAGACAATAGTGAGTATGCCATGAATCCCCTTGGTGGTAGACAGCAGTTGGTGTGCCATTAGTCCCCGCTGTGGGTAGAGAGCAGTGGGTGTGTCATGAATCACTTCTGTGGGTAGATAGCTGTGGTTCTTCCATGAGTCCCCTCTGTTGTAGACTGTAATGGCTGTGCCATTAATCCCTTCTGTTGGTAGAAAAGAGTGGTTGTGCCATGAGTCACCTCTGTGGCAGACAGCAGTGGGTGTGCAATGAGTCTCCTCTGTGAGTATAGAGAAGTGTGTGTGCCATGAGTCTCCTCTGTGGTTACACAGCAGTGGGTGTGCCATGAGTATATTCTGTGGTAGACAGCAGTGTTTGTATTATGAGTTCCATCTGTGATAGACAGCAGTGGCAGTTCCATGTGTCCCCTTTGTGGTAAAACACAGTTTGTTTACCATGAGTCTTCTCTGTGGTAGACAGCAGTTAGTGTCCAGTGAATCCCCTATATGGTAGACAGCACTGTGTGTGCCATGAGTCCCATCTATGGCTAGTAAACTGTTTGTGTGCCATGAGTTCTCTCTATGGTAGACAGTAGTAGGTGTACCATAAGTTCCTCTGTGGTAGACAGCAGTGGGTGTACCATGAGACCCCTCTGTGGTAGACAGTAGTGGGTGTGCATGAGACCCCTCTTTGGGTAGGGAGCAGTGGGTGTGCCATAAGTCTTCTCTTTGGTAAACAGAAGTGGGTTTCCCATAGGTCCTCTTTGTGCTAATGGCAGTGGGTGTGTCATTAGTCTCCTCTATCATAGACAGCAGTGTGTGTGTGCCAGATTCCCCGCTATGGTAGAAACTATTGTTTGTGGCTTGAGTCCACTCTGAGGGTAGACAGCAGTATTTGTTCCATGAATCAATTCTGTGGTAGAGAGCAGTGAGTGTGCCCTGAGTCCCCTTATGGTGGACAGTATTGGGTGTCACATGAGTCCCCGTGAATGTAGACAGCATTGGGTATTCCATGAGTCCCCTCTGTTGTAGACAGCAGTGGGTGTGACATAAATCCACTCTTTGGGTAGAGAGCACTGGGTGTGATAAAGTCCATTCTTTGGGTAGAGAGCAGAGGGTGTGCCATGAAATCCCTCTGTGGTAAACAGCAGTGGGTTTCCAATGTGTCCCCTCTGTGGTAGACAGCAGTGTGTGTGCCATGTGTCCCTTCTGTGGTAGACAGCATTTGGTGTGTCATGAGTACCCTCTGTGTTTAGACAGTCATTGGTGTGCCATCAGTCCCCTCTTTGGGTTAGAGAGCATTTGTGTGGCATGAGTCTACTCTGTGGGTAGAGAGCCATTTTGTGCCATGAGTTACTCTGTGGTAGATAGCAGTGTGTGTGCCAGGAGTCTCCTCTGTGGTTAGACAGCAGTGGGTTTGCCATGAGAGTCCTCTGTGGTAGACAGCAGTATTTGTGTCATGAGTTCCCTCTGTGGTAGACAGCAGTGGCAGTTCCTTGTGTCCCCTCTGTGGTAAAAAACAGTGAGTGTGACATGAGTCCACTCTGTGGTAGACAGCAGTGGGTTTCCCATAAGAACCCTATATTTTAGACAGCAGTGGGTGTTCCATGAGTCCCATTTATGACTAGACAGCAGTGTGTGTTCATGAACTCTCTATTTTAGACAGTAATAAGTGTGCCATGAGTTTCTCTGTGGTAGACAGCAGTGGGTGTATCATGAGTCCCCTCTGTGGGTAAACAACAGTGGGATTGCCAATAATCCCCTCTGTTTTTAGACAGCAGTGGGTGTGTCATGTATCCGCTCTCTGGGTAGAGAGCAGTGGGTGTGCCAATAGTCCCCTCTATGGTAGACAGCAGTGGGTGTGCCATGAAAACCATCAGTGGTAGACAGCAGAATGTGTGGCATGATTCCCTCTATCTTAGGCAGCAGTGGGTGTGCCTTGAGTCCACTCTGTGGTAAAGAAGAGTGGGTATTCCTTAAGTCACTACTGTCTTAGATAGCAGTCCATGTGCCATAAGTCCCCTATGTGGTAGACAACAGGTGTGCCATGAGTCCCTCTGTGGATGGACAGCTGTAGGTGTGCTATGAGCCCCTCTGTGGTAGACAGCAGTGAGTGTGCTGTGGAAACCATCAGTGGTAGACAGCAGTATGTGTGGCATGATTCCCTCTGTGGTAGACAGCTATGGGTGTCCCATAAGTCCCCTCTGTTAGACAGCAATGGACATGCCATGAATCCCATCCATGGGTAGACAGCAGTGGGTGTGCCATGTGTCCCCTATGTGGTAGAGAGCAGTGTGAGTGCCATTAGTCCCCTCTGTCGTAGACAACACAGGTTGTGCCATGAGACCTCTTTGTGGCAGACTGCATTGTGTGTAGCATGGTTCCCCTCTGATGTTGACAGTAGTGGTAGTGCCATAAGTCCAATCTTTGGGTAGAGAGCAGTAGGTGTGTCATGAGTCCCGTGTATGGGTAGAAAGCAATGGGTGTGCCACAAACTTACTCTGTTTTAGACAGTAGTGAGTGTGTCATGAGTCCTATCTATGGGTAGACAGCAGTAGGTGTGCCATAAATTTACTCTGTTGTAGACAACAGACAGCAGTGGGTGTGGCAAGAGTCCCATCTGAGGGTAGAGAGTAGTGGGTGTGCCATTTGTCCCCTCTGAGATTGACAACAGTGTGTGTGCCATGAGTCTCTTCTGTGCATTGACTGCAGTGAGTGTGCCAATTGTCCCCTCTATGGTAGACAGCAATGGGTGTGCAATAGTGCCCTCTGTGGGTAGACAACTGTGGTGGTGCCATGAGTATCCTCTGTAGTTGAGAGCAATGGGGGTGCCATGAGTACCCTCTGTAGTTGACAGCAATGGGTGTAAAATGAGTCCCTATTGTCTTAGACAGCTGAGGGTGTCCCTTGAGTCCTTTCTGTGGGTAGACAGGAGTGGGTGTGGCATGAGTCCCCTCAGTGAGTGGAAAGAAGGTTCTGTGCCATGAGTCCTCCCTGTGGAAAAGAGCAGTGTGTTTGTCCTGAGGACCTTCTGTGGTACACAGCACTTGGTGTGCCATGAGTCCACTCTGTGGTAGACAAGAGGAGGTTTGCCATGATTACCTCTTTGGTAGACAGCAGTGGGTGTCCCATGAGTTTCCTCTGTGGAAGATAGCAGTGGGTGTGCCATGAGTCCCCTGTGTGGTAGACTGTAGTGGGTGTTGCATGAGCGCTCTCTGAGGGTAGAGAGCAGTGGGTGTGCGATGAGTCCATCAGTGGAAGACAACATTGGGTATGCCATGTGTCTACTCTGTGTTAGAAAGCAGTGGGTATGCCATGAGTCCCTATTGTCTTAGACAGCAGAGGGTGTGCCATGAGTCCGCTCAATGGGTAGACAGGTGTGGGTGTGACATGGGTACCCTCAGTGAGAAGACAGAATTTGTTGCCTTGTGTCCCCTCTGTGGTAGACACCAGTGGGTGTGCAATTATTCCCTCTATGGTAGACAGCAGTGGGTGTGCAACAGTGCCCTCTGTGTGTAGACAGCAGTGGTGGTGCTAATAGTACCCTCTGTAGTTGAGAGCATTGGGAGTGCCATGAGTTTCCTCTGTGGTAGACAGCAGTTGGTGTGCCATGAACATCATCTGTGATAGACAGTTGTGTGTGTGCCATGAGTTCCCTCTGAGGGTAGACAACAGTGGGTGTGCCTTGATTCCCTCTTTGGCAGACAGCAGTGGGTGTCACATGAGTCTCCTCTCAGGTAGACATCAGTGGATGGGCCATGAGTCCCATCTATGAGTAGAGAGGAGTGGGTTGCCATGAGTACCCTGTGTGTTAGACAGCAGTGGGTGTGACATGAGTCTTCTCGGATGGTAGAGAGTAGTGGGTGTGCCATGAGTTCATTAGTGAAAGACAGCAGTTGTTGTGACATGAGTCCACACTAAGGTAGAGAGCAGTGTGTGTGCCATGAGTCCACTCTGTGGTTATAAGGACTGGGAATGACATGTGTCTTCTCAGTGAGGAGAGAGTAGTTGTTGTGACTTGAGTCACCTCTGTGGTAGAAACCAGTGAGTGTTCCATAAGTCCCCTCTCTGGGTAAACAGCAATGGGAGTGCCATGAGCCCCTCTGTGGGAGAAAGCAGTGGGTGTGCCATGAACACCATCTGTTGTAGACAGCAGTGGGTGTTCCATGATTCCTTCTCTGGTAGGCACCAGTGGGTGTCCCATGACCCCTCTGTGGTAGACAGAATTGGTCTTGCCATGAGTCTCCTCAGTGGGTAGACAGAATTGGTTGTGCCATAAGTTCCTCTGTGATACCCAGCACATGTTGTGCCATGAGTCCCCTCTGTGGTAGACAGCAGTTGGTTTATTACAATTCCCTCTGTGGTAGAAAGCAGTGGGTGTCACATGAATCCCATCTGTGGTAGGCAGCAGTGGACATGCTATGAGTTCCATGCATGGGTGGACAGCAGTGGGTGTGCCATGAGTCCCCTCTTTGGTAGATAGCAGTTGGTGTGCCATGAGCCTGCTCTGTGTGTAGACAGCAATGGGTGTGCCTTGATGTTGTGTTCCCTTCTGCCCGCAGAGACACGACAAACTGGTTGCTGGTCAGAGCTCTTTATTGTTCATTCTCATTGTTCTTCCTTCTTCTTTCTCCTTCTTCTTCTTCTTCTTACAAGGAAGTCATGGCCATTATATATGAATCATGAGCCAATCAGGTTACAGAGCATGTGGGGAGAGCATGATAACAATGTAATACAATAAAGGCAACAAGAGGGTACGCAGCGAGCATGAGTCACCTTGTCCAATCAGAGCAGTCCATTCTGGCACTGGCTTAGTGCCGGGGCAACTTCCTTAAGCAGTGTCAGCTGTTTGTTGCAAACCAAGTTGCCCCGGCTCAGTGCCAGGTGCCACACTGAAGTCCTTGTCAGCTGTTTGTTGCAAACCAGGTTGCCCCGGCTCAGTGCCAGGTGCCACACTGAAGTCCTTGATGTTGTAAACCAAGCCGCCGCGGCTCAGTGCCAGTGTGTTTGTTGCAAACCGGGGCACTGAAGTCCTTGTCAGCTGTTTGTTGCAAACCAGGTTGCCCCGGCTCAGTGCCAGGTGCCACACTGAAGTCCTTGATGTTGCAAACCAAGTTGCCCCGGCTCAGTGCCAGTGTGTTTGTTGCAAACCAGATTGCCCCGGCTCAGTGCCAGGCTAGGGTGGGGTCCGCGGTACCCCGACATTTCCCCCTTAAATTTAGACTCTGTAACATAGTACAATACTTTTAACAGTTGTTTAACCATAATTGTATAAACCCCAATTTTTAAGATTAATTGTTTTAAAGAATAAAACTTAATAGACACAAAGTTAAGAGTAAATTAGTGTTTCTAAGAAATCCTTGTTATCTTACCATGTTATTTTACTATATAGATTAAATTTTGGCTTATATTAGAACATTAGTATTTCACCTTAGGAAAAACCTTAAATAGCTTTAGCTGTTTCACATACACACAACCAACTTAGTTACACACAGACTTGTTGAAACTTGCCCTGTACTTACACACAGACTTTCTTAGCACCTACTTAGACCCTTATGCATTTCATCATATAGGCACTTTCTTACCTAGAAACATTTTTTTTCCTTTTTATTAAATATATTTCCATATTTAGACCCTTTTATTTTCTCTTTCCTATTTGTTGACTCCGTTTTGTTCACATTCTGAAACAACTCTTATGAAATTTTTGAACTTAGATAAATTACTCTATTTTAACAAGATAAAATACTTTGTTGTTTATAGTACTCTAACTGAAACACAGTTGAAACTTTTAGAACCCTTTGTGTATAGAATTGTACTTGTTAAGACATAACTTTTAGTAACCTTGTTTTTAGTCAAGATATTAGACAAGTGTCCTGAACAGTATTTGCTGTCTCTTTTCTGTTGAAGAAAAGTCCTAGAAACAATTGATATTAGACATTGTTTAACATCAACATTCCATTAGTTTGACCACCTAGAGACTTGCAAGTTATTTTTAAAGACATTTTACTTTTATTAGTTTACTCAATTAAATTGAACCTTTTTTAAATCACGTGAATAAAAGTATTTGGATCCATTTTTAAATTTTAATTTTAGGAGCGCTCAGTTTTGATGCAGACAAGACATGACACCAGACAGCACGACATACAAATAACACAAAATTAAAGGCCTTGTAACTTTATAGGTGAATCTCCATTGCAATGTAACAGATGTTCAAAAACTTTAGTTGAATAAAAAATAGAACTGATCAAAAAGAAAAAAAAATCATTAACCTAGGTATGCAAGATCAAAATTATGAGCTCAAAAATACAGCATTAAAGAAAAACAAAACAAAACAAGAATCCTGGAAAATGAGTTAATTCTGTGTAGCAGTCCAGAAGTTTAAAACAGACACCCTTTTGTTTTCTTTTTCTTATTTTTAGGTTACCCCCCTTTCCCGCTGAGACTGTTGCAGTTTACATTCCAATGCAGGCTTCAGCAAGGCCAGGCAGTGGGGAGGGAGGATCACCCAGGACTTTTTAACCCTTTTTCTTCCTGGTTGAGAAATCAGGTTAGGTTTGAATGCAGAAAATCACAAAACATTATTTCTTACTACTTTTGAGGAATGGAGCTGCTGAGATTTCTGCCTAGGGGGAGGACTGCTTCAAGGACATGGGTGTTCCCTCCCTAGGTGGCCATGGAGCTGCGTGGAAGGGATCAGGAGGGGGGCCTTTTTCTGTCTTTTGTGATAGTTTCTCTTGATCCAACAAGCCCTTATTTAAAAACCAAGGGGCTTTGTCTTTTACAGTTTTTAAAAACTTCCTAGCTGAGGAAACCTTTAAAGGTGCTCCATTAGCCTTTAATAAAGTCTTTAATAATCCTCCCATGCGAAGGAAGGCAGCGGCTAAGCCTGCATTTGTTAATGGGCCACCTATTTCTCTACAAGTTTTCATTTATGCTTTTATGTCTTTGCTTTTAAATGGATTAATAGCATTTCTGCATTCTCTTGTACATTGTTCATATACTAATTGTTTAATTAAAGGCATAGCTATATTAGCATCCCCGAAGATCTTTTCTGCTGCATCTACCATTTTAGCCACGAAATCTGAAAAAGCTTCTGTGGGGCCTTGGACAATTTTTGTTAAGTTATTTTGCACTTCTTCTTTGTTAGGAAGTGCTTTCCAGGCAGCAATGTAGATCTTATTAATTTGTTCATAAACCTCTAATGGAAAGCCTGTTTGCTGATTGGCAAATCTACCTTGCCCCAGAAGCATATCTACATTCCATGTAGGATTGCCCGTTGCTGCATTTCTTTTAGCTGTGTCTAAACAAATCTCATGGCAAGTTGTTTTTCACATTAAATACTGTCCACCAGTTAAAGTAGCCCTAGCTAAATTTTTCCAATTTCTAGGGATCAAATTTAAAGATGAAATAGTTTCTACAAGTGACATGGTGAATGCAGCTTGAGGGCCATAAGTACCAGCTGCTTCTTTTAGTTGTTTAATAAATTTAAAATCCAATGGTTGGTGATACCTCTGATTTTGTGGGTTTTTAAACACAGGAAAACAAGAACTTGTATTGGGCTCACATTCCCTCCAGGATTGTCTTGGGGGGTTCTCTGGGCAATTTAAATTATACTCAGGAAGTGGTGCTTTAGGTCCTGAGGGCTTTAACTGTGTATAGAGGCCATAAGGTGGCAGAATCAATCGTGTAAATGGGCCACTAGAGGATTTTTGCATGTTTTCTTCCAAGTTTTTAAGGGATGGATATAGTTTCCTATCACCAGGTGGCGTCAATTGCATATCTTTGACCCTTCGTTCAAGTTCCTCATCTGATAGTTCCTCTTCTGACTCGCTTTGGTCAGATTTAAGGGGAGGAAAGGAACACAACGATCTTTGTTCTTTCATTTCCTCCAAAATGTTATTTCCTTCATTTAGAGGGGGTTGAAATTTCTCCTTTTGTGAGGTCAAACAACTTTTTACGAGAGCCCATATAGCCATAATGCCAGTGGGTAATGTTCCCTGTTGATTGGCTTTGTGTAAGTCTTCACCCAATTGTTCCCACTGTGGGGCATTTAATAACCCTTCATCCAAAAACCAAGGAGCTATAGTCTCTACTGTATGTAAGAATCTCCTCGCTGAGGAGGCCTTTAAAGGCGTTCCATTTATTTTTAATAGAGCTTTTAGAGGCCCCTCCATGCGAACTCTGGACACTTTTGAACCCATGATTAATTTGCCCCCTTTTGAGTGTTACTTTCACTTTAATACTTTTAATGTGGACCGCTTTTTGCTTAGTCCAGGGTGTAGCCGTCTTTCGCGTGCTACTTTCACTTTAACTGGACCACATTCCGCGTGTCCCCGGACCACTTTCCGTGTGTCCTGATTGTCGCTTTACCGCGAACTTTAATCGGACCGCATTCCGCGTGTCCCCGGACCACTTTCCGTGTGTCCTGATTGTCGCTTTACCGCGAACTTTAAAGCTGCCTTTATTACTCCTATTTTAATATTTACAATAGACAAACTGGTTAACATTAATCTCTAAAACTTACCTAGGTAGTTGCTGCTGGTTTGTTGTCTTCCCGGGTGGTCCCTGGTTCGTTCCTGGGTTTCGGCATCACTTATTGCATTCCCTTCTGCCCGCAGAGAGAGACACGACAAACTGGTTGCTGGTCAGAGCTCTTTATTGTTCATTCTCATTGTTCTTCCTTCTTCTTTCTCCTTCTTCTTCTTTTACAAGGAAGTCATGGTCATTATATATGAATCATGAGCCAATCAGGTTACAGAGCATGTGGGGAGAGCATGATAACAATGTAATACAATAAGGGCAACAAGAGGGTACGCAGCGAGCATGAGTCACCTTGTCCAATCAGAGCAGTCCTTTCTGGCACTGGCTTAGTGCCGGGGCAACTTCCTTAAGCAGTGTCAGCTGTTTGTTGCAAACCAGGTTGCCCCGGCTCAGTGCCAGGTGCCACACTGAAGTCCTTGATGTTGTAAACCAAGCCGCCGCGGCTCAGTGCCAGTGTGTTTGTTGCAAACCAGATTGCCCCGGCTCAGTGCCAGGCTAGGGTGGGGTCCACGGTACCCCGACACCTTGAGAATCCTCTGTGGTAGAGAGCAGTGGTGTGCCATGAGTATCCTGGGTGATAGAGAGCAGTGGGCATTCCATGAGTCCCTGTGTTGTAGAAAGCATTGGATGTGCCATGAGTCCCATCTATGGGTAGATAACATTGGGTGTGTCATGAATCCACTTGGGGTAGACAGTAATGTGTGTTCCGTGAGTCCTCTCTATAGTAGTCAGACTTGGGTGTGCCTTGAGTCCCCTTTGTGGGTAGGGGGGTGTGGGTGTCCCATAATCCCCTCTATGGGTAGAAAACTGTGAGTGTGCCAAGAGTCCCCTATGTGTTTAGACAGCAGTGGGTGTGCCTTGATTTCCTCTTTGGTAGATTGCAGTGAGTGTCACATGAGTTCCCTCTGTGGCAGACAGCAGTGGATGGGGCATGAGTCCCATCTATGGGAAGACAGCAGTGGGTTTGCCATGAATCTCCTCTGTGGGTAGATGGCAGTTTGTGTGCCATGAATCCATCTGTGGAAGACAGCAGTGGACATGCCATGAACACCATCTTTTTCAGACAGCAGTGGGTGTGCCATGAGTCCATCTGTGGAAGACAGCAGTGGGTGTGCCATGAGCCCCTTGTGAGGATAGACTGCAGTGTGTGTGCCAATAGTCCTCTCTGTGGTAATCAGCAGTGTGTGTGCCATGAGTCCCCTATGTGGGTAGACAGCAGTGGTTGTGCCATGAGTCCAATCTGTGGTAGACAGCAGTGGTTGTGCCATGAGTCTCCTCTGTGGGTAGACAGCAGTTTGTGTGCCAAGAGCCCATCTGTGGAAGACAGCACTGTGCTGTCACATGGCACATGCACTGTGTCTGCCACAGAGGGGAATCAAGGTACAACAATTTCTGTCTCCTCAGTGAGTGCACACATGTCATGCACACTCCTGTCTAAACGCAGTGTGAACTCATGGCACACCCACTGCTGTCTAATACCATAGGCACTCGTGGTACTCCCATTGCTGTCTACCAAAGTGGGAGTCAATGCACACCTACCTCTGTCTACAGCAGTGTTTGTGCCTTGTGTCCCCTATGT
The DNA here is from genome assembly GCF_902686445.1 of Sciurus carolinensis. Taxonomy (NCBI): domain Eukaryota; kingdom Metazoa; phylum Chordata; class Mammalia; order Rodentia; family Sciuridae; genus Sciurus; species Sciurus carolinensis. The sequence goes on from NC_062219.1 coordinate 130,538,268, forward strand.
GGCAGTGGGTGTGCCTGACTCCCTTTGTGGTAAACTTCAGTGTATATGACATGAGTGCCCCCTGTTGTAGACAGCAGTATGTGTCTACAACAGTAGTGTGTGTCTACAGAGGGAACTCATGGCACACCCATGTCTCTCGACCACACACGTCTATCTTCCTCTGTGGTAGATATCAGTGGTTGTGCCATGAGTACCCTCTGTGTTAGACAGCAGTGGGTGTGGTATGAAACTCCTCTGTGGGTAGAAGACTGTGGAACTGACATTAGTCACCTGTTTGTTAGAGAACAGTTGGGTGTACCATGAGTCTCTCTGTGGGTAGACAGCAGTGAGTGTGCCATGAAACCCCTCTGTGGGTAGAAGACTGTGGGAGTGAAATTAGTCCCCTTCATGGTAGACAGCAGTGGGTGTGCCATGAGTCCACTCTGTGGTAGACAGTAGTGGGTGTGCCTGATTCCCTCTGTGGGTAAACAGGTGTGGTTGTGCCAGGATTCACCTCTGAGTTAGGCAACAGTGGCTCTTCCATGTCACCCCTATGTGGCAGACAGCAGTGGGTGTTCCAAGATTCTCATCTGAGGATAGAGAGTTGTGGGTGCAAGAGTGCCCTGTGTGGTAGACATCATTGGTTGTTGCATGAGTACACTCTGTGGTAGAGAGTAGTGGGGGTGCCATGAGTGCACTGTGTGGTAGAGAGACGTGGGTGTGCCATGAGTTCCCTCTGTAGGTAGACAGCAGTGGTTGTGCCATGTGTCCCTTATGTGATAGACAGCAGTGGGTGTGCCTGATTCCATCTGTGGTACACAACAGTGTGTGCCATGAGTCACCTCTGTGGTAGACAGCAGTGTGTGTGGCAGGTTCCCCTATGAGGGGAGACATTGGCGGGTGTGTCGTGAGTCCCCTTTGTATTTGAGAGCAGTGGGTGCCATTTGTCCCTTCTGTGGTAGACAGCAGTGGGTGTGCAATTAGTACCCTCTGTGGTAAACAGCATTGGGTGTGCCATGAGTTCCATCTGTGGTACAGAGAGGGGGTGTGCTATGAGTCTGTTTGTGGTAGAAAACTATGGGTATGCCATTAGTCCACTCTGTGGCAGACAGCAGTGAGTGTGCCATGAGTCTACTCTATGTTTAGACAGCAGTGGATGTGCCTGATTCCCTCTGTTTGAAAGAGCAGAAGGTGTGTCACAGGTGCCTCTGTGGTAGACAGCAGTGGGTGTGCCTGATTCCATCTGTGGTAGACAGCAGTGGGTGTACCATGAGTACACTCTGTGAATAGACAGCTGTGTTTGTGCCAGGAATCACCTCTGAGATAGGCAGCTGTATGTGTGTCATGAGTATCCTCTGAGGCAGACAGCAGTGGGTATGCCAAGATTCCCCTCTGATGGTATAGAGCAACGGGAGTGCCAGAGTCCCATGTGCGGTAGAGAACATTGGTTGTGCCATGAGTTCCCTCTGCGATAGACAGCAGTGGCTATGCCATGAGTGACCTGTGTGGTAGACAGTCATGGTTGTGCCATTAATCTCCTCTACAGGTAGGCAACAGTGGTTGTGCCATGTGTCCATATGTGGTAGACAACAGTGGGTGTGCCAGATTCCCTCTGTGTTAAACAGAAGTTTGTGTGCCATGAGTGCCCTCTGTGGTAGACAGCAGTGTGTGTGACATGACTCTCTCTGTTGTAGACAGTAGTAGGTGTGCCATAAAATCTCTCTGTGGTAGACTGCAATTGTTATGCCATGAGTTTCTTTGTGGTAGACAGCAGTAGGTGTAACCTGAGTCCCCTGTGTTGTAGACAGCAGTGCATGTGCCATGAATGTTCTCTGTGGTAGAGTGAAATCAGTGTGCCATGAGTCCCTCTGTGGTAGACAGCAGTGGGTTTGCCAGGAGTCCCTTCTGTGGTAGTCAGCATTGGGTGTGCCATAATTCTCCTCCATGGATATACATCAGTGGGTCTGCCATGAATCTGGTCTATTGGTAGACAGCACTGGGTGTGCCATGAATTCCCTCTGTGGTAGACAGAAGTGGGTGTGCCATAAGTCTATTATTAGGGTAGACAGCAGTAGGTGTGTCATCTGTACCATTTGTGGTTAGACAACAATGGGTGTGCAACAGGTGCCCTGTGTGGGTAGAATGCAGTGGGTATGCCATGAGTCACTTCTGTTTTTAGAGAACAGTGGGTGTGCCATTATTCCCCTATGTGGTGGACATATGTGGGTTTGCCAGAAGTCCCCTCTGTGGGTAGACGGCAGTGGGTGTGCTATGAGTCCCCTCTGTGGGTAGATAGCAATGGGTGTGCAATTAATCCCTTCTGTGTTTAGACAACTTTGGGCATGCCATGATTCCCCTGTGTGGTAGACAGACATGGGTGTGCCATGAGTTTCCTCTGTGAGTAGATGGCAGGGTTTGTGCCATGTGTCTGCTATGTGGCAGACAGCAGTAGGCGTGCCTGATTCCTTCTGTGATAAACAGCAGTGTATGTGCCATGAGTGCCCTTTGTGGTAGACAGCACTGTGTGTGAATGACTCCCTCTGTGGTAGACAGCAGTGGGTGTGCCATGATCTCTCTTTGTGGGGAGACAACAGTGGTTGTGCCATATGTCCCCTATGAGGTAGACAGCAGTGAATGTGCCTGATATCCTCTGCGGTAAACAGCAGTGAATGGACCATGAATGCCCTGTTTGGTAGACAGCAGTGTGTGTGACATGACTATGCCATGAACTTTCTCAATGGTAGACTGAAATTGGTGTGTCATGAGTCCCTATATGGTAGACAGCAGTAGGTTTACCATGAGTCCACTCTGTGGTAGATAGCAATGGATGTGCCATGAGCTCTCTCTGTGGTAGATTGCAATTGGTTTGCCATGAGTCCCTTTGTGGTAGACAGAATTGGGTTTGCCATAAGTCCCCTCTGGGGTTAGACAGCAGTTGGTGTGCCATGAGTCCCCTCTGTGCACAGACAGCAATGGGTGTGCCATGGATCTCTTCTGGGCCTAGACATCAGTGGGTTTGCTAGTAGTCCCCTCTGTGGTACACAACTGCCGGTGTGCCAGAAGTCCCCACTGTGGTAGACAGCAGTGGGTGTGCCATACATCCTTTCTTTTTGTAGACATCAATGAGTGTGTCATGAGTCTCATCTATGGGTAGACATCAGTAGGTGTACCATAAGACTGCTTGGTAGTAGACAGCAGTGGGTGTGGCAGGAATGCCCTCTGAGGGTAGACAGAAGTTGGTGTGCCATAAGTTCCCTGTGTGATTAGACAGCCGTGGGTGTGCCATCAGTCCACCCTCTGGGTAAACAGTATCGGGTGTGCCATAGTCCTCTCTGTGGTAGACAGTCTGTAGGCCAAAAAGTCAATATTGTGGGTAGACAGGAATGGTCATGCCATGAGTCCCCTAAATGGGCAAACAGCAGTGGGTGGCCAAGAGTCCCCTCTATGGGTAGATACCAGTGGGTGTGCCATGAGTCACATGTGTGGTAGACAGCAGGTGGTTGTGCCATTAATCCCCTCTGTGGTACATAGCAATGGGTGTGCCATGAGTTCCCTCTGTAGTATACAGAAGTGGGTATGCCATGAGTCCTCTCTGTGTCTGACAGCAGTGGGTGTGACATGAGTCCCTTATGTGGGTAGACCACTGTGGTTTTGCCAAGAGTCCCCTCTGTGATAGACAGCATTGGCTGTGCCATGAGTTCCCTCTGTGTGTAGACAGCAGTGGTGTGTCATGATTACTGTATATGGCTATACAGCAGAGTTTGGGCCATGAGCTCTCTCTATGGTAGACAGCAATAATATGTACCATGAGTTCCAGTGTGGTAGACAGCAGTGGGTGAGCCATAAGTCCACTTTGTGGTAGACAGTAGTCAGTGTCCCATGAGTTCTCTGTGTGATAGACATCCTCATTTGGGCCATGAAACCTATCTATGGGTAGACAGCATTTAGTATGGCATGAGACCACACTGTGATCGACAGCAGTAGGTGTGATATGAGTCCTCTCTGAGGGTAGACAACCTTGGGTGTGTCATGAGTCCTCTATGTGGTATACAGCAGTAGGTGTGACATGAGTCCATTCTGTGGGTACACAGGAGTGGTTGTGCCATGAGTCTCCTATCAGGAAGACAGCAGTGGGAGAGGCAGGAGTCCTTTGTTTGGTAGAGAGCAGTGGGTGTGCCATAAGTTCAAAATGTGGGTAGACAGGAGAGAATGTGCAATAAATCCCCTTTATGAGTAGACAGCAGTGGGTGTGCCAATAATCCCCTCTGTGGTAGAGAGCTGTGGGTGTGCAATAGTGCCCTCTTTGGGTAGACAACAGTGTTTCTGTTTTGAGTACCCTCTGTAGTTGAGAGCAGTGGGTGTGCCATGAGCCCCTTCTGTTATACACAGCACTAGGTGTGCTATGAGCCCTCAATATAGGTAGACAGGAGTGGGTGTGCCAAGAGTCCCCTCTGTTATAGACAGGACTCGGTGTGCCATGAGTCCCTTCTGTGGGTAGAGAGCAGTGGGTGTGCAATAATTCCTCTTAGTGGTAGACAAACTAGTTGTCCCATGAGACCCCTCTGCAGTAGAGTGTAGTGAATGTGCCATAAGCACCTTCTGTGGGTAGACAGTAGTGGGTCTAACAGGAGTCTGCTCAGGGTTGATAGCAGTGGTGTGCCATGAGTCCCCTGTGTGGTAGACAACACTGGTTGTGGCATAAATTCGCTCTTTGGTAGACAGCAGGGGCTGTGCCATGAGTCCTCCCTGTGGTAGACAACAGTGGGTGTGCCATAAGTCCACTGTTTGGGTAGACAGCAGTGGGTGTGCCATGAGTCCCCTCTATAGGTAGACTGCAGTGGGTGTGCTAAAGTTCCCTCTCTATTAAACATCAGAGTGTGTGGAATAGTGCCCTCTGTGGGTACAGAGTAGTGGTTGTGCCATGAGTCCCCTATGCAGTTGAGAGCAGTTGGTGAGCCATGAGTCATATATGTGGTTAGACAGCAGTGGGTGTGCCAAGAGCCCCCCTTGTGGTTAGACAGCAGTGGGTGTGTCATGAGTCCCCTCTGTGGTAGACAGCAGTGAGTGTGCCATGAATTCCCTCTGTGGGTAGACTCTTTGGGTGTGCCCTGAGTACCCTTTGTGGGTAGACAGCAGTGGGTGTGCCCTCAGTCCTCTCTGTGGCATGCAGTAATGGGTGTGCCATGATTACTCTCTATGGTACACAGAAATCATTATTCCATGAATACACTCTACATTAGGCATCAGTGTATGAGACAGGAGTCCCTTGTATGGTACACAGAAGTGGGCTTTTCATGAGTCCACACTGAGGTAGAGAGCCCTGAGTGTGGAATGAGTCATTTCTGGGAGTAGACAGCAGAGAGTGTGCCATGAATTCCCTCCATGGTAGATTGCAGTGGGTGTGAAATGAATCCACTCTGTTAGACAATAATGGGTGGGCCATGATTCCTTCTGTGATAGACAACAGTGGGTGTGCCATCAGTCCCCTCTTTGGGAGACATCAGTGTGTGAGTCTGCTTCCCTCTTGGGTAGATTGCAGATATTTTTCCATCAATCACCTCTATGTTAGACTGCAGTGTGTTTGTCATGAGTCCTCTGTGAAGATAGACAGACTTGGGTGTTACATTAGTCCCCTCTGTGCTAGACAGCAGTGGGAGTGCCATGAGACCCCTCTGTGGGTAGAGAGCAGTGGGTGTGCCATGATTCCTCTCTGTGATATGCAGCAGTGTGTGTGCCATGAGTACCCTCTGTGGCAGACATCAGTGGATGAGACAAGTGTCCAATCTGTGGTACACTGTTGTGGTTTTGCCTTGAGTCCCCTCTATGGTAAACAGCAGTGGGTTTGCCTTGAATACATTTTGGTAGACAGCAGTGGGTGAGTAATGAGACCTCTATATGGAAGATATCAGTGAGAGTTGCATGAATGTCTCTGTGGTAGAGAGCAGGGTTTGTGGCATGAGTCCCCTCTGTGGGTAGAGTGCCATGAGTTCCCTCTATAATAGACAGCAGTGGGTGTGCAATGAGCCACTAAGATAGACAGCAGTGGGTGTGCCATTAGCCCCCTCTGTGGTAGAGAGCAGTGGGTGTGCCATGATTTCCCTCTGTGGTAGACAGATGTGGGTGTTTCATGAGGCCCCTCTTTGGTAAACACAGGCATTCTGCTATGAGTCCCCTTTGTGGTAGTAGTGGGTGTGCCATGAGCCCCTCTGTGGGTAGACATCAGTGGGTGTGCCATGAGTGTACTCTGTGATAGACAGCGGTGTGTGATCCATGAGCTCCCTTCTGTGGGTAGATACTAGTGGGTATGCCATGAGTACCCTCTGTAGTAGAGAATAGTGTGTGTGCAATGAGTATGCTCTGTGGTAGACAGCAGAATGTGTGCCCTGAGTAGCCTCTGTGGTAGAGATCAGTGGTTGTGACAAGAGTCCAATCTGTGGTACAATGCAGTGGGTGTGCCATGAGCTCCCTCTGGGGTAGATAGCAATGTGCAATGATTTCCCTCTGTGGTAGATGTCAGTGGGTGGACCATGAGTCCCTCTGTAGTAGGGAGCAGTGGGTGTGCCATGAGTTCCCTCTGTGGGTAGAGAGCTGTGGGTGTGACCTGAGACCAGTGTATAGGTAGACAACAGTCGGTGTACCTTGAGACCCTCTATGGTAGACAGCTGTGGGTGTGCCATGAAACCTCTCTGTGGTAGGCAGTAGTGGGTGTCCCATGATTCCCCCATGTGGTAGAAATCATTGGATGTACCATGAGTCCCCTCTGTGATAGACAACTTTGGTTGTGTCATGAGTCCCCTCTGTGATAGACAACTTTGGTTGTGTCATGAGTCCCCTATGTGGTAAACTGAAGAGGGTGTCAAATAAGTCTGCCCTGTGGTAGAAAGCAGTGGTTGTTCCTAGAATTCCATCTATGGGTAGATAGCAGTAGGGTGTGCCGTGAGTCCACTGTGAGGGTAGACAACCATGGGTGTGACATGAGTCCCCTTTGTAGTTGAGAGCAGTGGGTGTGCCATGATTCCCGTCTGTGGGTAGACAGCAGTTGGTGTGCCATGAATCCCCTCTGTGGTAGACTGCAATGGGTGTGGCAAGAGACATCTGTGAGGGTAGACTGCCTTGGGTGTGACATGAGTTCCCTCTGTGGTATAGAACAGTGAGTGTTCCATGAGTGCCCTCCGTGGGGAGACAGGAGTGGTTGTGCCATATGTCACCATCTGTGGGTAGACAGCAGTTGGTGTGCCATGAATCCCCTCTGTGGTAGACAGCAGTGGGTGTACCCTCTGTGGTAGACAGTAGTGCATTGCCATGAGTTCCAATGTGGGTAGACAGGAATGGGTATGCCATAAGTCCCCTATCGGTGTAGGCTGCAGTGGGTTGCCCTGAGTCCCCACTGTGGGAGACAGAAGTGGGTGTGTCTGCTTCCCTCTGTGGTAGATTGCAGTTATTGTGCCATGAATCATTTCTATGTTAGACAGCAGTGAGTGTTCCATGAGTCCCCACTGTAGTATACAGCAGTGGGTGTGCCATGAGTCCCCTCTGTGGTAGGCAGCCTGGGGTGTGCCATGATTTCCCTCTGTGATAGACAGATGTGGGTGTTCCATGAGTCCCCTCTGTGGTAAACACAGTTAGTCTGCCATGAGTCCCCTTTGTGGTAGACAACAATGGGTGTGCCATGAACCCATCTGTGGGTTGACAGCATTGGGTGTGCCATGAGTGCCCTCTGTGGTAGACAGCGGTATGTGTGTCATGAGCTCCCTTCTGTGGGTAGACATTAGTGGTGTGCCATGAGTACCCGCTGTGGTAGAGAGCAGTGTGTGTGCAATGAGTACTCTCTGTGGTAGACAGCAGAATGCGTGCCATGAGTACCTTCTGGGGTAGAGATCGGTGGAGGTGACAAGAGTCCAATCTGTGGTACAATGTAGTGGGTGTGCCATGAGCTCCCTCTGCGGTAGACAGCAGTGGGTGTGCCCTAAGCTCTCTCTGTGGTAGACTCCAATTGGTGTGCCATGAGTCGTTCTGTGGTAGACAGAAGTAGGTGTGCCATATGTCCCCTCTATGGGTAGACAGTAGTGGGTGCACCTTGAATAACTCTGTGGGTAGATAGCAATGGGTGTGCCATGAGTATGCTCTGTGGTAGACAGCAGAGGTTGTGTCATGAGTACCTTCTATGGTAGGCAGCAGAAGGGGTGACATGAGTACCATCTGTGGTAGACATTATTGGATGTGACAAAAGTCCAAAGTGTGGTACACTGTATTGGGTGTGCCATGAGTCTCCTCTGAGGTAGACAGTAGTGGGTGGGCCATGATTAACTCTGTGGTATACAGCAGTGTTTTTGCCATGAGTCCCTCTGTGGTAGAGATCAGTGGTTTTGCAATGATTCCCCTGTGTGGTAGATGTCAGTGTATGTACCATGAGTCTCTCTGTTGTAGGGAGCAGTGAGTATGCCATGATTGCCCTCTGTGGTAGACAGCAGTGTATGTGCCATGTGCTCCCTTCTGTGGGTAGATATTAGTGGGTGTGCCATGAGTACCCTCTGTGGTAGAGAGCAGTGTGTGTGCAATGAGTGCACTCTGTGATAGACACCATATTGTGTGCCCTGAGTACCCTGTGTGGTAGAGATCAGTGGATGTGACAAGAGTCCAATCTGTGGTACAATGTAGTAGGTACCATGAGCTCACTTGGTGGTATATAGTAGTGAATATACCATAAGTTCTCTGTGTTAGACTGCAATTGGTGTGCCATGAGTTGTTCTGTGGTAGACAGCAGTAGGTGTGCCATATGTCCCCTCTATGGGTAGACAGTAGTGGGTGTACCATGAGTAACTCTGTGGGTAGATAGCATTGGGTGTGCCATGAGTATGCTCTGTGATAGACAGCAGTAGGTGTTTCATGAGTACCCTCTATGGTAGACAGCAGAGGGCGTGACATGAGTACCATCTGTGGTAGACATCATTGGATGTGACAAAAGTCCAAACTGTTGTACACTGTTTTGGGTGTACCATGAGCCTCCTCTGAGATAGACAGTAGTGGGTGGGCCATGATTAACTCCGTGTTATGCAGCAGTAGTTGTGCCATGAGGCCCTCTGTGGTTGAAAATGGTGTGTTTGCAATGATTCCCCTGTGTGGTAGATGTCAGTGTATGGACCATGAGTATCTCTGTGGTAGGGAGCAGTGGGTGTGGCATGAGTTCCCTCTCTTTTTGACATCTGTAGGTGTGCCCTGAATTCACTCTGTTGGTATACTACAGTGAGTATGCCATGTGTCCCCTCTGTGAGTAGAAAGTAGTGAGTGTGCCATGAGTCCCTTCTGTGTGTAGACAGCAGTGGGTGTGCTCTGATCCTCTCTGTGGGTAGACATCAGTTGGTGATCCATGAGTCCACTCTGTGGTAGACAGCAGTGGGTATTCCATGAGTCCTTTAAGGGGGTGGACTGGAGTGGGTGTGCCATGAATGCCCTATGTCAGTACACAGCAGAGGTCATGCCATGAGTCAACTCGTAGACAGCAGTGGGCGTTCCATGAGTACCCTCTGTGGTAGATATCAGTGGGTGTGATTTGATTCCCATCTGAGGTATACTTCTTTGTGTGTGCCAAGAGTCATCTCTGTGGTAGATAGCAGTGGGTGGGCCAATATTCTCTCTGTGGTGACAGCAGTGTGTGCCATGATTCCCCTCTGTGGTAGACAGCAGTGTGTGTGCCTAATAAACTCTGGGGTAGACATCAGTGATTGTGCTATGAGTCCCTTGTGTTGTGCAGAGCAATGGGTGTTTCATGAGTCCCTTCTGTGGTAGACAGCATTGGTTGTGCCAGGAGTCCCCTCTGTGGTACACAGCAGTTGGTGCTCCATGAGTCCCTTCTATGGGAAGACAGCATTGTTTGTGCCATGAGCTCTCTCTGTGGTAGACAGCAGTAAATGTTCCATAGATCCTCTATGGTAGACAGTAGTGGGTGTGCCATTAGTCTCCTCTGTTGTAAACACCAGTGAGTGCCAAATGGGTTCCCATTCTGGTAGACAGAAGTGGGCATGCCATAAGCACCCTCTGTGAATAGACAGCAGTGAGTTTGCCAATATTCCCCACTGTGGTAGACAGCATTGGGTGTGCAAAAGTGCCCTCTGTGGGTAGATAGCTTTGCTTGAGCCATGAGTCCCCTCTGTAGTTGGGAGCAGACAGTGTGCCATGAGTTCACTCTGTGGTTGATAGCAGAGGGTGTGATATGAATCCCCTATGTTTGTAGACAGCAGTGGGTGTGCCATGAGTCCCCTCTATTTTAGAGAGCAGTGGGTATGACATGAGACTTCTCAGAGGGTAGACATGTGTGGGTGTACCATGAGCCCGTTTGTGCAAGACAGCAGTGGGTTTGTCTTAAGTCCACAATGTGGGTAGAGAGGAGTGTGTGTGCTGTAATTCCCATATAAGTGTAGACAACAGTGGGTTTGCCATGAATCTCCTGTGTGGTAAACAACATTTGTTGTGCCATGAGTCCCCTCTGACGTACACAGCAGAGGTTGTTCCATGACTCCCCTCTGTGGGTAGACAAGAGTGGGTGTGCCAAGAGTTTCCTATGTGGGTAGGCAGCAGTGGTTTTGCCAAGATTCCCTCTGTGGGTAGAAGTTTGTGGTGGAATATTAGTCCACTGTGTGGTAGAGAGAGTGGGTGTGCCATGAGACCCCTATGTGATTAGACAGCAGAGTTTGTTCCATGAGTCCCTTCTATGGTAGACAGCCATGTGTGTGCCATGAGTTCCCTCAATTATGCACAGCAGTGGGTGTGCCATGAGTACTCTCTGTGGTAGACATCAATTTGTGTGACATGAGTCCTATCTGTGGTACACTGTAGTGCTTGTGGCATGTGTCAGCTCTTTGGTAGACAGCAGTGGGTGTGCCATGATTCCACTCTATGGGTACACAGCATTGGGTGCGTCATGAGTCCCCTCTTTGGTAGATTGCAGTGAGTGTGCCAGGAGTCCCTTCTGTTGTAGACAGCAGTGGGATAGTCATGAGACCCCTCTGTGGGTAGACAAAAGTGGGTGTTCCATGAATCCACTCTGGGTAGACAGCTGTGGGTGTGCCATATTTCCCATCGGTGGTAGAGAGCAGTGGGTGTGTCATGAGTCTCCTCTGTGGTAGACAGCAGTGGGTGAGGAATGAGTCCCCCTTGTGGGTAGACAGGTGTGGGTGTGCCATGAGCTCCACTGTATGTAGTCAGCAGTAGGTGTGCTATGAGTACACTATGTTAGTAGACAGCAGTTGTTGTGCCATGAGTCCACTCTGTGGTACACAGCTGTGGGTGTGTCGTGAGTCCCCTCTGTGGGTAGACTGCAGTGGTTCTGTCATGGATCCCCGCTGTGGTAGACAGCAGTGGGTTTGCCATGAGTAACCTCTGTGATAGACAGCAGTGGTTGTGCCATGAGTAACCTCTGTGATAGACAGCAGTGGTTGTGCCATGAGTAACCTCTGTGGTAGACAGCATTGGGATTGCCATGTGTACACTCTATGGTAGACATCAGTGGGTGTGCCAGGAGTTCCTTCTGGAGTATACAGCAGTGTTTGTTCCATAAGATCCCTATGTGGATAGACATCAGAGGGTATGCCATGAATTCCCTCAGTGGTAGGCAGCAGTGGGTGTGCCAAGAATACCCTCTGTGGTAGACAGAATTGTGTGTGCCAGAAGTACACTCTGTGGTAGATATCAGTGTGTGGGAAATGAGTCCCATCTGTGGTACATTGTAGTGGGTGTGCCATAATTCAAATCTGCCGTATACAGCAGTGGGTTTGCCAATATTCCCTCTCTGGTAGACAGAAGCGGGTGTGCAAAAAATACCATCTGTTGTAGACAGCAGTGGGTGTGCCATGATTCCAAACTGTAGTAGACAGCAATGGTTGTGATGTGAGTCCAGTCTGTGGGTAGACAGCAGTGTTTGTGCCCTGACTACCCACTGTGGTAGATAGCAATGAGTGTGATATTAATAAACTCTGTGGTGGACAGCAGTGGTGTGTCATGAGTCCCCTCTGTGGTAGACATCACTGGGTGTGACATGAGTCCACTATGTGGGTAGACAGCAGTGGGTGTGACTTGAGTTCCCTCTGTGGTAAACAACACAGGGTGTGCCATGTGTTTCCTCTGTGTGACATGATTTACCCCTGTGGGTAGACTGCAGGGTGTGTGCCATGAGTCTTTCTGTGATAGATAGCATTGTGTGTGCCATGAGTTTTCTCTGTGGTAGACAGAAGTTGGTGTGCCATGAGATACTTCTGTGGGTAGAGAGCAGTGTGTGTGCCAAGAGACTCCAGTTTGTATAGAGAAGTATATTCACCATGAACTCCCTCTGTGGATAGACAACAGTCAGTGTGCTATGAGTTCGTTATGTTTTAGAGAGCAGTGGGTGTGCATTGAGTTATCTCTGTGGTAGACTCTTGTATGTGTGCATGAGTCCCTCTGTGGTAGACAGCATTAGGGGTATCAAGAGTCCCCTCCCTTGTAGACAGCAGTGGATGTGCCGTGAATACTCTCTACGGGTAGACATTATTAGGTGTTCCATGAATTCCCTCTATGGTAGCAACAGTGGGTGTGCCATGAGTTCCCTCTGTAGGTGGACAGCGGAGTGTGTGCCATGATTTGCTCTGTGGTAGAAAGGAGTGGGTTTGTCATGAGTCCCCTCCTTGGTAAACAGAAAGATTTGCCCTCATTCACTCTGGTAGAAAGTAGTGGGTGTGCCAGGAGTCTCCTCAATTGTAGACAGCAGTAGTTGTTCCATGAGACCCATCTGTAAAAGACAGCAGTGTGTGTGCCATGGGTCCCCTCTGTTGTAGACAGCAGTGGATGTGCCATGAGTCCCCTCTGAGTGTAGACAGCATTAGATGAACCATGATTCACTCTGTGGTAGGCAACAGTGGGTGTGCCAATAGTCCCATCTATGAGTAGACCTCAGTGGGTGTGATATGAGTCCTCTCTGTGGTAGACATCAGTGGATGTTCCATGAGATCCCTCTTTGTGTGGACAGTCGTAGGTGTGCCAATATTCCCCTCTATGTGTAGACAGCAGTAGTTGTACCATGAGTCCATTCTCTGGATGACTGTGCCTGGGAGTGTTCCCGAGCAGGAGCACAAGATGACTAACTGCAGTGGCAGTACCCTCCCTGGGGAGGCTCTGTGCAGTCCTATCAGCTCTGACATTGATCTCAGGCACACAGCTCTTGGGCAGGAAGGAATTCTTTTGCTAAATAACCAGTGTTTCATCAGCTCCCTTCCCTGGCTTCTGCTCACCTTACAGTAACTTTGGACAGTGGACTTCCTTGAGAGCTACACAGAGCTCCTAACATTGCATTTTGCAGCTGTGAAAAAGTTACATAGATGTCCTAGTCTCTGTAACTTTCCTGAAAACAAAGAATAATGCTTACATAGTGTTTAACCTGATAATAAGACATATATAAATAAAGATTGCTGACATAACTCTTTAGATCTGCATTTCCATCAGAGAACAGAGCTCAATCTGATCCCAGCTTAATATTCAAAATCTGTGTATATAAATCTTTATTTTCTAATTCTACTTTGCCCCTCACTGAACTTGAGAATTTGGTCATGCTGGTCATAGCAAAAGAAGCAAAAATCAGCTTCAGAATTAGAACATTTTACCTAAGATTTGTGAAGAGCCCTGCCTTACCTGACAATAAGGCTCTGCCTCACACCCTGCTACATGTTCAAATGGCTCCAAAGTAAGCCAGACTTTAACTCATTTAAAGTTCTGTTCAAAAGTTTGATGTTTGTTGTAAAGATTACTGTAATCTCAAACGGGATATAATGAATAACTCAGTCAAAATTCAAGAAAACTATTGCACAAACAACGTTTTACTGTTAGCGATTCCATGATGTATTTTCCTTTTATACTCTATAACTGTTGCCTGATGAACTGTTTGCAGAAGTACTGCTTCAAGAGCAAACTCTGTAAACTAACTTGAAATAGTAAGGCATCACCAATAGGACAGAAAATGTAGACCCCAATTAAATAAAAGGGGGTAAATAACTGTAAAGTCATAGACATTGAAATTAAAGCCCAGTACTCTTACTTTATGACTTGTGAGACTAATTTGCTGGACGTTTAAGATCAAACTTAGAGATGGAGATTAAATACAGACGCCAAGAAAGGCCAGTATTTGGTTCTTGCCCTCAGAATCAGCTTGAATCCAGGGAACAAGAGAACTTCTCTAAGGAGCTTTGAAACTCTGTGCCACACAACCTCCTGATTAGGGAGATTGATGAGACCACCAGAGGATGAAAAGTCAATCAGTGCACCTGCTGCAGAGGAGTGTCATTGGAAAAGGGAGACATCCCTGATGCTTCCAAGGGAAGCCATCTCATTGAGGAGACCCTGACTAACAAACAGCACTAACAGAGCTAAGAGGCTGCTCTTAAGTTCTCCACTAGTGACTCCTGTGGGAACTCAGCCAACTCTTAACAGACAGAAACAGGTCAGTTTGACCAGTTTGGCCTTAAACACTTAGTAAAACAGTTAAAATAAAAATATAGTCATTCTTGGGCATTTAAAAGAAATGATAGTTAAATGCAACCTAAGATGTACACTTGTGTTAACCCCCCAAGAACAAACAAAGACTGGAAGCTACAAGAGAGAGATTCTTAGGCAGATGTACCTGCCAACTGTCAGGAAAAACTGCCAGAATCAGGAGTTTTTAGTCAGTTTAAGGTCTACAATTCCTCCTAAGCTACGTAGGTAGGATTAATCTATGCTTGCTAGTATGATTATCTAGCCCTAAGTCACAGAAATATCTCTACTAAACACAGGTTATACCAACAGGAGGACTTGGTTGTGCAGTCACTGCCACCCAAAAGCTAGAACAGCAACTCCAGAAGGCAGTAGAGGCATCTGCTGCCCTCCCAACATGCCTGCAAAGATGAATAACGTTTATTGCTCAAGTTTCCTTGCAGAACTGTTCCACTAGATCTGACGGCAGACAGAGGGGGAACATGCCTCTTCCTAAGAGAAGAACGTTATTGCTGCATCAATGAAACCGGTCTAATGGAAAAAATGTCAAAACTCTCAGACATCTGAGTGAAAGACTGAAGCAAGAAGAATCAAATGACCCCTGGCCAGGATGGCTTAACTCCACTCTTGTCACCTGGCTGACCCCTACCCTTACTCCCCTATTTGTGATAGCATTTCTGCTAATGATTGCTCCCTGTCTTCTCAGGTTTGCCCGGAACCGCATGAGTGAGGTTGCCAGGGTGACATACAACCAGACGCTCCTACACTCTTATAGCTGCCTCCCCACTGACCTAGAACCCGAACCTTTTTTTCCCCACGACTCGCCCCAACATGCAGGAAATAGCCAGATAGACTCTGGTGCCCTATGTCACCAAAAAGGTCGGGATGTTAGATCGGAATTTGGGTGACTATATGAGGGAGAGTGGAGTAACTAAGGCAGAGGACAGCACAACACATGGCGACCAACCCAACAGGGGCAGGAAAACTCCACTGACCCTCACCTCCACCTATCACTTGGCAGGACCCCCAGCCCATTCCGGCCTATAAAGACCCTGAGCAGCCAGAGCCATGCGTGATTTTCTTCGGCTCCCTACCCTGACCTGTACCCCAGGGGGCTGGGAATTTCACCTGAGAGCCAAATTCCAATAAAGCTTCCTTCTGTCTGAAAGCTTCACTTTCTGTCTGATTTTATTTGGCCACTAGCCTTATATTTATAGAAGCTTACAGCATCTATAAATATCCTATTGTGGAGTCTACCTGTCAGTATATGTAGACAGTAGCAATGAAAAATAAATAAATAATGAGTGAAAGGAGCATCAGTAGAGTAGAGGAAGGAGATGGGAACAGGGAATCACTCAAATGGAGTAAAGCAAGCTCCATGCGTGTACGATTTTGTCAACATGAACCCAACTACTATGTGTAACTATAATGCTTCATTAAACAAACCAACCTCTCTCTCTCTCTCAGAGGGACCTGGTGATGCCTGCCTATAATTCCAGAAACTTGGGAGGCTGAGGCAGGACATAAGTTCAAGGCTTTTAAGGTTTAACATGAGGTGTCCCCCGAAAGCTCATGCATGAGACAATGCAAGAAATTTCAGAGGTGAAATGATTGAGTGATGGGAGTTTTGACCTAATCAGCACATGCATCCCCTGACAGGGATTAAGTGGGAGGGAATTACAGGCAAGTAGGGTGTGACTGGAGGAGGAGGGAGGGGTGTCTTTGGGGTTTATATTTTGTCTGTGGTGGGCAGAGCTCTCTCTGCTTCCTGGTGCCATGTCCTAATCTGCTTCCCTCCTCCTCACTCTTCCTCCCTAACACTCTGCCTCTCCTTGGGCCCAGAGATATAGTCAGCCATCTGTGAACTGAGACCTCTGACACTGAGCCCCAAAATAAAGTTTTCCTCCTCTAACTGTTCAATAATAGAAACCAAATAAAAATCCCATTAATCAGAGATAAAAACACGTTTCTAAAGTCTAGAATCAAAGAATCCTTAGAAAGAAATCCATAGCCTCACGCACATGTTAGAAATGAAGAGAGACAAAGTTATTTACTTAATTTTGTAACAGTGATTTACAAAAGGGAAGAGCAAAGTAGATTAAAGATATGGAGCTTCTCCTTTGTGCGCAAAGATGTAGATCTTGAAAGATAACCGCTCTCAACTTCGAAATGTAGGAATACTGGAAGAACGGGAACCAGAGTGCCGGGGTCTCCAGGCTACAAGGAGGCCCGGATTCTAGAGAGAAAGCAGGGGCTGCAGAGGTGTGCCTGGCAAGCTCCGCCTCTGGGAGCAGCTCAGCCAGGTGGCGGGTGGGTCGGGCGCTGGCTGAGGGAAGCCTTGGCAGCCTGCCCTCCTGCCACCTCTTCTGAAGCACCCCGGGCACTCACAGGAAGGACCGGGAGAGCCCAGAGCCGATCTCCCTCACAGAGCAGAACTGGGAGGGGCAGCTGCCACACGCTGACAAGGAAGGCCGCAGCCCTCCTCCTGCCTCTTCCCTGGGCACACACTGCCCTCACCCCTGACTGGGCTGCTGCCTTAGGTAAAAGGTCTCTTCAGTAAGAAAACTTCCTCAACACCTCAACGCCTCCGGGATTCCTTGACCTGTAGGAGAGGTGGGGATAAACAGGGACCTGCGGGCACAGGAGGTACAACTGGCTTTCCCAAGGACACAGGATGTGCAGGACAGCAGGATTCCTCATCCCATTGAAGGGGGCCTATGAACCACAGGAGTAGAACACGAACCCCCATCTCCCAGACTGAATAGATGACTCGTGAGCCTCATAATTACAACTGATATTCTCACATTATGGATCCATTCCCCTATAGTGACAGTGTTTAAAGAATGACCCCTCAGACAGTAAAATACTCCAGAGACTGAATTAATTTACTCTTTTTTAATACTATCAAACATATTTAAAGCTTCTGAGTTCCATCAGAGGAAATTCTGGCTCTGCAGTAGAACAGAGAAAAGAGTTCCATTGTGAAAGTCCCTGAGCATGTCTACCTGGAACATCAGGACAGAAAGGAGACCATGAAGGGTCAACTTAGGAGTGGATGGGACACTCATTCACATTGCTATTCCTTCTGTTAGACCTTTATAAATCATTTTAGTATGCTAGGCCTCTAATAGCAAGACAAACACTTGTTTCTGATTCTCAGTCTTAAAATTATCTTAATATACTATTTCAAGATAACTATTTTATAAAATATAGAACAGGCAAAATGAATGTGCTTTTTTAAGGTATTAAGTTACTTTTGGCATTTTCATAAATTAGGAAAAAAACCAGAAGTCGAAGCTATTTTGGAAATCACCAAATCTACACCTCTTATGGTAGTTTCCTTAACAGGACTAGAAGTCTAGGGGTCACCTAACTTCAATCTCCAGTGCCTTGAAATGTGATACTTGCAGTTCTGTACCAGAGACAAAGGTAAAGTTTGTTCAAAGCATCTTCTGTGACCATCCGTTACAACACATCCGTTAGGTGATTTCTGCCCTGCCTGTGAACAGGGTATTATATGGACACAGTGCCCCTCAACACCCCCACCCTCCATCTTTCCAGAACATCTGCAGTTTGCAAACATACCTCTCCACGCTTGTTTACCAGAAGCCCTACCTGAAGTCTGATCACATCGTAATGGGAAAGGGACAACAATTGAGGAATCATGAACTAGGAGTTCTGAGGGAAAATTATTCTAATGAGGCAGGCAGAAATCTCTCTCAGGCCAGCCTGCAGAGGCTTACTGCACCAAACCACTGTAGTCCAGACTCCTTTAGGGAGACAGCTCTAGGCCATACCAAAATTCATAGCTGTCTCTGGCTTCATGATGCACATCTCAGACAAAAAAATAATGTTTGTTCCAAAATTCTGGGGAGGACTTTTGATACCCATGGGCAGAGATTCCTCAATGATTGCTTTTTTTCTCTCTCACCATTGTTCACCGAACTGAGAAAGAACAGTTTCAAATGTTTGACAGATTTAAACTGAGACAGCATATTGTGATAAATTTACTTATAATGTCGAAGAACAAGTACAATTGTGGCATTAATTGAAAATGAAAGAATAATTTCTGGATATGATTAATCAGCTAAAATTAATAATTATCACAAGCTATTACTAATCACATACTATCTACAAGGCACTTTAACAGCAATTTATTATCCAGAATGAGGCTAAGAAGAAGTAAAATCATAAGTGGCCCTATCTAATAGGAGACACGCAAAATGTATACAGCAATATTAACTAGAAAAACTGTCATTTCAACATACAAAATTGCAGTAGGTTAAAAGGAGTGGCGACATTTTTATACCAGAGTCCTAGACAGTTTTACAAGAATGCTTTACTAAGTGAGGGGCTGAAGCATGGGGAAGACTCAGTCAAGGGATTTCTGTGGGCCAGTGTGTTGGTAATGCCACTGAATCCAGCTCAGGTAGTAGGGAACTAAGTGGGGAGGCCCTGGCAGGGCTGGGCCTGGTCAACGTGAGAGTGCACTGGCCCTCCAGGGAAGAGGACACTGCAGGGTCAGAACCTCAGAGGCCCAGGCCTGCACACTATTCCCACGCCCCTCCTTCATGTCGGTGACCTGGGTTGTTCAGGTTCTCACGTTCTTCTAACGAGCACTGCACGACTACTGCTAAAACATGCTTAAGGTACACAGCAAGCTTCTGAGGGCACCCAACTGTCTAGACCCCCTAGGACACCTCTCCAGAATGATTCTGTGACAGTGTCTTACAACTTTGTAAATTATTGGTAACCGATAGCAATGTAAAATGATTGTTACCTACAACGTGCAAATTCAGTCCTGAAAGAGTCTGAAGTGAGCACCTCTCCACGGTGGAGAAAGCTTTTGTGTCCAGTTGCACATTGATTTCACCATTTCTTCACTTCTTATAAATCTGTTTTGTTTTACTTTATTTTTAACTGAGTATTACATCTGCCTGGTTCCCTCATTGAGTGGAATAAGTCTTTAATACATGTTTATTTTGTGTTTGTATCAGTCATTTCACTTTTCTTCTGGAGCTCACTTTTTACTCTGTATTATTCTGTGGAGATCTATCCATATCATGTGTAGTGATGGTTGATTCATAATGACTACGAATACACTTCAGTGAGTTCATTCACACTAAAAAAAATTTTAAGCTGGACTCAGTGGCACACGCCTGTAATTTCAGAGAATCAGGAGGTCTGAGACAGGAGGATGGCAAGTTCAAAGCCAGCCTCAGCAACTTGGTGAGGCCCTGTCTCAAAACAGAAAGGGCGGGTGACGTGGATCGTGGTTAAGCGCCCCGGAGTTCAGTTCCCGGGGCTGTTGATGCACTGGCTGGGTTTCCTATGAGCTCAGAGGGAACCTTTTCTGCTGCTGCCCCAAAGCCCTCCGCAGCGCGGCCTTCACCTCCTGGTTCCGCAGCGTGTAGATGAGCGGGTTCAGCACCGGCGCGCCCAGGTTGTAGAAGAGCGTGAGGAACTTGCCCCGGTCCTGCGAGGAGCTGTTCCCGGGCTGCATGTACATGTAGATGATGCTGCCGTAGAACAGGGAGACCACGGCCAGGTGCGAGCTGCAGGTGTTGAGGGCCTTCCACCGCCCCGCGGCCGAGCGCATCCGCAGCACGGCGGCCGCGATGTGGCCGTAGGAGGCCAGGATGAGCGCCAGCGGCAGCAGCACGATCAGCACCGCGAAGGCGAAGGCCAGCAGCTCCACCGCCCGCGCGTCGGCGCAGGCCATCTTGATCAGCGCCGGCATCTCGCAGAGGAAGTGCGGGACCCTGCGGCGGCCGCAGCGCGGGAGCGCCATGGTGAGCGGCGACATGACGCCGGCGTTGAGCAGGCCGCTGCCCCAGGCCACGGCCACCAGCCGGAAGCACAGCGCGGGGCGCAGCAGCACCGCGTAGCGCAGCGGCCTGCAGACGGCGGCGTAGCGGTCGTAGGCCATCACTGCCAGGAGGATGCACTCCACGCCCCCGACGGTCAGGAAGGAGCTCAGCTGCACCGCGCAGCCCGCGAAGCTGATGGTCTTCGCGGGGCCGCGCAGGTGGACCAGCATCTGCGGGATGCAGCTGGTGCTGAAGCAGAGGTCCAGGAAGGAAAGATTGGCCAGGAAGAAGTACATCGGGGTGTGCAGCCCAGGGTCCAGCACGCACACGAGGATTATGGTGGAGTTTCCCAGCACGGCCACCACATACAGGGGCAGATTCACCGCGAAGAGCACGGTCTCCAGCTGGGGCCGGTCAGAGAAGCCCACCAAGAAGAAGCCGTCCTCCGCGCTGCCGTTGGACTCTTCCAGGCTCCCTGTCACCTCGTCTGTGGCGCGGGTGGGAACGAAATGGAGAGCAATGAACCCACACTTCTAGAAGCCATAAATATCAGGGTGTGGGGGACACGTGGCCGCGGAGTCTGTCGGTCCTTCCCATAACGTGGTGTTCGCCCTGCGCTCAAACACTGGCAAATTCTTCTCCTGGGGAAATTCTGACATAATCATTTTTATTTAATAGAAATTTTCTCCTTATGATTCAGAAAGCAAAATATTTTAGCTTTAATGTAGGTGCATCTCAAATATAATCTCTCTTCGGTTGCATATTTACAGGTGGTTATCTCATCTAGACTGGGTTTTTGTTTTGTTTTCCTGGAACTGGGGATTGAACCAAGGGGTGCTCCCCACTGAGTTAAAGCCCCAGTCCTTTTTAAATTCTTTTTTGTGAGACAGGATATCGCCAAGTTGCCAGGCTAGCCGGGAATTGTAGGCCTCCTACGGCAGACTCCAGAATAGCTGGGATTAGAGTGTGTGCGCCCAGCTCCACTCAGTTTCTTTAACCATACCTTCGCTTCCCTCCCACTCTTCTTCATGTAACTAGGGCATCAGGTCTGTCGCCACCCTGGCTCTGAGTGTGCACAGTGGTCTCCTCAGTGTGACAACCAGGCTGTACTCAGGCCTGACCTGAGGAGTACAGGGTGCAGGGAAGCTGCTGCCTCTCCCGAGCTGGGGTGGGGTCTTTCCAGAGCATATGGGCAGATTCTCTGCAGTGTCAGTGTCCCCTTAAGCACCCCAGTTCTCCTTCCCAGGAAACTCTGTCAGTGCAGATCTTGGCCACTCATTCCTACTTAAGTAACAGAACCCTGTAACCAGATTGCCAGGGTTGGGGAGGGTATTCTGCCCAGAAACAAAACAGCAACTTTAGATATGTCTTGTCCTCTATTAGCCTTTTAGAAACATGAAAACAATGTGATTCGCTCGCATGAGAGAGGTTCATGGCCAGAAATGAGTGGACAGAAAGGGAAAGAGAATGTGGTAAATGATGGTAATTTTACAAATAGTAATTTAAAAGACTGAAAAAAATGACCCTAATATATTTGGCTAAGAAGAATAAAGAGAGCTAGATTCATAAAACACACACTATGGGGATTAAACCCAGGGGCATCTAACCACTGAGCCATATCCCTGGACTGTTTTTTGTTTTGTTTGTTTGCTTGTTTGTTGTTTTTGAGACAGGGTCTTACTAAGTTGCTGAGACTGCCTTTGAACTTTCCATCCTCCTGCCTCAGTCTCCCAAACCACAGGGATTACAGGCATGCACCTTGGTACCCAACAGGATTAAATTTTTAAGTGGATGTGTTACAAAACACCTAGACTGCTGTGTGATTAGGGACTTAAAGGCTGCTTCCAAAAATAGTACATTCAATTGGTAAACTGGGGAAAGGGGACAAAAGACAACTTAACTTTTGTCACAGATCTTTTGATTTTAAAATTAAAAAAAAAAATCTTTGGGGAAAACTTCTCAACATTGAAGTTCTTAGAGTAAATTTGTTTTCCACATTCAAATATAGCATACCAAAATAAAAGAAAAACTTGGCACTCTCTAGTCATTTAGTCTGACTGGTTTCAGCTTTCCTGAGGGTTACAGGAGGAACACTGCTAACGTTTTGCCTGCAGTCTGGTTTGCTATGGAGGATTTTCTGGACACTCATGCAGGGACATAGGTAGAAAGTAAGGTCGGGAGACGCGCCAGAAACTCTGTAGAACACAGTGACTGCAGAGACCCCACTGCAATACCCAGCCGCACAGGCCTGAACTCTCTTCTGTGCGCTCGCTCTGTTTTCTTTCTGAAAAGAGTAAAAGCCACTTGCTTCGTTTTTCTTATAAGTCGACTAAAAGGGCAAGTGGAATAGCACCACTGCAGGGAAAAGGTACAACGCAGTGAATCCCAGAAGCGGCCCAGCACCCTCAGCCCCTCCTCCGTCTACCTGCCATCTGGGCCAGCTCCAGACCCTCAGCAGGCCTCCAGGAGCTGCCCGCCAAACCCAGAGGGCTGCCGCCGACCGAGAAAACCACCAGCACCTGCGGGGGCTCTTATAGCCCGACGGACGAGCGGAGGGCCAGATTCTCGCAGCAGAGGTGACGCCCCTTGGCACCACGGGGACTGCGCGCTCCAGAGAGTAATCAGCTGGAGCGCAGAGGGAGAGCGCGCTCCTAGGGAATCTGCAGCACATCAGATGGTCGGGATCAAAACCCTGAGGGTCTCTTTTTTCTTTTTTCTTTTCTTTTCTTTTCTTTTCTCTTTTCTTTTCTTTTCTTTTCTTTTCTTTTCTTTCTTTTCTTTTCTTTTCTTTTCTTTTTCTTTTTCTTTTCTTTTCTCTTTTCTTTTCTTTTTCCCCCTGAGGTGATAGGTGTTCATGTCCTCAAGGTTTGAACACTGGTTGCAGCGAACAGGCTGTTTGGCAGCACAGCGCACATGAAGAGCTTTGAACACTTCTTGAATCGGAATTTTTGAGATTTGTCAGTTTTCTGAAGAATTGTACATTTTAATTTCTTTATAATTTCATAGAATTTTCAAAGGATACTCCAAAAGAGTACGTTTTCTTTGTTGTTGTCACTTGACCTGTAGATTTTATTTTCAGTCTGGAGTAATAAAACCCCTGAAATGTAGTATATAAAATATATGCATGGAATTTGATTGACTTTAAATTATATTCAAACGGAAAACTGGAACTATTCTCACGACCTTCTTGAGAAAGTAAAATTGCCCCCTAGATACTCTACAATGATAGTGGTGTCTCCACCGGTAAAATTAAGGATGAAAGACATTATTTTATGAGTGTCACACACCTAAGAATAAACACTGAGCACACTTGCCAGCGCGACATTAAAGCTGACATGTTTTCTTCCAGCCATGCCCCTGAGACTCATGATGGACCCCAACGCTCATTTCAGAAGCAGAATTTGTATGTATGTGTGTGTGTATTTTATATATATAGATATATATATATATATCAGGATTTTAAATTATATCATTTTATAGTTATTATAAAACTAAGAATGAAGTAAAAAAAATGAATATGAGAATCATGTATTACAGCTAGTGAACAAATAGCAATGACTCAACAAGTTCCAGATAAATCCTGCTAATAGATTTTTAAATAATCGAAATTGTGCACCATATATGTGGAACAGACAGCAAATATTTTTAATAATCAAAGAGTTTTTCCAACACTTTTAAAATTAATAAAATTAAACTATTATATATTAAATATATAATCATATCAACTATTTTTGAAAAATGTTTTAGAATTTCAAATATGTTGCAACCCTATTACCAAAATACTATGCTTTATATAAATATGAAAACATAACTAGGGTTTGAAAGAAATGGACTTTCAATTTCTGCTTTTTATTTTTTCAAGATTTTTTTTTAAGAATACTACCCCATAACCTTATAAACGTGCAACATATGACAGTATGTTACTGCAATATTTAGAAGTTTGGAAGAAAATAAAAGCAATTTAGCTTGCGTTCAATATTCAGTTTTTCCCCAGAACAACCTCAGCCTCTCAAAGAACACGTGTCTGCATTTGATTCAGAAGCCAAGAGGCCGGTCAGGTTTGCGCATGCGTCGTACAGCAGGTGACGTGAGCCCGCTCCCGTCGTTTCCTGCAGCCACACAACTAAATTCATCATTTCCTTCTTATTTCCTCAGAACACCGGGAATTTGGTAGGAAATGAATGGTGCTGCTTCTTTCATAGACTGACAGGTGGAGAAAACAAATGTTTTTCAAAGCAGAAAAACTACCTGTGACACTAAGACCTGGTCACGGTTCTTTTGATAAAATCAGTGTATCCACAGGGTATTTGCACGTTTCCTCTAAATTAAACTTCGCTTTGATCCTGTGGGTTCGGATACCACCTGTAAACACAGCACTCCTCAATGCATGGTTAAACAAACGACCAATTCATTAACAAAATAGTTTATTTTTCTTCTTGCCAGTTTTCAAGATAGTGGTTGCACTGTGTTTGGAAGAAGGCCAGGTGTGGCGGCACCTTGCTTCCCCTGCGAGTGTTTGCAGGGCTTCACGTGAGCCTGAGCTGGGTGGATCAGACCTGGGTGGTGTGTCCCTCCCCAACCTGTCTTCAGGGGGAAAGGAAACACAGGCAGCCTGCCAACTCGCTGAAGGGGGAGTTACTCGTGTGTCCTGGCAGTCATCTTCTGAGTGGGTGAGAAGGCAGAGGCAGAATTAGAAACTGGGAACACTGAAGAAGAATGAGACAGGTTTGGATTTATTGATGAAAGCAGTTTTTTTTTCCCTTGGGTCATTTTTATTTTCTGACTAAAGTGAAATGTGACTGCACTTGCTCATGTGATTGCCTCTGATCAGCTGGGACATTCCTGTGGGGTACTCTGGATGAGGAGGCCAGTGGGTGTGAGAGGCAGGAGAGAGGCTTTCGACGTCTGCCGTCCCTGCAGAAGCTGGGACAGCAGGACCCCAGAGAGCTCATTACAGTGGTTGTCAGGCAGAGCCAGGTGAGCGTGATCTTGTTTTCTCTGAGCCCACAGAGATTCAGCCCCAGGGAATAGAGCTTGCTGACATGCTCTCTCACATTGCATGCAGCTATTAAAAAGTTTCAAATGAGTTTCATAATAACCGCATAGTGGAGCGATCTCCAGGGGCACTGTCTTCGAGGAGAAGCAGCCACCTCAGGACTGATTACCTAAGAGGGCTGCAGTGAGCCTGCTGCTGTCACCGGCGGCTTCATCTGCTTCCCAGTCACCTCTCAGAGCCCCGGGTCAGCCCTGGGGACTTGCCTGACATTATCATTTACACCATGATTCCTCAGACTTTCCCAACATAACTCAAATAATCATCCCTCACCTTTGTTGAGCAGGGATTTCTATTGAGTACCTAAGAGAGCTGTTCTCCACCAGTGACTTCTTCTGTTCTGTGCTCACGCTTCAGTGATTAGTCCCTCAAAAGTTTCTAATGCAGCAATACTCTGAGAATGCAATACATTCTGATTTATCAAACAGATTTTCAGGCACTGTGAAAAACATCTGATTTATAAATAGAACCAACAGGGAAGGACAAATATATGCTAAGAGCCAAAAAAAAAAAGTAGGTCTTGCCTTTAAGTTAGCTCTCCGTTTTCTCCAGGCCAATGACCTCCAACCCAAGCACACCAGCAGCTGTCCTACTACAAACCCCCCCATCTCCGTCCTGTTCCTAAGAATCTGTCAAAAGCAGGTGATGGTGGCTGACTCCATGGCCATCACAAGTTCTGAGTAAAGTAGTCCCACCTGTCTTCATTTGGGTGGTGCATCAGTCTGCTTTCTATTGCTATAACAAAATAACTGAGGCTAGATACTTGATAAAGAGGTTTATTTAGATAAGAGTTTTAGAAACTCAAAGTCCATGATCAGCAGCCCCATCTGTTTGGCCTCTAGCCAGAGCTCCCTTGGCTGCCACCAGCGGGGGTGGCATCATGGCAGAAGCACATGCAAGAGATGACATGGTGAGACAGGAGGCCAGAGGATTGCGGCTCAGGCTTGCCATTTTTATAGCAACTCCTCCTTGTGAGAACTGGGGGTCCCATGGACACCACATTCATCTCTTCAGAGGGTGGATGCCTTCTTCCTTCCACTCGATCCCACCCCTTAGAGCTTCTGCCACCTCGTCACCACCACACCAGGGCTCAAGCTTCCAGCATGTGGACTTTTAGGGACACGCTCAGGCCAGGTACGGCCGCGGAGCTTCCTGTTTCCAAGGCACATGCTGCGCCCTGAAGAAGGAACCTTCCTAGTGCTGCCCCTGGGCTTGTGTCTCTCAGGCCTTCGGCAGTCCAGCCGGGTACTCCACAGGCCAGCCGCTTCTGGGTGGAGCAGCACCTAAGGTGACCAGGAGAACCTGAGTCGTGAGCCTGTGCTTTTACCTGCCTTGCTGTGAAGTGAGCACCTGTCAGAGGCAAAGCCTCGTGGGGCTCCATGCGGGCAGATGAGTCCTGCCCAAGACCCTCTGCCAGCTGAGGCTTCTCAGGCAGGAGGGGCAAATCTTCCTCTGAGATGTCTGCCCTTGTGAGGACGCACTGAGTCCCCTTCAGAATGGAAAGGATCACGCAGTTGACTTACTACCAAATGCTGGGGTTGCTGTCCTCAACGAACAGCACTCTAGGGAGCGCTCGGTGCCCGCTGCTGACGGACAGCACTCAGTGGCTGTGGGAGCCACTCAGTGTGCCTCTAAGTCATGGCACTGAGCTCCTTGGGCCAGTCCCAGTGTGGCCGGAATTGGAAACCGGCCGAGGCCACCCAGCTGGGCCATTCTATTCCTTTGGCAGTCTGGAGTCTGGTCTCGGTGGGTGATTTTGGTGGAAGTTAGCTACTTCATTTGTATATCACGCTGTGATTCTGAAGACCATGTTTGAATGTCCAAGTGAATCATTTTCAGTTCTGAATGGTGTTGGTCCACAGGTTTATTGATATATGTTTCTGCCTCTCTCCCTATTGAAAACCCTTTTTGTTCTGAAAACAAAAACAATCGTAGATACATGAGAAAAGGCAGATGTATGCAGAGTTCAGTGTCCTGTCTCCCACGGTTCCACACGCTGACAGCGTCAGACCAGGAACTGGCCCTGGAGCAATCCAGGATCTTAGCAGACCTGACACCAGCCGGGCAGTGTGTGTCCCCAGATGTCCTCACAGTGTGACTTCCACTTCAGGCAGCCTGGGCTGTGCAGGCTCCACAAGTCTCCCACGCTGCCCCTTGTGGCCGCTTCCAGGAATCCTCCCCTGCCCTCCGCCTCTGTTAGCTCATCACAGTCTCATTGTGATTGAACAGGCAAAGTGCGAGTAGTTTGCATTGTGGCGTTTCCACATGTCACTGGGCGTGTCTAGGGCACTGTGTGCCATCTCCACCAGCTCATTCCAGAACTGCAGCCCATTACAGTGCGGGTTCCTGGTGGTGCTCCCTTGCTTTGATTTACATTTTCCTGACCAAAACAATGATATGGAGTACCTTTTTTTACATGCTCGTTTGTTATCTGGTGAGATATTTTAAAATATCTAAACAGTCTTTCTTTAAATTGTTTTATTTATTTCCTTACTCTTGAGTCTTAAGGTTTCTTTGCATCTTTTCGCTAGAGGGCCTTTATGAGATATATTTTGCAAATATTTTTACTAGTCTCTAACTTGTCTTTGTGCAAAGCCTAAGTTCTTGATTTTAGTAAGTCCCAACTTAATCTTGTTTTTTTTTCCATGCATTTATGATTTTGATGATGTGTTTAAGAACTCATCATCAAAGCTCTTTAGATAGATTTTTTTTGTTTTATGTTTTCTTCTAGAAGTTTTACAGTTTTGCATTTCACATTTAGGTTAATGGTCTATGTTGAGCTAATTTTTGTGAAAATATATAGCCTGTATTTTATCACTTTGCCAATACCAGCCTGTCTTTGTTTCTGTAACTTTATAGTAAGTCTTGAAATTGGGTAGTATGAGTTCTCCAACTTTCTTATCCTTCAGTATTGTGCTTGATATTCAAGATCATTCATCTTTCTATTTAATCCTTAAAATCATACAGTTGATATCTGTGAAATATCTTACTGGAATTTGATTAGAATTGCAGTGAATCTATAGATCAAATTAAGAAGACTTGTTATCTTATTCATACTGAATCTTCCAATCCATGAGCATGGGACATCCCAACACTACAACCAACCAGCAGAGACAACTGATATTCATGGAAATCTCCACCAGCAACACAAATCCACACACCTTTTTCAAGTACCCAAGGAACATTACCAAGTGTCTTATTCAGACCAGGCTGCTATAACAAAATGCCATAAACCAAGTGGTTTATGTACAACAGAAACTTGTTTCTCACACATCTGGATGTTTGGAAGTCCAAGATTAAGGTGCTGGCAGACTTAGTGTCCAATGAGTCTATTTCCTGATTCACAGTTAGTACCTTTTTTAGTAAGTTGCCGGGAGCTTGGATTGGGAATCAGGAGGTACAATAGGAAATGACTGACAACTCATGTGTACACACTTTCTCTGGGATGATGAAGTATTCTAAAATTAGATTGCTGTGCTTACTCAATTCCTTGAATATACTAAAAACCACTGAAAGGTACAATTTTAAAGCATGAATTTTATTGTGTGTGAATTATATTTCAGTGAAAGCATTGCAAAGGAAAATGAAACAAAATGTCATATATTAGGAGACAGTAGTCACTAACATGTATCTGATAAAGGACTAGTATCTATGAAATATAAGGAACTCTTTTAACTAGGTAATAAGACAAGCAAGCCAAGTGAAGAATGGGCAAAATATCTAATACATGTTTTACCACAAGATATTTATTAATAGCTAATAATTGCAAAAATGAACTCAATACCATTGATCATTTGAAAAATTAAAATTAAAGTCACAAAGAACTATTACCACACATGTTCTAGAATGCCTTCAATGAAAAAGACTGAAAATTTCATGTGTCATTGATGATGTGGAGAAATTAGACCTGCATATATTGCTGAAGGAAATGTAAAATGGTACAACCACTCTGGAAGACAGGTAGCTTGTTAAAAATTCCAGCACACACACTGGCTCACAATGTGGAAGGACGGTGCTTGGTTGGTGTGGAACAGCAATGAAATGGTTTGCTCCAAAATCTCCCCTTATAAAATTACTCACGTATATTCACCTGTTTACTCACCATAAAGTTAGCATTTTCGTTCCTGGGCATTTGCTTATGAGAAATGAAAATATACAACTACACAAAAACTTGTACACAATTTTTCTGATGACCATTAGTAAGAATAACCAAAACTGGAAAAAAAAAAAACCATATGGTATACCACCTGGTAAACAGTCGTAAAAGTGTACTTAAAATAATTAAGCACTGAAAACGAACTAATGCTATGCACCTTGATCAGAGGATGACAATTACATTGCCTTAAATGTCAATAGATGGCTGGTTCACGCCAACATTAAGTTAGAAATCCCAATCCATCAGAATTTTGATTTCAAGTAATTATTTTTGTTTCTGATTATAGAGTATTACATCCATCAGTGAGTCAATATACTTTCTTCTAAGCAGCTCATGGATCCTTCTCCAAAACAGACCATATGCTATGCCACAAAGCAGCCATTAGTAAATACAAAAAAATACAGATACTACCTTGTATTCTGTCAGACCATAATGGAATGCAATTAGAAATCAATGATAAAATAAAAAAACAAAAACTACTCCAGCACCTGGAGACTAAATAATATGCTATTGAATGATGCAATGATAACAGAAGACATTAGGGAGCAAAGAAGAAATTTTAGAGTTAAGTGAGAACAATGATACAACATATCAAAATCCCTGGGACACTCTGAAAGCAGTGTTAAGAGGAAAGTTCATTGCATTGAGCT
Source organism: Sciurus carolinensis (assembly GCF_902686445.1). Lineage (NCBI taxonomy): Eukaryota > Metazoa > Chordata > Mammalia > Rodentia > Sciuridae > Sciurus > Sciurus carolinensis. Next base: position 130,568,409 of record NC_062219.1, read on the forward strand.
CATTCATTAAAAGAATAAAAAGTCAACAACTAAATGACCTAACATTGTATCTCAAAGTCCTAGAGAAAGAAGACAGATCAACCTCAAAAGTAGTAGAAGACAGGAAATAATTAAAATCAGAGCTGAAATCAATGAAATTGAAACAAGAGAAAAAATTCAAAAAATTTACAAAACAAAAAGTTGGTTCTTTGAAAAAGTAAACAAAATTGATAAACCCTTAGGCACACTAACAAAGAGAAGGAGAGAGAAAATTCAAATTACTAGCATTCGTGATGAAAAAGGAAAGATCACAACAGACACCACTGACATACATACATAACATATTTAGAAGCTACTTTGAAAATCTATACTACAACAAAATAGGAAATATTGAAGACATTGGCAAATTTTTAGAGACATATGCTCCTCCCAAACTGAATCAGAAGGACATACGCAATTTAAACAGATCAATTTCAAGCACCAAAATAGAAGAAGCCATCAAAAGTCTACCAACCAAGAAAAGCCCAGGACCAGGCAGATTCTCACTTGAGTTCTAGAAGACCTTTAAAGGAGAACTTATACCAATACTCTCAAAGTATTTCAGGAAATAGAAAAGGAGGGAACCCTTCCAAACTCATTCTATGAAGCCACTATCACTCTGATACCAAAACCAGACAAACACACATCAAGGAAAGAAAACTTTAGACCAATATCCCTGATGAGCATAGATGCAAAAATCCTTAACAAAATTCTGGCAAATCGCATACAAAAACATATTAAAAAATAGTGCACCATGATCAAGTGGGGTTCATCCCAGGGATGCAAGGTTGGTTCAATATACAGAAATCAATAAACGTGATTCATCACATCAATAGACATACAGTTAAGAACCATATGATTATTTCAATAGATACTGAGAAAGTGTTTGATAAAATACAGCACCTCTTCATGCTCAAATCACTAGAAAAGATAGGGTTAGTAGGAACATACCTCAACATTGTAAAGGCTATCTATGCTAAGCCCATGGCCAACATCATTCTAAATGGAGAAAAACCAAAACCTTTCCCTCTAAAAACTGGAACAAGGCAGGGATGCCCTCTTTCATTTCACCACTTCTATTCAACATTGTCTTTGAAACACTAGCCAGAGCAATTAAAGGGATATGAATAGGAAAAGAAGAACTCAAGCTATCACTATTTGCAGATGACATGATTCTATATTTAGAGGATCCAAAAAACTCCACTAGAAAACTTTTAGAACTAATAAATGAATTCAGCAAAGTAGGAGGATATGAACTCAATACACATAAATCTAATGCATTTCTATTCATAAGTGATGAATCCTCTGAAAGAGAAATTAGGAAAACCACTCCATTCACAATAACCTCAAAAAAGAATAAAATACTTGAGAATCAATCTAACAAAAGGGGTGAAAGACCTCTACAATGAAAACCACAAAATACTAAAGAAAGAAATTAATGATAACCTTAGAAGATGGAAAGATCTCCCATGTTCTTGGATAGGCAGAATTAATATTGTCAAAATGGTCATACTACCAAAAGTGCTATACAGATTCAATGCAATTCCAATTAAAATCCCAATGATGTTCCTCATAGAAATAGAGAAAGCAATCATTAAATTCATTTGGAAGAATAAGAGACCCATAGTAGCCAAAGCAATCCTAAGCAGGAAGAGCAGAGCAGGTGGTATCACAATACCAGACCTTCAACTATACTACAGAGCAATAGTAACAAAATGGCATGATACTGGCACCAAAATAGACAGACAGACCAATTGTACAGAATAGAAGACACAGAGACAAACCCACATAAATAGTTACCTCATACTAGACGAAGGTGCCAAAACCACAATGGAGAAAAGACAGCCTGTTCAACAAATGTGCTGGGAAAACTGGAAACCCATATGCAGCAAAATGAAATTAAATTTCTATCTCTCACTCTGCACAAAATTCAACTCAAAATGAATCAAGGAGCAGAGACCCTGCACCAAATAGAAGAAAAAGTAGGCCTGAATCTTCATCATGTTGGTTTAGGACTTGACTTCTTTAACAAGACCCCCAAGAACAAGAAATAAAAGGAAAAATCAATAAATGGACTGGATTCAAACTAAAAAGGTTTTTCTCAGCAAAGGATACAATTAATAATGTGAAAAGAGAGCCTACAGAGTGGGAGAAAATCTTTTCCACATGGACTTCAAATCTCCAAAATTTATAAAGAACTTACAAAACTTTACACCAAAAAGAATAATATTATGGCATTTGCAGATAAATAGATGGAATTGGAGAATGCCATGCTACATGAAATAAGTCAATCCCAAAAAACTAAAGGCTGAATGTTTTCCCTGATAAGTGGATGATGATACATAATGGGGGTGGGGGTGGGGTTAAGAGAAGAATGGAGGAAATTTAGATTACTTAGAAGGAAATGAGCGAGGGGAGGGGAAGGGGCATGACGGATGGTGGAATGAGACAGACATCATTACCCTATGTGCATGTATGGTTACACAAATGGTGTGAATCTACATCATGTAGAATGATAGAAATGAAAAGTTGTACCCCATTTGTGTACAATGAATCAAAATGCAGTCTAAAAATTAAAAAAAAAAAAAACAAAAATAAAATAAAATAATTCCTCTACATTTGTACTACTAAACCACAGAATCTCTTGTAAGGAATGATCCTACAAGTCATGCAATTCCACCACTCTTCAAATATATCATTGATGTGCAATTCCTCCTCTAGGTGATCACATGCAAGTAATTTTATGAGGAATTTTTGGAGTGACACCATTCCATTGCTGTCCTGCACTGACTACTCAGTCCTTCCATGCTGTGAGCCAGTGTGATCTCCGCAGCTTCACTCTCCTCCTCCCCCTCCTCCTCCCCCTCCTCCTCCTCCTCCTCCTCCTCCTCCTTCTTCTTCTTCTTCTTCTTCTTCTTCTTCTTCTTCTTCTCTCTCTCTCTCTCTCTCTCTCTCTCTCTCTCTCTCTCTATATATATATATATATATATATATATGCACATGCTGGGAATGTGCTCTACCACTCAGCTGCTTACTAGATCCCCCCCTTTCCCCAGAAAACATACAAAACATCTAATTTTTCCTTATATGAACTTTTCCCAAATGTTTGCATACATTTATCATTTCTGTTCCCTATTTCATTCCCTTGCTTCTTCCTGGAAATGGTTATCATGGATGCAATTTCATCACCAAACTCTCTGGACAGAAGTGTCAGGATATAGGTGCACTCACAGAGCTGCTAATGAGGATGAGTTGAATGCAATCATCCGTACGTGGTGCAATGAATATGTGTCCCCAGCTCTGAGAATCGCTGCTGGTCCTGTGACTTCCCTGACCTCTGGGATATACCGTGCAGTAAAATCTTTGTACTGATGCTGAATTTCATCCTATAGTTTTAATCCAGTGTTCTGATTGCTCTTAGGTTTGAATCGTTTCCATTTCCTCCAGTATTAGCAATTCCTCTATGACTCTCTGTGAGTCTAAATCTGCCTTCTTTAACTTAATCTCAGCTATTGATTATTGGATGTTAAGGGGGATAAATGCTTATGCTGTAGTGTAATAAACCTTTATTAATTATGTTCTATTAATCAACTTTGGAGTGAAGATATCCAACTACTAGGACAAACAGAACTACTATTTTCTGGTTGCTTATTTCTGTATCATAAAAATACATCATGAAAAGCCTCCTTAAATTTCAGACTGAAAATAATATATATTTATAATATGGCTCTACTATATCTTAATCCTTGATAAAAATGAGATATGTGGAGAAATTACAGTCTTTGTGAGACACTGATGAGAATAGAAAATGGTGATACCACCATGGAAAATAGTGTGGCAGTTCTAAGGAAATTAAAAATGGAATTACCATAAGATCCAGCAATTTCATTTCTGGAAACATATCAAAAACCCAAGGAAGGAATTTTCTCAGATATTTGCATAACACGTTCATAACAGTTTTTCAAAATAGCCAAAAGGGGTAAGGGACCCAAGTGTCCAGCAGCGGCCCAGGGAAATCCCAACACCCACTGTGGTGTGGATGGATCTCGAGACCCAGTTATGGAGCAAATGCTGCATGACTGGACTTAGGCAGGTTGACCAGAGTACAGAGTGGTCAGAGTGGGGGGCTGGTGGGGAGGGCAGAAGGTGTGCTGCTGAGGGGAAGGAGGAGGGAGGAATGAGCGGTTGCAGAAGGTGAGACACCTGGAAAGGGAGCCATGGATTGTTCACAACTAAGGGTGCACTTGTCGACCCTGAAAGTGTGGTTAAAGGTGCTTAAACTGGTTAATTCCATGCTGCATATACTGTGCTACGATTTAAAAAGTAAAATAAAATACATTCTTCTTAAATGACTGGGATTGGAAAAATAAATTTTGCAGAATTTCAAAAAATGACACAAAAGAATTCTTTATTTTTGAAAATCTCTTCCCAATACACAATTATGTGCCAGCGCAAATATCAACATAAAACTGAATCTATCACATTAACATTAAAATTAATTGAATCAATTGATCCCTCATTTAAAAACTATTTCTATTCTGGAATTGTTTCCTCTTCAGCGTCCTCAGCACCCTCAGAACTGCGTGGACGCTGGCTTTGCGATGTGTCTTCAGTGATCCGAGTGGTCTTTTACTTGGACCATCGGTGGCAAGCTGATTTTCGATGAGGAGGGTATCTTAACTGTGGAGGACTCTGTCAACATTGTGCGTCTATTCACAGCCTGGATAACCACCTCCACGGGAAAGAGAACCGAAGTCGGACATGGCAAATTGATGTCTCTCTCTATTGGTATCGCAGCAGTTCGTGGCCTGACTCTATGTTTCAAGGGAAACAAGACAACGTGTTTCAGCCGCTGGGTAACCTTTCCGTAGAAGCAGACAATGAAGAGGGTCACCGCACAGTTAGGTCATCACAGCAGAACTGACCCGCTCACAACCAAGGGTCAGCTAAGGGTGGCAAGCAGCGGTTCCTCAGAACACCGTGACTTCTCCAGGTGGCGGGCAAAGTGCAGGCGCGGTTCACTGCTCACAAGGGAACTGGAAGGTCAGGGAGCTCGCGGGAGAGGCAGGCACCCAGCAAATCAGTGGAAATTATTACATGACATGCTATTTCAAAACTGAGACTATGAGAGCTTCAGCGTTTAAGAAAATAGGGACAATATTGATTGTTGGGAGAATGATGAAAAATTTTCAAGCAAGTGAAAATTTTCTAGGCCTTATACATACCTAGGGTTTGATCTATAAATAAAAAGGAAAGCTTCCACTTAGGAAGAAAATGAGTGTAAAACATTTCAAGAGAATAGAAAATCTGTTTAACTCTAGAATAAAATTACTGTGAATTTATTATTATGCTGATGTGGGAGTAGAAAATTTAACACTGATATTGTCAACCTCAGATCCAAACTTATAGTGCTTGGTTTCCAAAGTTTAAGCAAACTTCCATGTGTGAAAAAAGTGCATGTGCGTGTGTGTGTCTGTGTGTGTATCTGTGTGTGCAATGTGTGTGGTGTGTAGTGTGTGGAGGTGTTTGGTATGGATATGGTATGTGTGGGGCACTTGATGTGTATGGTGTGTAATGTGTGTGTGCAGCGTGTGGTGTGTGGAGGTGTATGTAGTGTGTATGTCCATTGTGTGTGGTGTGTGTCTGTGTATGTGTGAGATTCTGGGGAAAGAGTTTCTGCCTGGTCTCAGGCAGCTCTAAGTCACTGAATTGCACAAACATTCCTGTAAAGTTTGATGGATCTGGAAGATTTTGTGATTGCAGCTTCTGGTGAACTGGAAACCCATTTCTGGGCACTTGCTCAAGGAATATGTTCAGGCATCAGAAAAAAAAATGCAGCCCTCTGTGCACAAAGTTCATGGAGGGAAGTCAGAACGACTCTGGTGAAAACGGACACTGTGAGCTGAGCAGGCGTCACACGCCCGCAAAGCCCCACCCGCAGCGGAGTCGGGCTGGGTTCTTTCTGTTTTGAGCAACAACCTGCACCCCTTTGCCAGTGCTGGGAAGGCCACAGCCTGGTTTGAGCTGAGCCTGCAGGGAAAGCCATGTCACTGACCAGGTCAGAGAGCGTCAGGACAAGAGGAGAGGAGGGACCTGGTGGGACGCTCGCGCTCATGGTTGCCCACCCCTTCGAAATGGGCAGACTCTTGCCGTCCGTCTCCTGAAGGCGTCCTTCACCTCTCGGTTCCTGAGCGTGTAGAAGAGGGGGTTCAGCATGGGAGCGAAGGCTCCGTAGAAGAGGGACACCTTCTTCCCCCAGTCCCGGGAGCTGGGCAAGGGGGCTGCAGGTACCTGGAAGTAGCCGAGCCATAAGAGCGTCACCACTAGAGATGGGCGCCACCCGTCCAGTGCTTTCCACCGACCTTCGCAGACGGCATGTGAAGACGGCTGGGCGATGCAGGCGTAGGACGGAGGACGAGCGTCGGGGGACTGGGTGGACACCACGCTCACAAAGAAGAGCCCCGCCTCGCTCGCCGTGGTGTCCACAGAGGACGGCCTGAGAAGCGCGGGGACCTCACAGAGAAAGCGATGGGTCACACGGGGCCGCAGAGCGGCAGCGGAGGGTGAGTGTGGACAGCCACACCGAGTGCCCAAAGCCCACCGCCCAGGAGGCGGCGGCCAGCCGCAGGCAGAGCCCAGGGCGCAGGACAGCGGGGTAACGGAGCGGGTGGCAGATGGCCACGAACCTGTCCAAGGACATGACGGCCAGCAGGACGCACTCCGTTGCCCCCAAGGCCAGAAACGTGAAAAGCGGGCCACACGGCCAGGGAAGCTGATCACCTTCCTGCCTCCGCTGAGGCTCACCAGCCTCCGCGGCACCGCGCAGGTGGCGTGGCAAAGTCCAGGAGGGACAGTGCCCAGAAAAAAATACAGGGGCGTGCGGCGTCTGGCGTCCTGGCGCGGCACCAGAATAACCACAGGCTGCGGAGGACCGTCAGGACGTGAAACGGAGAAGGGACCCGCAGAGGGAGCTCCAGTCACGGCCGGTCCAGAAGCCGCGCAGAAGGAGCCCTCGCCGCGCCGGCCTCCGCCCAGGCCATGACCAGGCTGCAGCCTGGGGTCTCCGGGAGCGCACATGTGGGTCTGTTCCAGTCACCCAGGGCGGGTGTACTGTGTGAAGATCTACAGAACTGACAGTGCTCATAACGTGGAAAACAAGTTGAAAAGCTCATGATTACCTACATGTTTCTAAAATTTACTCTTTCATTTACTGTTGATGAAAAAAGTAAAATCCCAGATTCGAGCCATTTTGTGTGATTTGCTCTTTGATCCTCACAAGGAAACACCTTTGACACAAAATCAGAATAAAAGTAAGATGTGGGCTCAACTACGGAAGTCACCGATTTTATCCAGGACTGCCTTCCACTCTGCATCAGCCACGGCTGTAAAACAAGTGCAGCCACATCCCTCACCCTGTGGGGTGGATTGCCATGACGACCTCCAGTGCTCCAGAGGAAGGTTGGTGGTTCTCAGAACACAGGTGTGCTGGGCTGCCGTGCACGATTAGCCTCTCAGGATTACCTCCTCCAACATCAGAGACGCAGAGTTCCAGTGCCAGCTTTGCCAGAGTAGGAGGTAGCACGTCCCAGCAGCATGACCTCCAGCAGCAGGGACAGGACTCTTCGACCTTCGACCTTCAAGGCAGACTTGGCTTGGGTCCCTAAATTGGCTGGAGATGCTAAGCACAGAGCCACCAGGTGAAAACCTACCCCTTCCAAAGTCGTCTGCCGCACTAACTTTGCCCTCTATCATCATTCTGTTGGTGTGAACATGTGAATTGAATGATAGAAATGTACTTTCTGAAGCTTGCAACAAGTGTTTAAGGCTGATTCACCAGGGAGTGGAAACTGAAGGCAGGAGGGAATAAATCCTGGTCTAATGTTGTTGCTTTACCCCTGTTCTTTCCAATTTTTAATAAACACATATTATAGCACTTTCTATTACAAAAACTATTACACATTATATAAAAGCTTTAGGTGCCTACTCACTCTTAGACTGCATTTTACTACAAAGACCAGCATTTCTTTGCATTTAATGCTATACAAATTTTATTGACATTAGCCTTTTATCTCTTAATAGATTCTTAAGATCAAATTGAAATAATCTATAGGAACATTTTTAAAGGTTGGAGTATGAGAACATCAAGCAAATTCTAACAAAGGAAATAAAGAGAGAAAGCAATTTGTAGGAAAATGAATGGAACTGGAGACGTGTAATGTTACATGAAATAAGCCAAACTCAGAAGGTCAAGAGTCATATGTTTTCTCTCATATGAGAATTCAAAGGGAAAAAGGAAAAGAAAGGTGTATTTTCAGATCTCGTGAAAATCAAAGGGGGGTCAGTAGAGGAAAGGAGTTGTCTTGGCCAAATTACGCTGTTATATTGTGTGCATGCACGAATATGTAACAGCAAACCCCATCGCTGTGTGCAACTAAAATGCACTAATAAAAGATGTGGAAAGAGGGGAAAGGAGAGAAAAGAGAGGGGGAAGGCAGTGGAGGGAGGAGGGAGGAGTGCTGCGTGTGGACAGCTAGGGAGATGTGGCAGCTTCACACGCCTCATTCTTCCCGAACGTTCAGAGTCACCTGAGCAGCGTGACCACGTGCTTCACTCTACCAAGGGCTCTGGCCGTTCTGATGGAATTCTGCCCGAACACTTCCATCCTGGGAAGTGTGCTTGTCTGATAAGGTGACAGGTGTCCCCACTGCAGCGTGAAGCACTCTGAGTGGCAGTCAGGAGGTGGCCATTGCTGAGGCCTGCGTGGCTCTCATCTCAGACCTAGCCAGACGCCCTTCCTGCGCAACCCCAGATCTTCCATTTCTCCCTAGAATCCAGCCACCGGATGGGCTCTCCGAGAGTTCTGATGACAGGAGTCAATCGACTTCTCGTCCCCTGTCACGGAGCTTCAGGAATTGCAAAAGTGTGAGTCTGTGTATGCCACTGCTGACGCAAGGCCTGGCTGTGTGCACTGTCCCCGTGAGGCCCTGTGTGACCTGTGCAGGGAGGACACGTGGGGGACTTCTGGCCCTGGGGCGGACAGAGGGACGGAGCAGGACAAAAGCCCGCAGTCCCAGCATCCTTGATTCTTGTCCCGCCTTGCTCGCTGTGGGGTGACTTTTCCACATCTTTCAAACCCCCAGTAATCTCAACATATATCCACTCTGACAAGCAGGTCTTCTGAATAAAAAGTTGTACTACCTTTCTGGATTGAGAAAGCTCAAGTAATTTGCATTGTTTTTCTTAAGACTTTCGACTGACACAAACTAGGTCACTCGTGTCTGAGATGCTGGCACACAGGCTGGTCAGAGGCCACTGACCTGGTTCTGCCTGTGCCGAGTTCCAGGTTGGGGCTGAGGTCTTAAAAGGACAGACCACCTATTCCTTTGCTGCTAAGCAGAATTGCATTTGAAACACCTTCAGAGAACGTCATCCTCCTGTTGGGCGATGAGCCTTCCTTGGGCCGGCACCACACACATGTTTACCAAGAGCCGAAAGGGTCAGGCTCAGAGAAGAAGCACAGCAACTGGGTCTCACGGCAGTGAGCACCCCTGAGAGGCTGGAGGGCTGCTGGCTTCAGAACCTGGCCACGGACCTCACTCAGCTTACGTCAGCAGCTGGGTCAGCAGAGCCAGCACTGTGTGCTGGCCTGGGCCCTGGGAGGCAGTCCGGCCATCGGCTGCCCGCAGGATTCTCATTCCTGGCTGAGGTTCGAGGATTCAGAATGATGAGGCTCAACAGGCTTAGAGGCCTCATTCTAAGCTGTCACCGTGGTCAGGGCCCTGGGATGCGACACTGGCTGTGGTTACACTCAGGACCTGCCACTGAGTCCCCACACAGGGGGCTACTTACCCAGGGGTGATGCCAGTCACACTCTGTGCCTGGAGGTTTTCGTTACCCTTCAACCTAAAACTGTCTTGTTAAATTTTCTCAAATTATCGCTCCTATGAATGTGTGCAAAGTTTTTAAATGCTACATTGAACTTCTATTTTCCTACTGGAGTATAAGGATAAAAATAGGAGTGATTTTTTTCATACAACATTGCAATTTGGCTTCAATTTACAGGAAAGTCTGTCAACATTTTTATTATCTGTAGAAATTGCAGGCAGAAGTCTGAATTTAGAGGTTCAGAGAGATTCTTTTCGCCAGCTAGCACAGAGCAGGCAGAAGGTCAGAACCCAAGACCGTGCTGCTCTTAGTGCTGGTTTCTCCTGGAGACAGCAGATGTACGCCAAGCGGCAGGTGGATGAGCAGGCCGAGAGGCTGAGAGCGCAGAGCTTCCCTCAGCATGAGGTGCGTGCTCAGGCCCTGTGGTGGCCTCACCTGTGATTCAAGCAACCAGGGAGGCTGAGGCTCAAGGATTGCACACTTGGGACCAGCCTGGGCAACTCAGCTCTCACGCATGTCTCAAAATAAAATAAAAAGGACTGGGGGCATAAAGAAGAATGAAATTATGGCATTTGCTGGTAAATCAGTGGAAATGGAAAGCATCGTGGTGAGTGAAATACGTCAGACTCAGAAAGTGAAGGCCCAAATGTTTTCTCTCCTATGTGCAAGGTAGAGAGAAACAAGAGAAGAAAGAGGGAAGGATCGGTACCATCAAGGCAGAGGAGCAGGAGATGGAGGGGGAAGGTGGGCCAGGAAAGGGGAGAGAGGCAGAATGGATTCGTGAAGTCACGCCCTGTGCATACCTGAATGTACCATGGGAGTGCACCTGTTTGCAAGAGTAGAAAGAGCTGATCAAACACAAAGAGCAGGAGGAAGATCAGCAGAGGGAGGAAAGAGGGTGTGGGGGGCGGGTGGAACGGAATTGAAATCAGACCCCATGCATGTATGCTTCTGTCAGAATGAACCCAACTACTATGTGTGACTATGATGCTCTAATAAAAAATAGATAAAATAAAATGGAACAAAAAAAAGGTCTGCGGGTGTAACTCCATGGAAGAGCACCCCCAGTTCAATCCCAAATAGGGAAAAAAATTTTTTTTCAATAAACCCAAATATTCATACTTTTCCTCCCCCACTTGGTGTGTTTTATGTAATATTTTTCAGGGAAGTGCTCAACTTACCTCCACATAAGGCCTTAGAGATGGGGTGGTTTGTGTCTGTTTGTCCAAAAGCTTTGAAATCCAATAGCTCCAATTAGAATCTTGCAGATTCGGCCAGCTCTTCACTAGCTGATAGACGGTGAAACCAAAGGACGACGTTTCTTGGATTTCCCCTCCTTCCTCTTCAATGGCAAACTGAGCTGTGGCTCAGGAGGAATCTCCGCAGAGGAGCCGCAGAGGGGAGCAGGTCTGCCCCCAGAGCGCCTCTGGACCGCTCCAGGGGCTCAGGGATCTCCCGGCCTCTCCCACCAGCGCTGCAAACTGAGGGAAGGAAGGGAGCGAGCTGCTGGCTGGGTGGCTGGGCTCCGGAGGAGCAGGGCCGGGCACCCCGCAACTGACCCTGAGGTCCACTGGGAGGGAAGGGCCTCTCCCACTTTGCCTCTGTCCTCTGGAGACCGTCTGCCTCCTCCACTTTTTCCAAGTCTAAAGGGAATGACAAAAAGGCTAAAATGCTTCATTAGAATGTGAATTTGGTGACAAGGTGGAGTTAATTTCCTTTTGTAATAAAAGAAAATTGCCTATGTGCTCTGAAAATTGCCTATGTGGTCAATATTTATGTAAATATTTATATAAAGTAGACTTCCACTGAATTTAAGATAGAAATATTTTGTTTTTGTTTTCTTGCGGGAGGGGGTACCAGGGATTGAACTCAGGGGCACCCGACCTCTGAGCCACACCCCTGCCCTGTTTCGTATTTTATTTAGAGACAGGGTCACACTGAGTTGCTTAGCGCCTCATCCTTGCTGAGGCTGGCTTTGAACTCGAGATCCTCCTACCTCAGCCTCCCACGCCACTGGGATTAAAGGCGTGCTCCACATCACCAGGCTCAGAAATACTTAGGGGGCTGGGGAGATAGCTCAGTTGTAGAGTGCTTGCTTTGTAAGTACAAGGCCCTGGGTTCGATCCCCAGCACCCAAAAAAAAAAAGAAGAATGTAAGAAATACTTTATTACCTTGGTTTACATAAAGCAGATTTACTTATCAAATAGCCAATCAGTTCCTTTTTTTTTCACATATTTTTCTTTCTGAGCTTAGTGGATGTCTTTGTAAGTTAAAACTTGATTTTTATTTTGTGTGGTGTTTTCTACTCAGGATCTATTTTTATATTTTCTAACATGCAGTTTCCTATCAACATTTTAGATGAGTAGATGTGAGAGAGATATATTATGAAAAGGGTCTGTATGTACTATTCCAAGGGAGTTTTTTCAAAGCCCCAGAATAAACTGTAAATCATGGAATAGAAAACTATCAAATACTGTGAATATACAACTCTGAATAGCTAATCTACACAAGAAGATTTTAAATTTCCAAGTATTCAGGGAAATCTACCGAAGCAATGATGAGAAGTCGATTCTCAGTGTAAGATAAAAGGAAGGTGATGAAGGGTATGGAAAATAACATCCCCAAAGAAAAGGGGAAGGACAGCCCCAGGCACAGAGGAGGACAGGTGACCGGGAGGGAGGAGGGCGAGGCAAACCACAGGCCCTGGGCTCTGGCTTTCCTCCCGGAACAGTGGGCTTCAGGCTTTACGACTGTTCATCTGAACTAGATACTTTTAACTTTTTAAAAATTTGTTCTATTTAGTTATACGTGACGACAGGATGCATTTCCATTCATTGTACACAAATGGATGTGACTTTTATTTCTATGGTTGTACACCATGTAGAGTCACACCATTGGTGTACTCCTACATGTACACAGGGTAATGACGTCGGTCTCATTCCACCATCTTTCTCTCCCCGCTGCCACCTCCCCTCCCCTCACTCCTCTCTGACCAGTCCAAGGTTCCTCCATTCTTGTCTTGCTCCCACCACTGCCATTATGGATCAGCATCCACATATCAGAGAAAACAATTGGCCTTTGTTTTTTTGGAATTGGCTATTCTCACATAGCATAATATTCTCCAATCTCATCCATTTACTGCAAATGCCATAATTTCATTCTTTTTTAAGGCTGAGTAATATTCCATTGTGTATATATAACATGGGTTGGTGCCACAATCTAGCTACTGTGAATCGAGCTGCTATAAACATTGATGTGACTGCGTCACTGTAGTATGCTGATTTTAAATCCTTATAAACCAAGGAGTGGGATAGCTGGGTGGTTCCATTCCAAGTTTTCTGAGGAATCTCCATACTGCTTTCCAGAGTGGTTGCACCAATTTGCAGCCCCACCAGCAATGTATGAGTGTGTCTTTTGTCCCACATCCTCTTCAACACCTATTGTTGCTTGTATTCTTGATAATTACCATTCTAATTAGAGTGAGATGAAATCTTAGGGTAGTTTTGATTTGCATTTCTCTAATTAGGAGAGATGATGAACATTTTTTCATATGCTTGTTGATCAATTATATCTCTTCTATGAAGCATCTGTTCAGTTCCTTAGCCCATTTATTGATTGGGTTATTTGTACATTTGGTATCAAGTTTTTTGAGTACTTTATAAATTCTGGAGATTCATGCTCTATCTGAAATGGGTGTGGTAAAGATTTTCTCCCACTCCATAGGCTCTCTCTTCACATTACTGATTGATTCCTCTGCTTAGAAACAGCTTTTTAATTCGAATCCATCCCATTTATTGATTCTTGATTTTATTTCTTGCCCTTTCAGAGTCTTGTTAAAGAAGTCAAGTCCTAAGCCAACATGATGAAGATTGGGTCTACTTTTTCTTCTATTTGGTGCAGGGTCTCTGGTCTAATTCCTAGGTTCCTGATCCATTTGGAATTGAGTTTTGTGCAGGGAAAAGGAAATTTCCTTTTGCTGCATATGAATTTCTAGTTTCCCAGCACCATTTGTTGAAAAGGCTATATTTTCTTCATTGTATATTTTTTGCACCTTTGTCTAGAATGAGAAAACTATTTATGTGGGTTTGTCTGTGTCTCCTATTCTGTACCATTGGTCTACCTGTCTATTTTGGTGCCAATACCATGCTCTTTTTGTTACTATTGCTCTGTAGTATAGTTTAAGATCTGATATTGTGATACCTCCTGCTTCACTCTTCCTGCTCAGGATTGCTTTGGCTATTCTGGGTCTCTTATTTTTCTAAATTAATTTCATGATTGCTTTCTCTATTTCTATGAGGAACATCATTGGGATTTTAATACGAATTGCATTAAATCTGTATAATGCTTTTGGTAGTATGGTCATTTTGACAGTGTTAATTCTGCCTATCCAAGAACATGGGAGATCTTTCCATCTTCTAAGGTCTTCTTTAATTTCTTTCTTCAGTGTTCTATAGTTTTCAATGTAGAGGTTTTCTTGCCTCTTTTGTTTGATTCCCAAGTATTTTTTTTTTGAGGCTATTGTGAATGGGGTAGTTTTCCTAATTTTTTTCAGAGGACTCATTACTTATGTATGGAAATGCCTTAGAGTTATGAGTGTTGATTTTATATCCTCCTGATTTGCTGAATTCATTTATTAGTTCTAGAAGTTTTCTGGTGGAATTTTTTTGGATCCTCTAAATATAGAATCATGTCATTATAAAATAGCAATAATTTGAGTTCTTCTTATCCTATTCCTATCCCTTTAGTTTCTTTGATCTCTCAGATTGCTCTGGCTAGAGTTTCAAGGACTATATTGAATAGACGTGGTGAGAGAGGGCATCCCTGCCTTGTTTCAGTTTTTAGAGGGAATGCTTTCAATTCTTCTCCAGTAAGAATGATGTTGACTGTGGCTTAGCATAGATAGCATTTACAATGTTGAGGTATGTTCCTACTATCCCTATTTTTCTAGTGTTTTGAGCATGATGGGGTGCTGAATTTTATCAAATGGTTTTTCTGCATCTATTGAAATGATCATATGATTCTTAACTTTAAGTCTATTGATGTGATGAATCACATTTATTGATTTCTGTATGTTGAACCAACCTTGAATCCCTGGAATGAACCCCACTTGATCATGGTGCACTATCTTTTTAATGTTTTCGTATGTGATTTGCCAGAAATCTGTTAAATTTTTTTGCATCTGTATTCATCAGGGATATTGGTCCGAAGTTTTCTTTCCTTGATGTGTCTTTGTCTGGGAAGCTAGGGTGATACTAGCTTCATAGAATGAGTTTGGAAGGGCTCCCTCCTTTTCTATTTCATGGAATACTTTAAGAAGTATTAATATTGGTTCTTCTTTGAAGGTCTTGCAGAACTTGACTGAGAATCTGCCTGGTCCCAGGCTGTAGGGATTTCAGGCCAGTCAATGTACAGAGGAGTGAAAGTCCTTTCACTCGAGCAAACTCCTCAGGACGTAAAAGACCCGCTGTTTGAATGGCTTAGAGATGCTCTGCAGCTCCTCTGTCCTCGAGGCCTGGAGACATGATCTTATTATAATAACCTTGGTAGTTGTGGACTCTGAGAAGCAAGCAAGTTTTGTGATCTGCACATGCACAAAGCCAACTGTACTGTGTAACCTAGGTAACTTGATGTGACCCTGGAATAGGTGATAAACTGGACTGGCTTTCCCATGAGGCCCACTGCTTGCTTTTTGCCATCCTGTGTGCTTGCCTCTTTATTAGCTCTCCCCTTAACCCTTATAGCTCTCCCCTTAACCTTTACACCAGGCTTTTCTTGGTTAGTAGGTTTTTGATGGCTTCTTCTATTCCACTGCTTAAAATTAATGTTTAAATTGTGTATGTCCTTCTGATTCACTTTGGGAGGATCATATGTCTCTAGAAACTTGTCGATGTGTTTGAGATTTTCTATTTTGTTGGAGTATAGATTTTCAAAATAGTTTCTAATTATGTTTTGTGTTTCAGTAATGTCCATCCTGATATTTCCTTTTTCATCACAAATTTTAGTAATTTGAGTTTTCTCTCTCCTTTTCATTAGTGTGGCTTAGTAATTTGAGTTTTCTCTCTCCTCTTCATTAGTGTGGCTAAGGATTTATCAATTTTGTTTATTTTTTCAAAGAACCAACTTTATGTTTTGTCCAATTTTTTAATTATTTCCTTTCTTAGAATTTCATTGATTTCAGTTCTGATTTTAATTATTCCCTGTCGTTTCCTACATTTGGTGTTGATCTGTTCTCCTCTTTCTAGGACTTTGAGATGTAATGTTAGGTCATTTATTTGTTGACTTTTTAATTCTTTTAATGAATGAGCTCAATGCAATGAAGTTTCCCCTAAGTACTGCTTTCATAGTGTCCCAGAGATTTTGATATGTTGTATTGGTGTTCTCATTTACCTCTAAGAATTTTTTACCTCCTCTCTGATGTCTTATGCATCATTCAGTAGCATATTATTTAGTCTCCAGGTGTTGGAGGAGCTTCTTTTTTTTTAATTTTAGTATTGATTTCTAATTTTATTCCATTTTGATCTGATAGAATACAAGGTTGTATCCCTATTCTTTGGTATTTTCTAAGAGTAACTTTGTGGCATGACCTATGGTCTGTTTTAGAGAAGGATCCATGTGCTGCTGAGAAAAAAGTGTATTGGCTTGTTGAAGGATGGAATATTCTCTATATGTCTGTTAAGTCTAAATTATTGGCTGCATTATTGAGTTCTATTGTTTCTTTGTTCTGTTTTTGTTTGGAAGATCCAGTGGTGACAGAGGTGTGTTAAAGTCACCCAGTATTATTGTGGTCTATCTGATTCCTGAAATTGAGAAGGGTTTGTTTGACAAATATAGATACTCCATTTTTTGGGACACACATATTTATGATTGTTATGTCTTGTTGGTGTATGATTCCCTTAAGCAGTATGAAATGTCCTTCTTTATCCCTTCTGACTAACTTTGACTTGAAGTCCAATTTATCTGATATGAGGATTTAAACCACCACTTTTTTACTGAGTCCATGTGCGTGGTAGGTTTTTTCCAGTCCTTTCACCTTCAGTCTGTGGGTGTCTTTTTCTATGAGGTGAGTCTCTTGAAGGCAGCATATTGTTGAGTCCTTTTTAAAAATCCAATCTGCCAGTCTATGTCTTTTGATTAATGAGTTTAGGACATTAACATTCAGGGTTACTATTGAGATATGATTTGTATTCCAGGACTCTGCAGGTGGGGTATAGTAATTGCCAGTCCCACTAGAAGACTGCACCCCAGGACTCTCCTTTGGGTTCACTCATGTGATGCAGTAGCCTGGCCTTAGCCACTAACCTCACTGGTGGACCCCACATTTCCTGGTCTCTAATTTAATCTCTTGCCTCAGCCTTCTGACTTCCCGGTCAGGAACCTCTCTTCCCAGAGGTCCTGAGGACTGAGCACTGGCACCTGTGTGCTTGCCATGGAATCTCTTCTGTATTGTGCAGATTGGGACCAGACACTGAGAGCTGTGGACCAGCCACATGGCTGCAAGTGCTGGGTCAGGTGGCTAGGGGGTGATTGGGAGACTGAGGATTGAGCAGCCAGAGGGTCCTGTTGATTGACAAACAGGCGGGACCAGGTGATGGGTGGATGCTGTATTGGCGTGGGAGTCATCAACTAGGCTGATGTCGAGTACCAGCAATGCTGCCCTAGTTGTCTCTGGGATCCTGGTGGCTGCCAGGCTTGTTGGCCAGACAAGCTGGGATCAAGATGCCCTCATACCCTCTTCTAACTACCAACCCGTTGCAAGGATCTCTCCTGCCTCTGCAGCAAGATGGTGGATATTAGCGCACATCAGGGATAACTCTGATGCAACCAAGCCTGCAGGGACCTTAGTGATGTTCTTTCAGGTCCTGGGTGTTATCCCTAGATGGAAGCGGCCATGCCCATAATTGGACATGGTATCTTGATATTGGGCTTCTAGTCTCCATCTGGTGTCCTAAGATGGAGGCCTCCCCCAAAAAAGATGGTGGTGGTGCAGTGGAGGTAACCCAAGACGGCAGTGGGGCTGTCCCAAGATGGGAGGTGACTGTTTTCAGAGATGGGGCAGCAAGGGTGGGCTGTGCAGTGATGGTGGGCAGGCTATCTGGAGACATGGCACTCTTGTGGGCAGTGCTGTGATGGGTGGCCGACTCCAGGCCCTGTCCAGTGGCCCAAGATGGAGGCTACCACACTTGGTAGATGGTGAGCCACAGCGCGGCAGTTCCACTTGTGTGGGAAGGCAGTCCTGGGTTAGATTTTTAACCTGCACAACTAGCTTCCTGACTGCCCAACTGGTGGATCCTCTATCTCCAAAGGTTAAGTCACACTAAACACTCTGCTATGACTAACTCTCATTAAGACCTATAAAACACAGACCCCTCTTGTAACCTGTTGCCGTTTTCTTCCCTGAAAATGTGCGATTCTGACACTTAGTAAAGAAACGTGCTGATCCCTTGAGTGTCCACTCCCGTTTCGGTTATTTTTGCTTCAGGTGACATCACTCCTGTCCCGCTGCTGCTGAGAGAAAGACTACACCCCGTCGGGGAGGCACCAGGATCACGGCTGTCCAGGAATATACAGGACAACTAATCTTGAGAAACCCTCAGGTCCATCAACCTAGCGATGCCTTAACAGAACCCCATCCTGTGAAACGAAAAACAGGCACAAAAGAAAATAGGAATTTTTATTGTAGCAATGTTTGCAGCAGCTGAAGATGGAGGAAAACTTACTTTCTCAATAGGAAACTGACAAGTTTATAATTAACTAACTACTGGCCTGTGATATAGTTGAGCAAGAAACAGAAGAAAAAATAAATAGCAGGATCTTAATTACAGAATAAGAACTAAATTCTCTAAACATAATTTTACATATTATATACCTATGTGGGATTACAGAGTGAAAAAATTAAGGGATGTTTATTAGGTGCTTCAACTGGGTAATCTCAAGGGGGCAGAGGCTGATCCCTATGGAAAAAAATGGAAGGGCACCAGGTAAAATAGGAAAAGTAATTGACTCAGTCCAACAAGAGTAATGTGTAATATTTTAAGACTCCCAACTAATAACAGTGCTCGTTTCTGAAATTGAAAGTAGGCACAATGGTGGAGTTAGTCACAGGAGGAAGATGCTCAAAATGTTGCCTTCCTTTCCCACAAGTTCTTAAACCATAATTTAAATAAAAAGAATTAATGTGTTAAACAGGAAACTTAAATGAAACTTATTGTAAGAGTTTCAGAAATAGTAAAGATAGTAAATGTCTGGAAAAAGAATCTGCAGAGTTTAATAATAATAATAGTGACAACAACGGCCATAATAATTATGATGATAATTTCGTGTTTGTACTCATTGTCTTCACCAATACTGCAAAAGTAGCTGCACTTTTATTTTCATTCTGTTGATGAGGATCTAGTTATGTTGCTGTAAGAGAAATTCTAACATAGCCAAAAAGACTGGAGATGATGGCTCATGTTCAGGGGAAATAAGGGTGGTGTGGGGAGAACCAAATTCTACTAAAATTGCAAAGAGTTTTCCATAGACTGACAATTTTAGAGCAATAAATAGTAAGATAACTTGATATGAGAAGTACCTTAAACAATCAAAGGTAACAATGGAATATCCTTGCAAAAATCAAAATTAGGAGTGATTCACTTAATTTCCTGATGCTGCAATTAACAAAAAGGAATTATTTTGTTACAAAGACGAAAGGGTTCTTTTGAGGCTGCCTTTCAAAAAACCTCCAGTAGAAAAATCTGCCACTTTTATGGTCACAGAGTCTTGTAAAATTATCTTAATGATTCATTTTGCTATGTCTGTTGGTGGTATAAATGCAATTGATTCTTTAAGGTTCAGGAATATCTTTTTTCAGTGATCTTGAAAAACTCCTTTAATATTCCAACAGTTTATCGGCAGGATCTTTAGCATTTTCAACCTACAGAATCATGTCATTAACAAAAAATGACAACTATGCTTCTTTCCATCTCTTATGTACTTTATTCTGTATTTTATTTTTCTTGTCTTATCACATGAGCCAGTAACATCAGTGTATTGCTGAAAGAAAGTGGTGACAGTGAGCCTCTTCATCTCCTTACGTTTCCACTTCTTATAGGTACTCTACTAGCTTAAGGGAGTTCTATTCTATCCCCAATTTGCTACGATTAAAACAAAATGAATGGAGGTTGAATTTTATTAAATTCTTTGCCTAAACCTATAGAGATTTGTCTCTAAATTAAAAAAAAAAGAAATTTTTACACTGATGAATTTTTCAAATGCTATACCACTCCTATGACAAACCTCTGGTAGTTGTAATATGTTACATGTACTATCTAATATGCTACATTTTCCATACACTACATTGTTGATAAGTGTCTGGGATCTTTATATGAATGCTTGTGAGAGATTGGTCTCTAATTTACTTTGTTGTAATGTCCTTATGAGATCTGGCATCCAAAATATGATGACCCTGTAAAAGGGTCCATGAAGTTGAATTAGTTATTTATTTCCAGAGTAATAGTATACAAGAAATAATCACAAATTCCTGGAGCTTGAGAAGGCAAATCGTTTTTTGCTTTTAAGTCCAGGGTTAGTGGGTGACTCCACTCCTCAGGTCTCCTTCCTGTGTCCATGGACAGTGCATTTGACACAATAATTTTACTGACCTTAGCTGGGGCCTCAGTAGAGAAGACTGGGACCCCTGGCTCCACCCAGCATCTGACCTCCAGCTAGCTACCCTGAACATATTCCCAAGGCAAAATCAGGGGGCGCAGAGCCTCCACCATATTCTGTGGATCAAAGCAAGTCACAGCACCAAAGCATCCTTGGGAAATAGACTTCACATGTTGATGGCAGAAGCTTCAAAGTCACATTGCAAATGGCATAGATACAGAGAAGAGTGTGGTATTGTAATCAATCTCTCACAGTTAACAGTATTTCCACACGAGAAGTAGACTTACTTGCCCCCAAATGTCTGTCCAGTCATGGGTCACTGCAGAAGCCCTCTCACGCTCACTGCAAGGAGAACTCACCCAGTGCTCTTCCTGCAGGGTGGACACGGCCCACACCACAGACCCTATGACCACCTGGCCTGTTAGCCGTGTTTTGTACAGGTGACCACTCTTCCCTTCCCAGAAACACTGTCTGCTCTTTCCTCCAGGATGACCCCTGCCCCTGAACACCCCCTAGTCACTCAGGCCCACCTTCCATTCCTCCTGTTCCCCCCACAACCCCACCCCAACCTAAACATGTGGTTGCTCCTCCCTGGGCTGGAGCCTCTGCACTGCTGGGTCCCTGCCTCCCTCGGGTCTCTGTTGGACCCACTTCCTGGGGCTCCCAGATGCCTCCAGCCCATGACCCTTCTGTCATGCTCAGAAGACCTTCGTGGATATTGCTGTAAGGTCAATTTTCCTCCTCTTCATGGGAACACAAGCTCAAAGCAGTGATGATTTATTTGTGAGTGTGTATTTGTATATTCTGCTCCAGCACCTAGAATAACGGCTGTCACCCAGCAGCGGCCAGCAAACACACATTTGCTGATGGGTTGACTGAGGAGGAAGAACTTGACCATACAATATGAAATAGGTGAATGCTGTCTTTGGGCTCCTTGCACCACCTATTGAGACAAGATGGAAAACAATCTGACGCTCTGACAAGCAGCAGTTATGAGGTTACCCTCTCACGCTCCTCATTCAGAAGGAAAGTGAGTACAAACCCCACTGCACAGAGACATGGGTGATAGTTATTTTCTGGGAGAAAGTTTAAACATCATGGCTAAGAGTTCCACAACTGTGTGCATCATTTCCAAACCTCCATCACTTTATACAAACGATTGTCTGTAAGGATGTTGTGGATTATTGAAAGAACAAATCTATAAAGAAAAAAAGCAAACTATTCTTCTATGCAATCCAAGAGAAGACGTAACAATTAGAATATATTTAATGCATCCTCGATAAACTTTGTAAACTACTCTGCTCTGAGTAAAGGTGGTGCTGGTTGTGAAAACGTCCTTGAGGACCCAGTGACCTTCTCCTTGTGAGCTCTGACATCTGTTATCCCTACCGCCTCTGGTAAAAGTTCTGAAGAGTGTAAGGAAGAATCTGGGAGACATGGGCTTTGTGGAGGAAAAGTAAGGTTTTTAAGAGAATTCAGAATCCCAACATTGTGCATCTACAGAGATCACACCCTGCCTCCTGAGTACCTGCCTCACTCCTGATATCAGCCTGAAAGTGATGCATGTCGCAACAGTATCCACATGCAGTGAAAATTATGGTTACCATTAGTCTCCAGAGAATGGTTCTCAAAGGGTTTATTTACAAAGGAATAGTCTATTTTATTTGTATGCCAGTAGGATACACGCCATGACGTTCTTTTTGGTAGAGGGATGGAAATGCTAAGCCAGGGGTCTACAAATTCTGAAGTCTGGCTGCACTTAAGGACCCTTAATAAGCATCATGGCTACCATACTGTTCTAATTAGAAAAACAGGGAAGAGTCAAATATATCCTCATGTTCTGCTCTTATGAAAACATCAGAATGTCCTCCATAATCAAGACAAAGCAAAAGCCCATTCTCACCACAAATCCTAGCTGATCCACATAAAACCTAATCTATCTAGACAAAATACAAGAGTTGATGTTCAAAAAACAAGAAAATATGCACATTGTGTCTGGCAATGATGTTTCGAGGAAAATTTACAAGGCCTGTGGCACATTTTCTGGGACCTCTAAACTGAGTTCTTAAAATTTCGAGGAAGTGGGCTTGAGAAATTCCTAACTCCTTTGTCCAGCTCCCAGTGGTGCTGTGGCCACACTTCCAACCTGTCATCCTCATTCACTTGCAGAAATTTTAACATGTTTTTCCAAGTTGTGGGATGGGATTCATCCAAATGGTAGGTCAGGTCTGAGTGTCCCTTGGATGGACATTTATTCATCTGACATGAACCATTTAAGTCAGTTTTGTTCTCCCTGGGAGATCTGCTGTTGCAGAGCTGTAGTGAAGAGACCAGGCAATGGTAAGGATTCCTGTGGTTCCCCAAACTTCCCCTTCCTCCTGCCTTTATTGAGACTATCCCCATAGCCTGTGGGAAGGTAGAAGCTAAATGATCTTCAAGCGTTTCAAGCAAGAGACCCCTTCACCTTCTCTCAGGTAGTAATGGGAAATTCTCCCCCTAGTACAGCAGAATGTCACAATCTTGCTGTGTGTATTTTCTTCTTCAAGTTCTGTTGCTTCATAAAGTTGAACATACATGTCACTGAGCTCAGTATAAGGAACTCAAAGTGCAGGATCCACGATTCCCTGGTGTTGGAGGTGCTAAAGTTTGATGATTGACCAACTTATTTTGACTCTCATTCAGGCATTTGGCACTACAGAGGCACTAACAAATTATTAAATGATTTTCTAGAAAAAGCACAGTACTTTTTTTGAACTACTTGTAGCTCTTTCTGTCTGTATTGAGGGTCTTCTGGGTAAGTCACTGTGATGCCACCACATGCACGGCTGGTGTTTCCCACACAGGGGTTCCTGTCGCACCCTGAGTCCAGCTGGCTGGGAGAACGCTTGACTTAGAGGAACTCGAGAGGGCACGGAGGTTGGTCCACTCGAGAGGGCACGGAGGTTGGTCCACTCCGGAGGAGCTGCATTCTCTAGACCTGGCCAGGCCATTTCCGGTCCCCTCCGTGCCTCCCGCGTATACACCGCCAGACCCCTTGGCTGGCGAGGCGCAGGGGCCTGTGGAGGGGTCCAGGACAAACCCGCGCCCCGTCTGGGCTATTGCACGGGAGCGCGCCCCTTCCCCAGTACCTTCTTCACGGCCTCTCTCACGTCCTTGTTCCTCAGGGTGTAGATCAGGGGGTTCACACTGGGCGTGACGATCGTGTAGAACAGAGTGAGGAACTTGCCCTGGTCCTGGGAGTAGGCGTTCGCGGACTGGAGGTACATGTAGATGATGGTGCCGTAGAAGAGCGAGACCACCGCCAGGTGTGCGCTGCAGGTGTTGAGGGCCTTTCTCCGCCCGGCCGCCGACCGGATGCGCAGCACGGCCCTGGCGATGTGGCCGTAGGAGGTGAGGATGAGCCCGAGCGGGGCCAGGATGATGAAGATGGCCAGGGCAAAGGCCAGCGCCTCCAGGGTCGTGGTGTCCACGCAGGCCATGCCAATGAGCGCCGGCATCTCACAGAGAAAGTGGTCCACCCTCCTGTGCCCACAGCGCGGCAGCAGCAAGGTCTGGGGTGCCATTACCAGGGAGTTGCCGAAGCCGCTCAGCCAGGCCGCCGAGGCCAGCTGCCCGCAGAGGCGCGGGTGCATGATGAGCGTGTAGTGCAGCGGCCTGCAGACGGCGGCGTAGCGGTCGTAGGCCATGACCGCCAGGAGCACGCACTCCACCCCGCCCAGGGCCAGCACGAAGAAGAGCTGGACGGCGCAGCCCACGTAGCTGATGGTCTTGTCGGGGCCCCGGAGGTTGTAGAGCATCTGCGGGACGGAGCCGGTGGTGAAGCACACGTCCAGGAAGGAGAGGTTAGCCAAGAAGAAGTACATGGGCGTGTGCAGCCGGGAGTCCAGGGCGGAGAGCAGGACGATGGCCGCGTTGCCCAGGAGCGTGAGCAGATAGAAGGCCAGCGCCGCCACGAAGAGCGCCAGCTCCAGCTGCGGGCGGTCGGAGAAGCCCACCAGGATGAAGCCCTCCAGGATGAAGCCCTCAGGAGCACTCGCGTTCTGCCTCCCATCCCCCGCGACCGCTCGCCGCCTGTCGGGAGAAAGACCCAGCTGCGGTCTTTCGGGGAGGAAGACCGCACCACGCAAGGCCTGGGGCAGCGCGGGACCGCCCTCAGAGGCTGGGAGCTTGGCCAGGAGCTCCGCAAACTGCACCGCGTCCTGAAGGCGCATTGCAGGGAGCTGTGGGGTCCCCTCTCTATGGTCACAAACCAACATTTTGCATCATTCTGTTCAATTTGTCAGGTCGCAAAGAGTTACCTTAAGAAGGTGGTTATCTTACAACAATTAAACACCCAATTTTTTCTACTTTTTTTTTAGTTATAAAGTATCAAATTCTCCTAGTCATCTGTAATCCTGGGTAGGATCACTGGCTTGTGTCACTGGATCAGAGAACCAGATTTGCCATCAGGTGGAATCTCATTCTAAATACTGTGTCATCCTGAGAAGACTGGCATCCGATCCAAATTCAATTTTGGGAAGAAGAGTATTACCTCATTGTTATTTTATCCCATCCACCCAGCTTGCTGTAGCAGGACCCTGGTGCCTAATCAGACAAGCTGGTAACCCACAGCTCACATCAGACTCCACGGCCCCCTCCCCAGCCTCCCCCAGAGCTCTGTGGTCAATTGTGCTTCATGCCATGGAGGTTTGCTGAAACTGGGGTTGCTTCCCTGCAGGGAGGAAAGAAAGCGATTTCCAGGACCAACCTAGTGGAACTGATGCTCCCATCTTCTGACAGCCCCTCTTATCATGCTTTATTCTCCACTCCCAGGAGTCCTGCCTTGACCATTCAATCATCTTCCTGATCCCAGAGAACAAAAAGGGTTTGTAGCTTCTCTGACACTTTATGCTTTCAGGTACTTGGCAGTGGTTTCATGTCTTAGGTGAGTGTACAGTGTAACCTCCATTAACCAAAGGCAGAGACCCAACTACTAATATTTTTTTAGTATTTTCCAAAGGGGTTAGCAAAAAGTGATTAGGTTACTTTTATTGTAACTTTTATTAAGAAGGAACGTTTTGTATCTCTTGAGTACATTGGGGTACAAAATGGGGTTCAAATCCACTGCTCCAAGAACACTTTGCCATGATTAAAATCATGTGGCATGTGTTTCCCACGATGGCTGTAAGATCTTGTGCATTGAAACTTTGACACTGGAAATTGAAGGATTGTCAGGTCATACCTGCAGAGGCTGCAACAAGCTTCTACAGGGGTGACAGACAGGTGAATTGGCAGCTTCACAATATCTAGGTGGGTAGAGAATCCTTTGATTTGACAATTGACACACATATTGTCTGGCCAGCGTGCCAGTAAGGGCTTTCCCTTCAACTCCTGTAAATAGGAAATCCAGAAGAGTGGCATTATGTGATAATTTAGAAGGAACATACAGGTGTGTGCGAAGGAACCCGAGGGCAGATGCCAAACTGACAGCAGCCATGCCTCTGGAGAGGAAACTGGATCAAAGCCTGGGACTTACATGCTTTGCTTTAAAAATAGCTGGAAGGAAACAAATAAAAACAAAAATAAAAAAAAAAGTAACTGGAAGGAAGCATGTTGATTCTGAATGGCAGAGTATATGCATTTTTTTTCTTTAGTCTTTGTACATTTCTACATGTTTTGAAAATATGAAAGAAAATAGAACTGTGAATTTCAAGCCACGTAAATGTTAGCATGACTAGTACTGTGTCCCCCTCATGAACTATGCACAGTTATGGTCCCCTGGCTTTTCCCTCACTCGGAACAGGAGGCTGGCGGTCTCACCCTTCAGCTGTGCTGGTCATGCTGCTGAACCAGGCTGCCAGGATACAGACCTGGCAGGCAGAGCCTGCTGCAGCCTGTGACCTCTCTCCAAGTCAAGGTGGGCAGCAGAGAGTTACACCAGACCTGCACGAAGGAAGCCAGCAGGTTGGGGACTGCAACTCGGTCTTTTGGTTTGTTCCCAAGATGTAATAAGAGTCTTACTGCTTGTAAGTTGCATGAGGTAGGAGAGTAACTGGCATGGCACAGAGGCAGACAGGAACCACACTTCTCACAAGAATGAGGAGTGCGGTCAAAATTTGCCTGCCAGATGGTGTTAATACAGAGTGCACTGGGTGCTGTCTGTCAGAACGTCACTCACAGGAGGAGGTGCAGGAGGACTGACTGACAGTGGCCACCTTGTTCTGGAGTGTTTCTGTGACGTGTATATGTGTAGTAATGACCATCAGGAACACTGCAGAATGAAGTTGAGTTCTTTTTCTTTCTCCGTTCACAAATCAACTGAGAATATTTGACTAGGATTGTCCTCATGAGGTTGGTTTTTTTTTTAAATTTTTTAATTTGTTCTAATTAGTTGACATGAGTTTTCATTCTGACTCAGTTTTTCTGGCAGTTAGACCACCCACTCTGCCACCGTGCTCCTCTGGGGTCCTTAA
This sequence comes from Sciurus carolinensis, assembly GCF_902686445.1. Lineage (NCBI taxonomy): Eukaryota > Metazoa > Chordata > Mammalia > Rodentia > Sciuridae > Sciurus > Sciurus carolinensis. The sequence continues at coordinate 130,595,412 of NC_062219.1, forward strand.
CCAAGATTCCTCTGTAAGACCTGCATTTTGTCTTTCTAGGCTTTAAGAAACCCATGGCCAATTTCCTCGTGGGCCAAGAATATTATTATTTAAATGGTTGGGGAAAGTGTCTCCTTGTTTGAGCCTAAAGGAGTGACTTCTAAGCACAGTGGCGTGACAAGCTCTTCACAAGGGCCACCATGTGACCTATTAGATGGTAGTGAGGCAGTTTACCACTTCTGGAATTTAAATGACCTCCATTGTTATAAAAAACAAGATGAACTGTGACTTATGGATCCTCGACCAGGTAATTTAAATCTCACAAGATTTTTTGAAAACTGAATCAAGTAAAACTCCAATATTGACTATTATCCAATTAGCTTGCAAGGAGCTATACAGGGGATTTATTGCTTCCAGTCCCAAGATTAAGGCAGGTGTGGGCACTTCAGATCTGCTCATTCTGTGCCCAGGGGACACAATGCAACTGGAAGGCCCAGGAGCCCCAGATTCTCTGCGATGGACTTTAGCATCACTGCAACAATACTCAGCATTCGTGATTGCTAAGAGTTCATTATTTAATATGCTCTGATGGGATTATAATTAGTATTTTTAATTTTTAAGATTTCCCAGTTCAGTAGATTCCATTAATTTCTAAACTCATTTTTTGGGGGAAGAACTCCATTAATGAGCTCAAAAATCTCTCTCCATCTTCCTCACGGAACTTATACCACAATCTCTAAGATTCCATCAAACCTATGGAAATAAAGTGCTCAGACATCTCGAGTGTAAAGTATTGGCATAATAAATTTCATTATTGACTGGGCTGAAGCCCAAGGTTCTAAAGGTCAGGTCACCTGGAAGTTGAGAGGCCTGGGTCACTTTTCTCCCTTCCCAGCATGGTTAACTTACCACATTTGATTGCACCTTCAGAAATACCATGTCCACAGCTCCTTCTCTTTCTCGGGAAGTCACTCGAGAGTCCAAGTGGAATCACCAGCGTGCAGGAAAGGATAGGAGAAAGATGGCATTTAGGAAATGTAGGAGGACGGGAAAGACCAGGCTGTGCAAGACCAGCACAGGGCACTTGAGCCACCTGGTCTGCCTTGGGGCGCCTGCAGGAGCCCCACCTCCCGGGCCCAGTGCAGGAGCCAGAGGGTGCCTGTCTCTGTGCAGCACAGGGGCACTTGCAGATCAGAGGACTCAGGCTGACAGGAAGAACTTACTGTGGCACCAGAGCTGATTAGGCTGGCTGCTTCCTTCCCTGCCTCACTCTAGGGAGTAGAAACTTTCTTTTCTTTTCAAAAATTCCCTTAACTAATTATCTCTAACAAGGACCGGGAGAGGGTGCAGTCTCAGGGGAGACGCAAGCTTCTCCAGGTTCACTCCAGAGAGGAGAGGGCCAGGTCTTCCTCACAGAGTGGCTTCGGTCTTGGCTGTGAGCGGCAAGTCCCAAGGCACGTCGTGGCTTCCACGCTCCGTTCAGAATGTGTCCCAAAGTCACGGAAAGAAGTCAACGTGGCCTTGTTGAGTGGCAACCTGGGCTGATGTTCCTTGACCTTTGCCACTTGAAATTGCTTCCTGTGCAGATCTACAATAAAGCTTAGCTGGAACACTGAATATTTAAGACAGATATGGAGAGAAGGAGAGTGCATTTAAAAAGATAAAGATTGATTTTGGTATTTTAAATTAATACAAAAAATTGGTCAAAATATTAAAATAACTTCATCTCAATGTGACTAATTTGGTGTAAATCTTTAAAATTTTCTTAAGAAAGTCCATATGACTGGTGAATGACTTTAGCTAAGCATTAGAAAAAATTAACAAGTTTGGATTTAAAATGTATATCAATATGCATTGCTATTTCAGTTCGCTTTACCACCTGTTCTTCCTTACAAGGCAAACAGTATTTAAACAACCATGTATCAAAAGCAAATATTCTAAATTTAGCTGACAAGGATTTCTAAGGGAGATAAATTGTACATTGCACCTCTGCAGCTAGAGATCTTGATTGATACACATGAGAAACCATGTAAATATGCTTTGTATATTTTAAATGTCACTTAAGTTATAATCATAGCAATTGTTGTTAATGATATTCTGTGGTAAAGTCAGTGACCATTTCTGGGTAATTTCGTCAAGCAAAAACAAAGTATCTGGCCATTACCTGGTTGCCTCTAAGCATCTCGAAAGTCCTTTCACACAACCTGGACACCGGGAGTCATACGGGATCGGTTGTATCCGCTAGAAATAATGATGACTCAGTGATGAGACAGAGACCAGCAGTTGAGACCAACCAGCACCCACTTTGCTTCTGGGCTTCCTTTTAGACGCTGTGGAGTGCAGGTTCCTGGAGAGCTGACTCTGGCCCTTGACCTCAGGCATTGGCCTGCCTGTCATTTCTTAGGCCACCATTTTCACATGGAAACTTGGTAGAAATCACTGGAGAATTTGGTGCTCTCTCCAGCTTCCTACCTGAGGTAGTGAGTCTCACGAGGAGGTTGAATCCATGAGGACGTGATCCTGTGGCCAGAGAAGGCGACTCAGAAGCAGGCTTCAGTTTCCTGCCTCTCCTCTGCCCCTGTGCTCATGCTTGGCCCACCCATCCACCACTTGTCAGAAAGGCTTAACCCTGTAGCTCGTGGGAATGTCACAGCTGCAGACAGCGCTTCTCCGTGAGACAAAATAACACAGCCCAGGGTTACAAATGATGGCAGGCTGGCTTCCCGGCACATCACCCCCAACTTCACATGCCACAGGACATCACAGGCAGACAGCAGAAGAGGGTCCACCTTGGTCATCTTTCACATCCATTGTAATTACATCTAAATGAATGTGCTTCCACTTCGATGTGAGATAATTACTATCACTGCAGCTTTTGCAGAAATTAAGAAATGATTTATAATATTTTATGTATTCATATTCATAATATTTTATGTCAAAGATCCACCACTTCTTTGAACTTTATTTCCTAACCCTGTTCTTCATGATTTTCATCTGTGTGACTTGTGCAACCGCCAAGTCTTAAAACACCAGTTTCTTGAGTCACCTCTCCCTGGACACTTGTGCTCATTAAGTCTGTGAATGGCCGACATGTCTGCCTCCTGTCTCTGGCTTTCTGACTTGGTCCATCTCCCTCTCTCTCCTCCTGGCCTGCTCCCCCATTAAAGCTTGCCCGCTGGTTTTATAGGCCCATTAAATGACTGTGTCTCACTACTTCTAATCACCTTTCACTTCACTGCAAAAGGGTCCTTTCTAAAATGCAAGTGCTATCTTGCCCACTCAGAAAGTCCCAAGGCGGAAGCCCCTATTGCCCAGAGAAGCACACAGACATTTTTATACTGATTCTGGTTCTGGACCAGCACATTTTCCAACTCTACCTAAAGAGCTCTTATTTATTTTATGCTCCCAATGCTTTAAACTACTAACTGTTTCTATTAACAATGAAACATTGATCATCTCTGGAAAATAATTAGAATGGTTCCAACACCAGCCCAGAAACAATCACTTCAGGCAGAAGAATTAGAACATCTCTTACTCAGGAGGCTGAGGCAGGAGGAAGGCAAGTTCCAGCCCAGCCTGGGCAACATGGTAAGACCCTGCCTCTAAGCAAAAATGAAACAAGACACACAAAAACAAACAAACACACAAAGGTTAGAAATCCTCATTACTATCCCTGGGGAGAAAAATCACTTTGAGGAAAAATCACTGGTTGTGAAAGATAAATGACACTAAAAACATGGTCCATAAAAGGAAAGAAAATCAACAAATTGACTTTACTTAAAATCAAAGCCTAACATGGTGTTGCAGCCTATAATCCCAGCAGCCTGGGAGAGTGAGGTGGGAGGATAGCAAGTTCCAGGTCAGCCTGGGCAACTCAAAAAGACCCTGTCTCAAAATAAAAAGGGATGGGATTTAGGCAGTGTACAGTGCCCTTAGGTTCAATCCCTAGTACCAGTAAACAAACAAACAAATAAATAAATAGTAGTTGCTCAGTTAAAAGCATAAAAACCAGCTGTGGACTGGGAGAAAATATTTGCAAACCATATATCTGGCAAAAGACTTGTAACTTGTATATATAAAGAGCTCTCAAAATTCAACATAAAAATACAATTAATTCAGTTAGAAAATGGGCAAAAACATGAACTGATATTTATCACAGAGAACATATTGACGGCAATAAGTTCATGAACATATGTTCACCATTATTACCATTAGGAACTGCAAATTAAAAGTGCAACTAGAAGCCACGGGTGCAGAGCGTGGAAGAGTGCCTGCCCAGCATGTAGGAGGCTGAGGGCTCATCCCAGTACCACACACACACACACACACAATCACATTGAAATACCACTATGCCATGAAGAGAAGGGTTAAATTAAGAGTACTGATAATACCAATTACTAAAAAGAATGGGAAATGATATCTCACATCTGTTGGTGGAATTGTAAGCACACACCTGCCAAATAACCACATCTCCAAGCCTTTACCAGAAGAATGAGAACATACGCTCACAGACCAGCCTAGAAGTCTTGTTTACCACTTCAGACACAGCACTGCCCAAGCCCTTCAGTAGAGATGCTGTGCCTGTATCATGAGACACTAGTGGATCACATCAAGGAACAAATGATGGACAAGTCAGAGGCTTGGGTGGAGGTTGAAGGATGCAGCTGCGTGGAAGCATCAACCTTGAGAGCTTGTGTTCTGCATGGTGTCCTGTGAACACACTCACAATGACTAACCAGAGTAAGTGAGCAGGTCAGCAGCTGCCAGGTTGGGGTGGTGCTGAGAAGGAAGGAGACACCTGTAGAGGCCCCCAGGGAGATGTGTGGGGATGGAGCAGTCGTGCACGGATGGTGGCAGTGGGTAACAAATCCACACTGCACAAAACTGCATACAGCTACACACATGCATGCACACACATGCACACATACACACACATGTACACATGCACACACATGCACACACATGCCCCTACTTGGAGAAAGGAACAGTAAGCATAGGAAGGAGGTGAGAACCAGTTCTATGATGCTGGAGATGGATTTGGAGGCAGTAAATGCTAACTGGGGTCCAGTTATGAGGGTTAAGGGGAGAGTTAATAAAGAGGCAAGCACACAGTATGGCAAAGAGCAAGAAGTGGCTCCTGTGGGAAAGCCATTCCAGTTTATCACCTATTCCAGGGTCATAAAAAGTTACCTAGGTTACATAGTACAGTTAGTTTTGTGCATGTGCCGATCACATAACTTGCTTGCTTCTCAGAGTCCACTACTACCAAAGGTTATTATAACAAGATAATGTCTTCAGGCCTCGAGGACAGCAGAGTTGCAGAGCATCTCTAAGCCATTCAAACAGAGCACCTTCATCCCAAGGAGTGTGCTCAACTCAACGGATTTTCGCTCTTCTGTACATTGACTGACCTGAAATCCCTACAACTCCCCTTTTTGTTTTGTATGGCCTTTTCAATAGACACGACTTGTCTCCTGTTCAAGGAAGTTGGAGGGAGAAAGCAAGGCAAACATTGGAAAAAACAAGCACAGCATAATAAGGCAAGCATCAGCAAATATGCTCCAATTTATAGCTATTTGATCCATGTAGAATCTGGTAACCATGAGATTAACCAATCTAATAAATCCCAACCTGCATCATCTTGTTGTACCTTTTTACAATGTCTTTAAGATGATCCAATTCCCTTTGAATGGGGTTACTATTATCAGTTAAATTGAAACAACACATATTATTAAATTCTTGGCATCCCTTATGATGTAACAACAGCAAATAATCAATAGCAGCCCTATTATCAAGAATAGCTTGACGATACAAATTTCAGAAGAATTAACAATTTCTGCTAAGTAAGGAGGCACCACCAACAGGGATACAATAACAGAGAAATAACACAATAATAGTCAGCATAGTTATAGAATTTTGGGTAAGTTGGCAAACAGAGCTTTAAGTTTTGGAGGGTACATTCTAAACACATCTGGGATAGCAATTGTTGAGCAGATGTTGTTAAACTCTTTATTTACCCCAAAGTCACTAGATGATTAGACAATAGAGGGTTCTTTGGCCTCTTATTTTTGTTGGAGGTTCCTTCTTTGAATCAGGGTCCTCTTCATCCAGGGTCCAATGGAATTTGAGAATCAGATTGTGAAGTCCTCAATGCCAACTCATGATGATTGATGGGTCTCACACACCTGGCAGGAATCCATACAGGAACTGTAGGAGTAAGAACAGCAGCATATCCCCTCCCCCACATAATCAAAGGTACAGGGTTCTGCCAAATTGGATCTCCATATTTACATAAATCCATATTTTACATAAATCTTGGTAGTGGTTCCTTAGGGTAAAGTGCCTGTCCAAGGCAGAGGATCAGCGATGTGTATTATCTTCATTCTGTACTTTAAGAGCATTTACTGTGAACAAGGCAATATTGAGAGCCTTATTAACATGAGCAAGGCTAGGTCTCCTTTTTGTTTTTGTTTTAAAAGGTACATCTTAAGCATATGATGTGCACGTTCAACTAAGGTCTGTCCAGTAGGATTGTGAGAATTCCATGGGTTACAAAACTGAGTGAAGGCACTAGAAGTATAAGCAGGGGCATAGTTTTTAAATGATGAGGTTTACTCATGGTGGCAATGCAAGGAGCACATGAGAGACACAGACTGAGCCCTCCTTTGAACGGTGTGCACTGGCCCATGTAAGGCCTGAGCACATATCTATGGTAACAAGTAAAAAGGAATAGGGATGAAAAGGAGGGAAAGAGTTACATCCATCTGCCAGAGGGCACTAGAGTGTAAACCTCCAGGATTTACAGTTTCCCAAGTAGGGAACAAAGGGTGTGCAATAAGAGCAATTATTAACAGCGAAACGGGTCTGTTGAGAGGAAATAGAAAAGGTTTTAATTAAGAAACGAGCATTTTGATGAAAAAAATTGTGTGATTCTATACCATCTGGAAGGAGGATAAAGCAATTTTATAGCAGCATTAGCATGATTTTCTGCAGTGAGCGGCCCAGGAATCTTAGTGTGGCTGCCTATGTGAGCAAGAAATACTGGAGCTGTAGGACCCTGTAAAAGAGATTGGAGAGTGATAAACAGGGATAGCAGATTAGAGTTCAAGTGAGGTGACAAAATCGCAGAGGAAACATGAGTCATCAGTTTGGCTATATACTGAGAATTCATAATGATGTTTAAGGCAGTGGAAACATACAAAGAGCCAAAATAATTGCAGCTAATTTTGCTGCTAGGAGAAACATGAAGCAATCAGTCCATTTTTTATAAGTGAATATAGATACCACACCCCGTTGCTGCCTCTGTCAGTATGAACAGTAATTCCACTGGAAAGTGGAATGGAGGAGATCATAGAAGAAGCATGAGATGCTTGACACAACAAGGAGATGCATTCATCCAGAGGTGCATGCAGAGCAATAGGAGCTAAAATATCAGTCAGGACAGCTTGATAATACCAAGAAAATCATGAATACTGTAATGTAAAGTCTTTCTAAAAGTAAGACAAAGTAAGTGAATGTCCATTCCTGTAAGAGATAAAATATGATTGTGACCCTCTGAGATCAGTTCAGCATACATATCAGCATAAGGGAGAATATTTCTTCCTGAAAAGTGAGGAGAATATGACCACTCTATTTTATATGAGTTTGATTATGAATGGCAACAACTGCAGCAAAGGCATAAGGCTTTCCTGTAAAGATTATTAGGATGAAGGAACATTGAGCATTGGGAGTCTGTCTATAAGAACTGTAGATAACACTTCATTAACACGCTGAAGAGCTGTAGTCAGTGCAGGAGTTAACTGGAAAAAACTGGCAGGACTAGGTTGCTTTTTTAACAGCTGAAACAAAGGTGACAACATATCAGTAGTTAAAGAAATATATGGTTGAGCCCAATTTAAGTGTCCTAAAAATTGCTGCAAATGAACTAAGGGAAATTTGGAAGGAAGAGTCAATTTAGGAATATGAGGAATGGAAAAACATTGGAGTATCTTATGTTCTAAATAGTTAATAGGGAGTTGTTGTTGAATTTTTTCTGTGGCCACATGGGGGCCAGATTGTAATAGAATGTGTTGTAATTTAGTTAAAGTATCTTCTGTAAGTTTGGCCCAGCAATGAAAATATCATCCACGTAATGATAAACAAGTGTATGTGGGAATAACTGTCAGAAAGGCTGAAGAGCCTTATTCACAAAATGTTGACATAATGTGGGGCTATTTAGCATACCTGAGGAAGAACTTTCCACTGCTATCTATCAGCAGGCTTATGATGATTGAAAACAGGAACTGTGAAGGCAAATTTTTCTCGATCATCAGGAAAGAGAGAAATAGTAAAAAAAAAAAGTCTTTGAAGTCTATTACATATAAAGAAAAATCTTGAGGGATTAAATTAGGCAATTCACATTGAAGTGGACCCATAGGTTGTATACAGTTATTAATTTCTCTCAAATCTTGTAATAATCTCCATTTCCCTGATTTCTTTTTTATGATAAAAATGGGTGTATTCCAAGAGCAGTTAGAAGGTTCAATATGTCCCGATTATAACTGTTCTTGAAAGAGGGCCTCTGTGGCTGCCACATTCTCCTTAGACAATGGCCATTGTTCTACTCAGACAGGAGTGGTGACCTTCCACCTTAATGGTAAGGTGGTCAATTCTGCAGAGACCCCTATATAAAAGGGTGACTCCATGGACATTTGTAACTTGTGCAAGGTGACTCTGCCCCATCCAGGAAAGGGAACTGCCATAATATATGGTTGAATATGAGTAATAACTTGTTGTGTGTTGGAAGGGGTGGAGCATTGCAACCACAGTCAGCTTTTAGACACCTGTTTGTTATTGCCTCCTATGCCCCAAACAGGGATGGCCTCTGTAAGGGCCATGTGCGAGGCCACATTTGGACAGTTATAACTATAACATCAGCACCAGTGTCCAATAACCCTGTGGTTGACGGTTCATTTAATCAAAGGGTTAATCTTGGTCTATTTTCAATAATAGGTAAACGTGCTCCAGTGATAGTGGAACCGAATCCTGCATTCCCTCTTTCATTCAGGGGTTGTTGGGCAGTAACATAAGGAATGACAGTTAATTGAGCTATGGAGGATCAAGGGCATATGAGATTTAAGGGCATATGAGACCAAACTTGAATGTATATTACAACAGTATAATCAGAATCAATCGCTCCGGAGTTATAAATTTTCCTTCTTTAGCACTGTGAGAGAGGGGCAAAATTAAACCAAAGGTACCTTTAGGTAGAGGTCCTTGAATTTGGGTAGCAATTTTACACACTTCCCCAGGGAGACGTATTTGAGCATCCTCAGTAGTAATCAAATCTATTCCTGCGCTCCCTCTAGTGGCATGAAGAGATTTGTGGAAGAAGCTTCTGTTTGACCTGGAAACATCAGTAAAGGAGACATCTGCGTCTGCAGATGAAAAGGGTTCCTCCTCCTTTGGCCCTGGGTCAGGAGGTGACCCGTAATTGGGTTTCCCGACAAGTCTGTTTTAAATCTGCATTGATTAGCCCCATGAAATCCTTTATGATAGATTGAACATTTCTGATTGGGCCAATTTTGTGGCCCTTTTTTTTATCTTACAGTCCTTTTGAAGATGGCCAGGTTTTTTACAATTGTAACAAAGTTTAGCAGGGAGCTTTAGAGCAGCAGCCAGTAAAGCAATTTTATAAGTTACAGTATCAACATTTTGACATGCCTTTATTAAATCAGAAAGCTCTATGGTAAGTAGATTTCATTACTTCCTTACAATCTTGGTTGGCATTTTCATAAGCCTGTTGTTTGGTCAGCCTCCAAATTGTCTACTTGTCTTTCAATAGCTTTAATCAATCGGTTAAAAAAATAAATGAAAGACTGCCCTTAGCCTTTTCAAATTACAGCAAAATACTTGGAAGGATCCCAAGTGTCTGGGATCCGCCTCCATGCTTTACAAATTAAAGTTCTAATCTGGGCAATGGTGGTTGTGGGCAACTTACCTTGTTGTTGTAATGTCCCTCTTTGCCCCATGCCAAACAGGTCATCATAACGAATATTTTTTTTTTTTTTTTTTGCGGTGCTGGGGATCGAACCCAGGGCTTTGGGCTTGCAAGGCAAGCACTCTACCCACTGAGCTATCTCCCCAGCCCATCATAACGAATATTAACATTTGCTTGAGCACTATCCTCGGCTTGAACAGGGGCTAAATCAGAGTATTCATGTAAAAACACTGTATTTTGAGCAGGAGAAGTAACCATTTTCACCAATGCTTTCCAATCTCTAGGAACCAAGGCATAACCCATTCCCAGCCCCTCTATCATATTAAGAGTAAAATTACTATTAATTCCACTCTCCAACACTGTCCTTCTTAACCTTTTAAACACAGCAAAAAGCAATCATTCATATTCTGGCTGATTAGCATTGTTTAATCTAATGGGGCGGACAGCCGAGGTCTGTTTCTCCCTCTGCAGCTGCTGGCCTGGGACATTCAGATAAAGGAGACTGGGCTGGGGCGGGGCGGAGAAAAGGAGGGGAAGGAGTAGGACTGCAGAGAGAGGGCTGAGAAGACACTTGTCTCAGAGACTACGGAGAAGTGTGTGGCTCTGTCAAGGCTATTTTTGAGATAGTTGTTAGGTCGGAAATTAGGTGACTGTAGGGGGCAAAGTTGAGCGGCGGGAATAAAGACCTGCCCGCCAAAGGTGACCAGAAAGTTTGCAGCAAGGTGGATGGAAAGTTCCACTGACCCTTCACACCCACCTGTCACTCAACAGGACCCCCTCCCACCCTAGTCTATAAAACCCTGGGCAGCCAGGTCCACCTGTGATTTTCTCCGGGTCCCTGTACCCCCTGGGGTCTGGGAATTTCAGAGAGCCAAATTCCAATAAAGCTTGCTTTAGTCACTTTCTGTCCCACTTTATTTGGCTGCTAACTGTGCCCGCCAAGCCCGCTGAGTTTACATTTGGTCCTGCCGTTGAGCCCGCGGAGCTCATTCAAGCTTACGATAGTGTCTCGACACAAATGACATAAATACCAAGCATGTAACAGGTATAGGAGTCCTCGGCTCCTCATGCAATTTTTTACCTATGTCTTCACAATCTTTGGGTCTTAAGGACATGGACAGCAAGAATCTATTTCAGACAGCAAAGCAGCAAGATCAGCATCACTTACAGTATCTCTAACCTTAAGAAGTAAATAAGAAAGTTCAGCTCGATGATGATGTTGAGCATCAGACAGGGAATTCCCCAGAGCTTACCAGTGGGATCAGTACCAGCCAATGAGTGATGCATGTCAAAGCCTGTTCGGGGCAGTAAGCTATCCTCTTCTCCCCTCAACACGTCCAGAAGGGTCCCTGCTCAGGGTGCCAGCTGTTAAGGTTAATTGGGGTTCAGCTATAAGGGTTAAGGGGAGAGTTAATAAAGAGGCAAGCACGCAGGATGGCAAAAAGCAAGAAGCGGCTCCTGTGGGAAAGTCAGTCCAGTTTATTATCTATTCCAGGGTCATAAAAAGTTACCTAGGTTACATAGTACAGTTAGCTTTGTGTGTGTGCAGATCACATAACTTGCTTGCTTCTCAAAGTCCACAACTACCAAAGGTTATTATAACAAGATAATGTCTCCAGGCCTCGAGGACAGAGGAGTTGTAGAGCATCTCTAAGCCATTCAAACAGAGCGTCTTTCATCCTGTGTGCCTAACTCAAAGGATTTTTGCTCCTCTGTACATTGACTGACCTGAAATTCCTACAGGAGGCATCGGTATGAACTATGGATACACACTTACATACTCCCACACACAGATGTAAGAATAAAAATGTACGTGTGTGTTCATGAGAGTATTCACTGTTATTGCTATAACAAAGTGCCTTAAGATGGAGATAAAGGAAAAGCATTTAGCTCCAGTTTGGGCAGCTGAAAGTCCCAAGGGCATAGTACGGGGACTAGTGAGGCCTTGGGTGGCATCTCATGCACCATGTTGGAAGTGGAGGCGAGACAGGAAGTCAGAGAGATGCAGAAAAGCCTGCCCACAGCGCCCTTCTGCAGAACCAACGGGGGCCCACAGGATCTGCATTGGCATCTTCCGGGTCAGAACCTTGAGGCTGCATGGTGCTGTGGAGGGTTTGGATCCACCACACTGGGACCAGGCTCCAACCCACGACCTCTGAGGGACGGCACAGCAAACCCCAGGGGTAACTACACACATAAACACTTCTCAGCTCCATTTGCCCATAGAGCCCAAAGCAACAGGAGTCAGGTGGTGAATACCACTGGAGTCTGGACCTTGACTTCCAAGTCTATTCTCCAGTAAAAAGAACCAGAGACCCTCAGAGAAATGGCTGCTTCCAGGACCTGGGCTCAAGATGGCCCCGAGCAGCTGGGAGGGCACGGAGTATGGAAGAACTCAACACTGATGGGGACATGTTAAGGGCACATCTGCCAACGTGAAGCAGCTCCCAAAGGCCAAAGTGGAGACAACCGAAGTAGCAGCACTAATAATGACACTAACTGATCATGACCCATAGGACGCAGCACAGCTCAGACCCAGGAGGCCCGCTCCTCCCAAGGAAGTGTTCAAAACGTGCATCAAGGACTCATAAAGGACATGGCGAAGATGAAGGGCCAACTCAAAGGGACTGCCAAGGGAGAAATCTAGGACAATTTGGGAAGCAAGTTAAAAAATGGACTACAACCAATAAAATAAGACGAACATCCACAAGTCCATACTGAGTTAAATAAATGATTAAACAAAGTGTGAACCAGGGAGAAGCAGCAGCTGCTTCTTTCCCTCTTTGTTTCATACCAGAGATTGAACCCAGGGACTCTTAACCACCAGGCCACATCCCCAGTCTTTTATTTTTTTTTTTTAATTTATTTTACTAAGTCTTGCTAAATTACTTAGGCACTTACTAAGTTGCTGAGGCTGGCTTTGAACTTGCGAACCTACTGCCTCAGGCTCCCAAGCTACTGGAATTATAGGTGTGTTCCACCAAGCCCAGAGCAGCTGTTCTTCCAGTAGAATTTCAAATAACAAATGTAGAATAAATAATGAAACCAGAAATAGAAGTCAGAAAACATTGTTGCAGGCAAGAGTCATTGATGAATCCAAGTGGCGAGGGTAGGAAAAGAAGGTTCCCTTTCACACTCCTAAAGCACTCCTCCACAGGTACTCACTACTACCAAAGGGAGGCAGTGAGAGCCTCCTGTCCAGGTGACGGGTCGCACTGCTGATGGCACATCCACACGCTCCCCGAAGCAGGTCGAGGGCGCCCTCACCTCTGCAAGGGTTCTGCCAGACACACCCCGGATCTGCACCTGAAGGACTCAGAGCCTGAGGCAGGAGCCTGAGGGCTTCTCCACAGAACAGCAGGTTAAAATGTCAGGGTCATGAAAGACAAAGGCATGTGGGGAACTGTCCCAGCCGCAGCGGAGGAGGAGAGGAGGGCACCAGGGGACAGAAACCCTAATGATGTTCTCCTGATATGGACTTCCTGTGCCTGGACACTGGTGCTGACCACCTACGGTGTCAGCTTTGTCAACCTCCTGTGCCTGGACACTGGTGCTGACCACCTACAGCGTCAGCTTTGTCAACCTCCTGTGCCTGGACACTGGTGCTGACCACTTACCGTGTCAGCTTTGTCAACCTCCTGTGCCTGGACACTGGTGCTGACCACCTACGGCGTCAGCTTTGTCAACCTCCTGTGCCTGGACACTGGTGCTGACCACCTACGGCGTCAGCTTTGTCAACCTCCTGTGCCTGGACACTGGTGCTGACCACCTACGGCGTCAGCTTTGTCAACCTCCTGTGCCTGGACACTGGTGCTGACCACTTACCGTGTCAGCTTTGTCAACCGCCTGTGCCTGGACACTGGTGCTGACCACCTACGGCGTCAGCTTTGTCAACCTCCTGTGCCTGGACACTGGTGCTGACCACCTACGGCGTCAGCTTTGTCAACCTCCTGTGCCTGGACACTGGTGCTGACCACTTATGGTGTCAGCTTTGTCAACCTCCTGTGCCTGGACACTGGTGCTGACCACTTACCGTGTCAGCTTTGTCAACCTCTTGTGCCTGGACACTGGTGCTGACCACCTATAGTGTCAGCTTTGTCAACCTCCTGTGCCTGGACACTGGTGCTGACCACTTACCGTGTCAGTTTTGTCAACCTCCTGTGCCTGGACACTGGTGCTGACCACTTACCGTGTCAGCTTTGTCAACCTCCTGTGCCTGGACACTGGTGCTGACCACCTATAGTGTCAGCTTTGTCAACCTCCTGTGCCTGGACACTGGTGCTGACCACTTACCGTGTCAGCTTTGTCAACCTCCTGTGCCTGGACACTGGTGCTGACCACCTACGGCGTCAGCTTTGTCGACCTCCTGTGCCTGGCAGTGGTGCTGACCACTTACCGTGTCAGCTTTGTCGACCTCCTGTGCCTGGACACTGGTGCTGACCACTTACGGTGTCAGCTTAGGGAAACAAGTCGAGGGGCATTCAGGAGCTCCATCAGCTATTTTTGCACCCCCGTGTAAGCTTAAAATCATTCCGTAATCAAAGGCCAAAATCATCAAATTTCTTTCAGAACAACTCCTTTAAAGAACATTTAAGTTGAATGCAAAGCAAATATACATGTTTATGCCTATACCTACATCCATAATCCATATCTCTTAGGAAAATTAAGAATGTATGGTGTCTTTTTAAAGCACTAACTCAACATGCTTGACCTCACTGTTTTCCTCAGTTGATTGCTCCTTGCTGAAAAAGGTAACCTTGCTGCTTTTACTCCAGTTATGTGAGATGTGTCAAAATGCAGTCCACTGTCATATATAACTAATCAGAATAAATTTCAAAAATTTAAAGACTAAAAGAATGACCTTGCTGCACAGCTCTGAGAGCCTGTGTTAAAATCCCTCTATCGGGCTTGCACTGCCGCCGTGGACCCCCCCAGTCTGCCTCAGACAGATGGAGCATCTCCGGTTCTCTCGGGGGTGAAGGCCAAGAGCCAGAAGCACTTGCTTAGAGATGGATGGGCTCCAGAGTCGGTCTTGCCTTAGGCTACACGGCGAGCCCACATTTCCTATGAGTTGATCTGCAACAGACAGGAGCAGTGTGCTCAGGTGGAGTTTGCTTCTCCTCCAAAATAGAAGTTAGCTCAGCCTATGGGTCCCGGAGGCAGCTTTAACAAATTGCCATAAACTTGGTGACTTAAAACAATGTACGTTCACAGTTCTAAAGATCAGAAATCCAAAATCCATTTCAGTGGGCTAAAATCAAGATGTCAGTGATGAGCTGCCGGGCCACGGCAATGCTGACAGGCTTTCCTCCTGAGGTGGTGTCAGCAGAGGAAGACCGCCTGCTTCCCAACATTCCATCCTCCCTGAGGAGTAGCATGGGGCAAAGCTCAGGTGGGTAGGTTTGGAGGGAGGGAGTCCCGATTGCAAGAATCCTGCCCTTTCATGGGTCAGAGATTCCCCCAGGGGAGACGGGAAGGAAGGGCCAGGAGCAAACCAGTGGAGACTCAAAGCAGGGAGACTCAAAAAGTCCTTCGCCAGGGCTGCCCACCCCCCAGGGCAGGCCCCAGAGAGCCAGGAACGCAAGTGTGTTCGGGCCCTGGGCAAGAGGGTTAATCGGTGGCACTGCAGACCTGACGGTGGCCCTGTAAGAGGAAACTGGGCTGGGAAGTTCCTGCTGTCCAGCGCGGCTGTGGCTGCCGTCACGCACCAGGCACAGCTCCTGTGTTGAGGTGGTGCTGGGGTAGGTGAAGCTGCGGCTGTTGGGTAAAGTGCAGCGGACAGGTGTGCAGCGTGTGTGCCGAGTTCTGCCCAGGCTCTGGCGTGCGCCTTACTGCCTCACACTCCCTCGCTCGTGAAGCAGAGGCCTGTGCTGTCCCTACAGAGCACCAGGCCATGCTGCGCAGGCACAGCCGCCTGTGTCTTTATGATCTGCACACAACACATGGCTGAGTGTCCCTTCTCAGGGGACCCAGGACTGTGCAGGGGACAGGCAGGCAGGGCTGAGCCCCTGGCTCCACTTGCTCCAGGTACACACTGTACAGCTGCAGTGGGTTTGGTATGGCGAGGACAGCAAAGGCCCGTGGTCAGTGTTATGGTTTAGATGTGGTGTCCCCAAAACTCACACGTGAGACAATGCAGGAAGGTTTGAAGGAGAGATGGTTGGGTTGTGAGAGTCTTACCCGGTCAGTGAGTTAATCCCTGGTAGGGATTAACTGAGTGGTAACTGAGGTGGTGGGTGTGGCTGGAGGAGGTGGGAATCGGGGCGTGGCTTTGGGTATATATTTTGTATCTGGAGAGTGGAGTCTCTGCTTCCCGATGATGAGAGCTGCTTCCCTCTGCCACACTCTTCCGCCATGACCTTGAGTCCCTAGAAATGAGCCAACCTTCTATGAACTAAGACCTCTGAAACAGTGAGCCTTTGAATAAACTCTTCCTCCTCTACAGTTGTGCTGGTCAGGTCATTGAGTCTCCGCAGGGAAATAGCTGACCAAGACGGTCAGGAAGGTCACAAAGGACTGTGGCCAGGACCTCCTCTTAGTCATCTGGACTCTTCCTGGAGGCTCTGGAGAGCTTGTCTCTGGGCTGGGTCTGGCCTCTAGGGTCCTGCATTTCTTGGTATGTGTCCCTGAAGCTGACCCTCTACTCCCCTCAGAAAAGCCTCCTGATGACATTGGACCTGCGCACACCACCCAGCAAGACCTCCCCATCTCAAGGTCTACTTAGTCCTAACTACAAAGTCCTTTCACCATGGGCAATGGCATAGTCCTGGGCTCTGTAAATTGGGGAGTGGATGTCTCTGGGGACTGTTCTGCCTGCCACACTCCTACCCTGATTTGGGTTTTGAAGGAGATACCTAACATACTTTGGAGGGCAGTACTTCGAGAAGTGTTCTGATTTTTGTACTAATGACCTTCCTCCATGGGTAAGACCATATGTTCTAACCCAGTCCTCTAAGCAGTTTGCTATTTCCAGCTCAATAGGTCTCTTCAGTTTAGCGTCACTAGTACACAGAGTCAGGCTGAGATCCTGGCACACAACAAGATGGTCCAGGGCACTGCAGTCTAAGTCAGAGCATGGAGCTTGTGAACTGACAGCCCTGAGGAAACCATGTGTATCATTCCTCCCCTTTTGGTGTATTGCTTGTTGAAATGAATTTTAAAAGGAATAGCCACATCAATAGGTACATTCCTGGAGCCAGAGATTAGATGAACCCTTAAAATGTAGGAGGACTACAACTCTGAGGTCAGTTGCAATTTAAATGACTTCTGATGAAGTGCGTGAGTATCCATTTCATTCAACAGATTCACTTGTCTTATGCACAGGCCAAAATGATAATGCAACTGAGAGCTAATGCCTCTGTCCAGTCTTTCACGGAAGGGTTACTCTCTGAAGTTCTCCCCGAGCCCGTAACCACTGAGAGTGCAGATCTGTGGCTGTCAGATGGTGTGGGGTTTTCATTTGTGTTCATTCTCTGTGGCCCCAGGGGGACCCTCATTCCGGTTGTGGCACTTTCCCAGGTCCTGACACTCTCCTTTCCCTTTGCCGAGCATCTTCCCACAGGTAGAGCCTAAGCTGCATGGACATGCAGACCACCCTACGGGAGAGGCTTCCCTCTCTTGTAGCCCCCTGTGTCCTTGAGGTCTTCCCACTGAGATGCTGTGTGTTTCTCGGGGTCCCTCCTCTGGGACTTTGACTCCTCATACCATAAGAATGTGGAAAATCTGCTATAATTCTCAGAGGCTTTGGACATAGCTTTTAGATTTCCTTCCCTATTTTATTTAAAGTCTCGTCACATACCAAGGGGGAAAACTGCCTTGTGTTAGGCCCTCAATTCATTTTTGTTCAAAAAAAAAAAAAAATAACACATTTCAGTTTGTTTTTTTGTTTTAGTGGTTTTTTACCAACTGCTGACAAGAGTGATCAGCTTCCTTCTTGCATGCAGAATCAGCAAATCCCCAAAGGGAAAAAGCAACTTCAGCGCAACATCCAAGTTGAAGAAAAATACGTCTGTATGGGGACTGTCCGTGTTAAGGTGGTTACACAGGCAGGAAGCAAGCACAAGACACATTGGTGGGGCAGCGGAACGGTATTGACACAGCACTGATGCCGTGGACTCCCACTTAGCAATATAGGGAAAAGATACCAATTCTCCCAATAATGCGGAAGAATTTCAAAAGTATTATGCTCTGTAGAAAGTGCAGGTGAAAAGTTACAACGTATCTGATTTTACACATAAGCAGTTTCAGGGTAATGAAAGACTCTGCATGGCTTGCCCCAAGTACCTGGAATATGTGAGGGTGTCAGGGCTCAAGTGAGGTGGCCTGTGTGGTAGGGAGATTGACTACAGAGGAGTGCATAATAAAATATCCATGAACCAGGTTTCTTCCACCTTTCCTTATTTATACTTTTCTTCCCATGTGTATAAGTAAATAAATATACATATATACATATATAAGTAAAAGGTATAGATAAATATATAATACACACACATATAAAGTATAAATAAGGAAAGGCGGTAGACTGCATAACCCTATGGATTGGACTAGAACTGAAGGCATCATTTTGAACCCCTGTATTTACTGCATAGATATGTTAATTAGCCTTACTTCCATTGCTGTGAGAAAATACCTGAGGAAAACGACTTCAAGGGGGAAGGACTTACGTGGGTTCAGTTTCTAAAGTTTCAGTCCAGGCCATTTGGCCCTCTTGCTCTGGGCCTGTGATGGGAGGGCCTGGTGGAGCAGAGCTGCTCAGCTCATGAGGAGGAGGAAGCAGAGAGAGAGAGAGGGCAGGAAAAGAGCCAGGGACAAGATGTTCCGTTCCAGGGCACTGCCCAGGGACACACTCCCTCCTGCTATGTCCACCTCCTACAGATTCGGCCACCACCTAGTAGACCCTTCAGCTATGACCCGTCAGGGAGTTAGGCCACTGACGTGATCAGAACCTCAAGGTCCAGGCACTTCCTAAAACCCCACCCAGCTGTCACTGCGCAGGGCACCAACCTGCAACACCTGAGCCCTGGGAAGCTTCCCAGATCCAACCATAACTGCAGATGAAATGGCAGAATGAAGGGTTTATCCGTGTGTACACATGGGTGTGGGATGAGCTCACAGCGTTCCCTAGACGTGCGCATGCCGGGAGGGGATGGTGACCAGTGCTCCCTGGGTGCATGTGTGCGGGAACATGATGCACACATTAGTCCTAAGTCTTAGTTTCTAATTTCCATTCTCTGTTGAAAGAAACTGGGACTTTTTGGAGAAATAGCAATTTCAGGCACATCTAACTGTGCTGAGATTAAGGAAACATTTATAGAACCAAGGGAGAGGACAAAAGTTTACAAGAGCCAGCTTGAAGGGACTTCGTTGGCATCCTGGGGAAACAAGTGTCAAAGACAGTAATCAGTTACAAATAGAAGAAGGAAACGGGAATCCTGAGTCCACACTGCCTTAAATTCGTGAATAAGCTGGCATTTGGTAAATAACAACTAGTAAATACAGAGGATGGTAACATTAGAAAATCACCATTTAAAGCCATCATTGTAATAACTGGCCCAGGTAAGAGTCAATGAAGGCTGCAATAGGGTAAAGATTGAACAAGATAAAAGAGGTCTACATAATTTTAAAGTAACTCTACACATACTTTTCTTGGTTAATAAATGAAAAATACTTGTTAGTTAAGTTTACAGTGGACAAATTTATCAGACTCTTTATAACCATGTCATAAAAGTCAGAATCTCCAAAAATGAGACACATTAACACCAGTTACTTCTAAATATAATAAAAGAAAACATAACAGCATTCCTATGGCATTCCTGCCTGAATTAGTCAGGGTTCTCTAGAGGAACAGAACAGCAGAAGGTATGATTACTAAAAGGGGGTTTATTACATTGGCCACCAGAGGAAGCTGGTTAGTCCACAATGGCTGCCTGCAGGCTAGAGAGTTGGAGGAACCAGTAGCTGCACCGTCCAAGAAGAAGAACAAGAACAAGAAGGATCAGTGATGCTACCCCAGTCCGAGACGGAGGACTTCTGGAAACTCCCTGGAGAATCCAGGCAGAGTCCACTTTGGAAGAGTGAAGGATCGGGAGTGTGATATCCTCAGGAAATCCCAGCAGCAATCAAGAACTGTTCAAGTTGCATCTGCTGCTGCTTCCTTGTTCTTCCAACTGTTATTCCATCTTATTGGACAATGCTGCCTATGCTTAAGGAGGGGCTCCACTTCAGTTCACTATTCCACGCACACTCACTGACACACCCAGAAGCCTCTTAATCTTTGGCATATTTTGATCCAATCCCATTGACAATTCAAATTAACCATTATACAGCCCAAAATGAATAATGATTTTTTTTTTAAAAAGTCCCAAAGTCCAGATTGAGAGACCATCCACTAAGTGATGGGCCTGTGTTCTGGAAGAAGGCCATGTCATGGAACTCAAGTAAAACTGAAGGTCTGCTGAGACACAGGGAGACCAGGCAGCGCAGCTCTGGGCTGGACCAGGACGTGATGGAAAGGGATTCTCAAGGGCACTGTCAGGGACATTGACAGAATTCAGTACATTGTGTAGCTGAGATGCTAGTATTGTATCAAGGTTACTTTCCAACAGAAATGAACTGAAAACATTCTTCTCATCAGGTTATACAGTTTGAAGAATTTGGTGGCAGTGGACATCATGTCTACAACTTACAAATGCTGCAAAAATGCACACATGAACATGTATGTGCAGGCATGCACACACACACACACACACACACACACACATACACAGAGCACAGGATATGGTGCTCTGTGCTGAAGGTTTTGTTTGGGGTTATTTTCAGCCACAGGAGTGGGATTCAGTGAGGAAGCCCCACACTCCCTTTGCCCCTTTAGAACAAGCCCTCTCGCCTGCACTGGGTGCTAAGAGTTCACTGTCAACCATAAGCCAGAGTTGGGTATGTCCTTCCCCACCTCCACCCTGGCCCGAGAAACCATGTCTCCATCCTCTCAAGCTATGACAATGTTTATCTTACAGAAAACACGACTGTCTGTTGACTTTGCTACTGTAGAATTTGGTTCTAAGGGTCAAGACATTTTTCCATTCTAAAAAAATAAGATGGTCAGAAAATAGCATTTGAAATAGTCTATTCCAGAAGTTCTTGTCAAGTAAAAGAAGAGCTATACTAACAAGTAGATTTCTGAAAAATGAATTCTAGCAGTAAGAAGGGAGGCACAGGGTTCTTTGGGTGACTGTGCAAAAGGAAAAATAAAAATAGAGAGGAATTTCCACATAATGCCCAATTTCCTAAAGCATTATGTTTTAAACTCTCTGTATCTCAGTTTCTACTTCCATGGGATGGAGACAGTGAGTGAATCACCGTTTTTCAGGGCACCTGGAAGAACTGAGGATGATCCTCTCATAGGACTCAGCACCTGCTAATGGCAGGAAGCTGAGGTCTTTCTCTATTTCCAGGACCTGAGAAAGTGGGCACACTTGGTAATTTCTAAGTGTAAGAATCTGAATTAATTTCCACTTATGCATACTTTGTCACTCTACAGAACAAAGAACCATCTTTGTCATATTTTTTGCTTGAATTTGGTTTACTGTCTTTTTAAATTATGGTTTTGTCCATTGAAATTGCAACCTGTTTAAAAATATGGTTGAAACTTTGTCACACAAGGATATGATTTTTCTCCTCACCATTCCTGCTCTTATTCCTACTCTCCTCTCCAGGAGACACCACTGATATTACATGTTTTGAAACTTTACATGTACCCAAAGCTTTTGCTTTCTCCTCCAGTTCTGCTTCGTGTCCATTTGCCTCCCTCCTCCTCCTCTTCTTTCTCTTCTTATCCTGAAGACGTTGCCTCTGCCTCTCTCCAGGTCATTCTCCTTAATTATCTAAGTACTGTTTTTTTTATTATTATTTTTATTATTATGGAGAAAAACACTTGTATTTTCTCATATATCCTCATACAGACACATACAGAAAATCATATTTAAGGTGCTTTACCTTCTTATTTTATAAAATTGGGACCACGGTACATATATTTTTCTGCATTAGAAACAATTTTGCTCATTCAGCATCATCTCAGGAAAATACCTGCAAGCCTGTTAGAGCAACAATCCTTATTTTAGACAGATGTGAACTACTTCACTGAGTATCCTAATTATTTACTAAATTCCCTACCATCGGACCATCCCTGGCCATGAAGATACTTGTGCCATAATCATCACTTTCCCTTTGTCCTTCCCCATGGGGTTGATTTCTAGGAATGACAGTAGAGGCTGAAAGTGTGTATCATTTTTTAGAAAATATTGTCCTATGTCTCTCCAGAAAGCCTGTAACACTTCCAAATCCTGCCAGTCACGTGGGAAGGGCAAAGAATTCAACTCTCATCTTGAAAACTGCTGAGTCTGGAGCTTTGCCATCATTACATGTCTTTACTTTCATTTGATAACTCGATCATATCCTCTCATATCTATTGGTTATTTGGATTTGCATTCTGTAGTTTGCTTATTTATATAAGTTGCCATTTTTCTGAATACTTCTGAGTTTTTTTTTTCTTTTCTCCAAATTTGTTAAAAGCATGTTTTTCCTATCTTCAGAATTAAATGTCTTCCAAATATATCTATCCAGAAAAGAAATTTAAATGAACCTGCATATTATAGAGTATAAAATATATTGCATTCTGGTTTCATTAAATATTATAAATACATGTTAAGTCAGACAGTTTCAGCGGCTATATACAATCTTGAGCTGAGGAAGAAATTAAGCCTAGAGATTCAGAATCCATGAAGGAAAATACGTGCTGGATATACTGAGCACTTCTTATTTTTTAGGTTGTTTATGTAAAATGTGTTCCAAACCAAGTTAATAAGCAGTTTTCATAAGACAGCCTGAGCTCTGATGGCACCTGGGAAACGGGTCCTTCATGGTGGAGTAAGAGGCTTTGGAGAACCACTGAAGGGTCTGTTCCATCAGGTATTCAGTTGTCGTCTCTTTTGATCAGAAGTTCGGGGTTCAGTCCCGAGAGAAGGGCTTCCCTGGTGCAGATCCGCGACGCCAGGAGGGGGCGACCGGGCGGCCCCGCCCAGGGCGCGCCCAGCCCTATAAGCGGCGGGCCCGGCCTCCGCCGTGCAGGGCCAGGGGTTCCGCCAGGGCCGGAGGCCAGCACTGACCGGGAGAGTGCTTGTCCGGTGATGCAGCACCGAGCGGGACAGGTGTGTAAGCTCGGCGCTACGTGCCCGAGCTCCGAGTGAGGGACGCCGGCTCCGCGCCCTCGGGCACTGCGGCTGCCCTGGACCCGCCAGCCGCGCCCGGGGCCAAGGCGGTCGGCGCGTTTCCCGAGTCGCTGCAGAGCTGAGAGGCGCAGTCAGCCATCTGTGCGCTTTACACTGGTCCTGTTGAAAGCAAGACCTCCTGGACTTAAAGATTAGCTCGTCTGTCGCTAATGCTAACATCACAGGTAAGCGAGGTTCACTTTTTAAGTTACTAAATAAAATTACATTGAAGTTTAAATGTTACTTTTAGCATATAGAACAGGACGGTCTTCAATTCTGATCTTCAATTTGCTACTTAATTTGCTCTAGGTACTTGTGAAATCAGTTTAATTTCTCGGAGCTTAAAAATTCAGGTTTCTGCCTACAAAATTCATCTTTTATGAACTGGAAAATTTTTGTGACAAACTTCCTTATCCTGCTAAACCAATCTACAGTGTATTAGCTGAGTGGGGATAAAAATGACTCCTGTCACTTATCCTTATACTCTAGCTAAAAGAAGGTGCTTGAGAGACTATCTCGTGGGGGTGCGAGATAATTTGAGAAAATGTAAACCAGTTATTTAAAAGAAAACATAATTTCATCATGTTATAAAAGGTAAAACTGACATCCAAACTATTAATTTCCTTGCCCAATTAAGCAATGGCCTCCAGGCAGATTTGGGACTAAAGCTCTTGTTACCTTCCTTGTCTTGATGTTCTTTGCATGATGAAGTTTAAAAAGACACTCTCAAGACTCAGCTGGACCTCAGCTTTTTGAAAACTCAAGTTCAGAAATGGAATGAGAAAATTCAAGAGGGAGATGACAGAAAAGGTCAACCAATACACAGGTAAAAAAAAAAAAAAAAGTCGGCACCTGCTCTGAACCGGCTTAATGCATCCTGCAGTGATCACAGACCACCACTGTGAAAGCCCCTGAGCAGCCTCTGACATCCGCTTCCTCTAACCCCCGCCTTGCCCCAGCTGGCAGCTCTTTCGTGTCTGCTTGGCAACTCATGTAATTCAATGGAGTCTTTTGCTGCCCGATTGCATACTTTCTATTTAAAGGGAGAATGATTTTATCTTGATATGCTGGCGATGCAGCTTTTCCTAAATTGGAGAAATCTACCTTATGGCCCTAGGATATCAGCACCAGTTGCAAGCAACCGGAGCAGGTGTTTGCAGGCAGGCAGTCGGTAACCTGTTGGACATGATGTCAGAGAGGCAGACGAGGCATCCTAGCTTTTTACCAGGCATCCTAGTTTTATTTTTCTATTTATTTATTAACAAATATTTCACCCCTAAAATCAGTGATATGAACAGAATTCAAATAACTTAAAACTTCTAAAACAAAATGATAACACAAGTGTTTTATCTAAAGATGTGCTGCTAAGAGTGAATGGCCTCTGAGGTCACTGGACGACAGGTAGAGCCCAGTGTGAGCACAAGGTGCCTGAGACCTCCCCTGCCTTCCAGCTCCATCCTTGTTATTCTGATCAGGTCTTCCTACTAGTGGTCAATATTCTCCCTCCTCCTGGAGACCCAACTATGGAGCACTTAGCAGACAAGGCAGCTGCGTTACTTTGTAATAAACTGAGGAATGAGGAGCTCAGTTGACAAACAGGAAACTCAGGATTCTCTCCTGTAGTCTCAGCAGAGACTCCCTGCAGAGGCAGCCTTGCTGAGTTCTAAAGAGAATCTCCAAATCCAGGGCCAGGTCAGGAAGGGCTGAAGCCCAGATTAGAGAGAGTCAAGCCATGGTCCCTGGTGACCAGAGACCTCCCAACAGTAAGGGGAATATCACTCCTCTCTTCAGTGCTGCAGGCAGGGACAGTGTAACCATCCACACCACACAGGAACCCAGGGCAGAAGTGACTTCATCTGCAGCTGTACCAGGACGGCAGGTGTGCACCCGAGGCTCATGGCCACCCGACAACGTGGGCTGGAGGGAATCTGCTCAACACCATGCAGCACAAGGAGTCCGTGAGGTGGGGGACGTCCATCACTGACCGCTTACCTGATTTTCAGGATTCCTAGCTTCCCTGGCAAAATATATCTTGACCAAGGGAAGACAAAATGCTCTCACAGCCCGTACTTTAGATCTTAGGCTCTGCCTGAATTTTAAGGAAGTATCAAGAGTTTTAGAAACTTGAAGTGGGGCACAGTGGAGCAGGCCTGTAATCCCAGCAGCTTGGGAGGCTGAGAGAGGAGGATTGCAAGTTCAAAGCCAGCCTCGGCAATGATGAGGTGCTAAGCAACTCAGTGAGACCCTGTCTCTAAATAAAAAAAAAACAACTTGAATTTCTTATGAAGATTTGCACCTGCATGGAAACCAAAGTCTTCCCTAAAGCAAGGACAGTC
The DNA here is from genome assembly GCF_902686445.1 of Sciurus carolinensis. Taxonomy (NCBI): domain Eukaryota; kingdom Metazoa; phylum Chordata; class Mammalia; order Rodentia; family Sciuridae; genus Sciurus; species Sciurus carolinensis. The sequence continues at coordinate 130,620,968 of NC_062219.1, forward strand.
TGAAAAAAGAATTCGGAGAATAAACTGGTGAGTAAGGCAATCTTTAAACATTTCTAAAGTAACACACGCTTGTTAAAAAGTGGGGGGGAAATGGGCAAATTTGAAAGTAGACTTTACACTCCCACCTCAGTTCCCAGGGTAAGACTTTCTTCACACTGCTCAAGGTAGCCTTCTGTTAACATTGACCTACAGCTGATACTGTGTTTCTTCTTATGTTCAGTAGCTCCTTCTCCCTTACAGATACACTGGGCATCACTTGACATCTGTATCTGTCTGTGCATCTCAGATTTCTTATCAGATGAGGGCAAGGGTCATTTTTCAGGAGATTGACAGTTCTAGAATAAGTAGGGGAAATTCAAACACATACCGGTGACCTTTTGATGAACATGAATAAAGCTGAATAATACTTACTCTGATATTGATAAAATGATTTAATTACCACCCGGACTCCTTTGGGATAGATGCATTTCCAGTGGGTAGAGTTGGCATCTGAGACCTTCGAGTTTAGGCTCTGAGCAGCCTCTGTCGGAGTGCCACAGTTCTCACAGAGCATTGTGCCTGCACACGCCATGCCACTTGTCTGTGCGGGCACTCTGCACAGGTGACATTCATACTTCACTGCCGATGGTCCCTGTGTCTGTGGCTGAGGCTGATGGCTGGGGCTGGTCCCTGTGTCCCTATTCCTGGGGCTGGTGATTGGGGCTGGTCCCTGTGTCCCTGCCTTCTAGGATAACAATTGATGCCACAAGAGGAATGGAGAGTGAGTTTCATCAGCAGCGCTGTTTCCATTGGCAACCCAGGAAATCTGAAGTTCTAAACATCATAATTCATAATCCCTCTATGAGTACCTCCTTCTTTGGATCACTGTACTTTCTTTCATCCATATACCCCTGTTCTAGAGGGCAGAGTCTAGATTAAGCAGTGTGTCATACAGGAAAACAATTACTTTTATTTACAAATGAGGGGCCCGAAGATCAGAGGACCAAAACATTCCCAGAGCACTGTAACTAGCTGGAAAGGGAACTGTCTGACCCAAGACCTGCCAAGTTTAAATGTCATGTTATTGAATTGTCCTGTACAAATTCAACAAACTTCTGAAAGTAGAAGGTTGTGCCTACTTAAACTATGTCTGATAACTGTCTAGAAAGAGCCTATCTGCATGCATTTGGGAGGTGGGTGGGAATAGTGGGGGATTTAAGCAATTTTAATCCCCAAACCAAGGAATCTCATTAGTATTGAGGAGACACTGGAACCAAGACCAAGAGCAGGAAGAGCCTCTACATCTGCTACTAGAGAGTAGTGAGAACTGAGCACTTACAAACCATAAAATACCCAGGGGAAATCCTGTGAATGTGGACATCGATGACATGCTTTAAACTTTCAAAAATCACTTTGCTAAGAAACTGTTACGAACTTATCAACTTTTGAAATACCTGGACAGGTAGATAGTTTTATTTTTATCAATTATTTTTCACATTCTTAATGGGCCTAATCTATAAATTTGTGCAAGTCACCAGTCAAATGAATATAGCTGACATAGTCATTAAGAACATATTTATTAACTTACTGACATTCTGTCTTTCAGGGAACCAAAAGTCAAGTCATTTATCATGAGCTGGGTTAACGAGAGTGTTCCACAGGAGTTCGTTCTGCTGGGTTTCTCGGATCGACCGTGGCTAGAACTTCCACTCTTTGTGGTGTTCCTGGTTTCCTACATCTTGACCATCTTGGGCAACATGACAATAATTCTTGTGTCACATCTGGATCCTAAGCTGCACACCCCCATGTACTTCTTCCTCACCAACCTCTCACTCCTGGACCTGTGCTACACCACCAGCACTGTTCCACAGATGCTGGTGAACATCTGCAGCACCAGGAAGGTGATCAGCTATGGCGGCTGCGTGGCCCAGCTCTTCATCTTCCTGGCCCTGGGTTCCACTGAGTGCCTTCTGTTGGCCGTCATGTCCTTCGACAGGTTTGTGGCTATCTGCCGGCCACTCCGGTACTCAGTTATCATGCACCATGGGCTCTGCCTGCAGTTGGCAACGGCCTCCTGGGTTAGTGGCTTCAGCAACTCCGTGCTACAGTCCACCTGGACCCTCCAGATGCCACTGTGTGGCCACAGAGAAGTGGACCATTTCTTCTGCGAGGTGCCTGCACTGCTCAAGCTGTCCTGTGCTGACACAACAGCCAACGAGGCTGAGCTGTTCTTTATCAGTGTGCTGTTTCTCTTAATACCTGTGACGCTCATCCTCATATCCTACGCATTCATCGTCCAAGCGGTGCTGAGAATGCGGTCAGCAGAAGGCCGCAGAAAAGCATTTGGGACGTGTGGCTCGCACCTAATTGTGGTGACACTTTTCTATGGCACTGCCATCTATATGTACCTGCAGCCACCATCCCCCTCCTCTAAGGACCGCGGGAAGATGGTGTCTCTCTTCTATGGAATCATCACACCCATGCTGAACCCCCTCATCTATACCCTTAGGAACAAGGAAGTAAAGGGAGCTTTTAAAAGGCTGATTTCAAGGGCCTACTTAATAAAAAAGTAAGGGATTCCAGATGGTAGGCCTTGAAAAAAGCCTGGGATTCGTGTGGCTTCATATAGTCCTTTCCGTTGCTCATGTTGGAGAAGATCACTGCAATCTGCAAATGCAAGATCTTCCATGGAGAACTGCCTTTGTTTCCTACTGCCTACATGTGTTTATTACATAGTCCTGGGAACTGGTCTTTTATGATTTCCCAAAATTATGTGACTTTAAAGTCTTACATTCTCAGGCTTTTTACCCCTGGTTAGTATATTTGGGGAAGAGTTTTGAACTTCTTTGAGACTGAAATAAAAGTTTAGGAATTCTTTCCCAGAAACAAAATGCTTTTATGCACAGACACACACACACTCTCTCTCACATGCACACACACTGACCTCTCATTTTCATACTTAACAGAAGCCTGTAAAACTACCCAGAGCCTCTTCTTCTTGATTATAAACACAAGATGAATAGCCCTAGCCTCAATTCTAACATTTCCTATCCAAACAACTCTAAAACCCATGATAATTTTTTTCCACAACTTAAATTTGGTCTTCCAGTCTGGTTTCTGCATTTTCCACGTCTCCTCCATTGAAATTTCTTTCCATTCTCTCTACCACATAAAACTGCAGTCGCAGCTCAGATCTGAATCGAATCACTGCCTCCTGACGTTCTTTGTGAATTCCCCTACAGTGTACATTCTCTCTCCTTTTAGGCTGGAAGTACAGGTAGCTCGACACACAACCATGTCCACTGCTTGTTGAGTGCCCTTCTTGCAGGAGGAAAGCCATCAGCTCAGTACTTGGCCCCTCAGGGAGCACAGACTGATTCAAGGCCTTCAGAGCTCATCAAAGTGTAAAGACGTGTCTGCACATTGCAAGCACTACCTGGTTAATGGTATGATTTGTTGCACTGCAATTAACTGCTTATTCGTTCTCCTTCTTTTTCCAATGTTTTCTTCCACCAAATATATCAAAACAGATAATGCAACAAGAAACACCGTTAGGACATTTTTCCTTGATACCTTATAGTAACAACTTATATTTTGCCTCATTGTAATTCTAGCAGGACATAGTATATCTTAAAACTGTAACATACATTTGAGTGCCTCGGAAGACTTTTAAAATTCAGGTTGTTCATTTTATGTCTCTTAAAACGAATAATTAATTGATTTAATATATTGTGTACTGGGGTAAATTTTAAAGGGATTCATAACAAAATTCCACAAATATTTTGCTATTATTTATAAATATATACAATAAAATAATTTGTAAATAAATGTATGTAATCACGGAAATCCATTTTAGATTCATTCAGAACAACAACAAAAAACTAAACTAATTTCATGAGCTTCAGAGGCTGCAGACTGCAGTGAGGAACATCGTGTGCGTGTCACATGGCTTAACTTCTGAGTAGAGCTGAGACGCTTCTCATCATGCTGTCGCATAATATGTAGCAACGATAACCAAGATGGCGGGGAAATTATTTGTTCCTATCTGCTTGTGAAACCCACTCGAAGTGACCACATATCACCACGGCCTGGAAAGAAGCATGCTGCCACACACGGGTCTCTGCCCTGCTATAATGGGCGTCTAGTGAAACATGGCACCAGCTGCATGAGGACGGGCTCCACAAGCTAAAATGACACTGGGAGAGCGGCCTCCTCAAGAGCTCCACAGCGTAGGGTGTGTCCACATGGGGCTGGCAATGCTCCGTCCAGGAATGAACAGGGGCTGGTTCTGGGGTCAGGGGTGACCAAGAGCACAAAGGTCAGATTTCCAACAAACAGGTACAATTAACAGGTCGTTTTGGCATGACATAAGAAAGGACTCACACTGTGATGAACCAGTTGCCCGTTCTGGCATACAGGAAAATGGAAATCCAAACAAAATAGAGATTGAGTTAAGAAACTGAGATGATGCATTCCTTCTTTAAATCCTGTTTCAGGAACTTCCTTAAGTGAAATCCAGGTTGTCATGATCATCCAACCTGTTAAGGATCAAAGGAACCAAGGCAGGCAGGGAACGGAACAGCTGCCATCAAACCTGGGGAGATGTCAGTGGAGTCGGCTTCTGTGGCCTGCAAGAGAAGGGCTGGGGAGCTCTTCTGACTTTGCATGTGGAGTCGGCCTGGGACACTCAGAATGACCCCAGGGTAGATGGCTCTGTGGAGATGGGATGTTCAGCACTGGAGGAAACTGGACTACCTGGCTTGTGGGATCCCTTCCAACCAAGAAGTCCCTGGCTTTACCGATACAATATAGGAAGAATTCAGGTAGATATAAAAGTAACTTCCAGAAAATGAAATTTGGGATAAAGTGAAGTAAGGGATGGTGTTAGTTTCCTGCTAAAGCAAACTGCCACATTATGTTGGCTTAAAACAACAGAACTTAGCTTTTCAAACTTCCAGAGGCCACAGTCTAAAATCCAGGGTCAGGAGAAAGTGAGGGGCCTTGGAAAGGGGCTTGTGCACTGGAGTCACGTGACCCACCTGTGGGGTGGGGAGCTTCACATCCGTCTCTTCCTTGGGCACCTCCATCAGATATCTGCCTGGAACCTAAGGATTCATGATAGACTCCGGAATCCACCCAGATAATTAAATGAATGCCTCCCCTTGAATTTCCTTACCACATCTCTTGTAGGTACTTTCACAGGTTACAGGCATTACCACGTAGACATGTCTGTTTTGGGGTTGGGGGTATCTCTCAACATACTATACCATCGTATTGTTGAGGACTGTGTAGCCCATCATAAAATTAACTTTTTAAGGATCAAGTGTTTTTTTTTTAATATATCGTTAATTAAATTAGCAAGAATTCAAGTTAATTTCTACCTCTAGCATCATCACCATCTCATTATCATTAGAATTTTTAGACTATATACACTTTCCTGTGTGAGAAAATAGAAAGATAGATTGTATCATTTGTCAGTACCTTCTTTGAATGGACCATTGGGCAAAAGTTGGCAGAAAAATAATATTTTGGGAAGATATGATAAATCAATATGGTATTTAAATTTTTTGCTTAGCAACCAGGAATGGTGGCACGCACCTGTAATCCCAGAGACTTGGGAGGCTGAGGTAGGAGGATTGCAAGTTCAAAATCAGCCTCAGCAACTTAGGGAGACCCTGTCTCAAAAAAAATTAAAAAGGGCTGAGCCTGTGGCTCAGTGGATAAGTGCCCCTGGGTTCAAAACCCAGTACCAAAAACAAAAACAAACAAAGAAAAAAACAACAACACACAAAAAAACCTTTTGATTAGCACATATTAATTGTACGTATTATCAGTGTGATACTCTAATACACATAGATGGCATGCACAGATCAAATCTAGCCCTCCTTTATCCACCCCTTCCCTCCCTATACACAAGTCAATATGGTTTATAAGTGTTGCACTATCATTAGCACCATAGGGATAGTAGAAAGATGGCAGAATTTGTGTATTTGTGCATAATTAAATATGGACACTAAACACCATCATGCCATTTTTCACTTACCTACATTATTTACATTAACAATTACATTCATGAAACATACCATAGTGCTTTTTTACTCCCACTTTCAGTACAGAAATTTTCCCTGTGTAGTATGCAATAAATAGACACAGATTGCTAGATTTTATAAAAAAAAAAAGCCAGAATAGGCTGTCTATAAGATACAGACTTCATTCTTTAATTTCTATTAAATTTATTTCGACTGATTACATAAAATATTAAATGTACGTATTAATGATCTACCCTGTGGTGTTTTGATGCATGCATATGTGGTGCAGTGTTAAATCAGGTTAAGCAACCTCTTCAAGCATTCGTCACTTCATGGTGAAGACACTCCAAGGCCTGTCCTGCCCTCTGTGATGTGCCCAACTGTCATCCACACTCACCCCACCGTGCAACATCACCACAGAGCCTCTGGCCCGTCTGACCGGGACCCCTGATGGGCTCCTCCCTTCTCCCTGTGCTCTGGTTCTCCCGCTCTGCTCTCATCTCCCGTGAGATGGACTGTTCCTGCTCCGCTGTGAGATGGGCAGTGCTGGTCCTTCTGTGCCTGACTCGGCACACCTGACAAAGGGTTTCCAACAGATGGGTGCTCATTCTTTTCCAAAGCTGGATAGTCTGCCAATGTGGATGCTGAGGACACAGGACCCCAAAACATGACTGCAGAAGACTGGTGTGCTATTCCAGAATACTCTCCTTTGGCACGTGCTGAGGGACTTCAGATGCAGGAGGAGCTCTGAAAATCCCCTTTGCAGAGGAAACTTACATTAGCAAACATACCTGTCAGGAGACGGGCTGCTCCAGTCGCTTTTGCTACCTGGGAGAGTCTCCTGCGTAAGGCAACCCTGACTCACGGTGCATTTCTTCCCTCATCCTCCTCCAGTTGGTCTCCACCACCCCCCTGATGCCCCTTTCCTATCTGCAGCTCTGGATGCCAGACGAGTGTCAATCATGGGTCTTTGTTACCCAACAGGTGGGCTTCACAGGCAATGCAGGGTACCAACCATTGAACCAATAGGTGCTGCGGAAGAGAAAGGGATTATTCACCAGGTGGAAATGCAGGAGCCCCAAATCAAACCTGCCTCCCTGAGGATAAGGTTTAGTGGCATTCATAGGACAAAGAAGCCAGTGGTTTGAGGCGTGGGGACAGACTGGAGGCAGGGAAAGTGAAGTAACTGGGTTGCACATGCAGAATCAAACCCAGACCTCCCTAAGCCACACGTTCAGGTGGTGGGGGGCCTCAGCATGCTCCGAGGGTGCTTTAGACCCTCTGTTGTCAGAGGGTCAGACACTTGTGAAGGCCCAGGTAGAGGACTGATGGACAGAAGTGGCCTCCAAATTTTCTTGAAAACAAAAATAGCAACTACTACTATCCTGACACCCCCAGCCCTGTTAGATGTGTCGGCAAGACTACTGTGCACACTGCTCAACTGCGCAACCCCTGGAGATATGAGCAAAAGACTAAGAGCAAGAGAAGCCAGCGGGATTTCCAGGCGTACCCTGTGGTCCCAGCAGGCTTCTGTCTCTGCAGTCTCCTCTGTGTGTGCAGTTAACCTCTCTGGTTTCCATTGCTGCCCTACATCGGTTTAATTTGCAGCTCAGTCCAACACCTGGCTGAACTATCGTGATGTTAACCTTGACCCAGGTTGCCACCTTCCTCTCCTGTTCCGTTTTCTAGAAGGGGGTCTCTAGGCCCAGCCTATAGTCAGCCCACAGTGGGATTATGCCCCGTCTTCCACAGGGTGGGGATCCAGGTACCTGCTGTCATATCATCACAGTGACTAGAAAGTTTAGGGGAGGCTATTTTGAGACTGCACAAGCATTCAGTTTCTCCTTGAAGTTTTTCAGACCAGGTTTGGTGTCCAGTAGCTCTTGCCCATAGCAATGATCACAATGTTCTAATGAAGACTATTTCTCTTATTCCTTCTATGTTCATTAACTGCAGTTCTTCTATGAGGAAGACTTATTTATCCAATCATATGTTTATGTTAGTGTGGATGCAAAGATATTTTATTTGTTGGGCTATAAGCAAATGATTTATGATTTATTTTGCTGATCATGCTAATCCAGTTTGATCATTAACAGCTCTTTCAGTTGGCTTTGATATTATTTTTGCACAGCCAACCCTTTTAACTTTCCCTACTTCTTTTTTCCTGTCATGTCAAGACGTTCTAGGCTCATCTTGTATTCTCCCTGCCTTGTCCCTAGAATGCAGCACTTCTACTGGAAAATGTTACTTAGGAACCAAGGTCTGGGTGTGAGGTGTGCTCACTGCTTCTGCCACAGGCCCTCTCCAAGAGCAAATCAGGAAACATGCACATAAAGTGGCCCAGGCCTGCAGACCTCCTCTGTGTTTATGGCTGGGACTCTGAACACGATTCCCTAAAGTATGGTGCCTTGGCCTCCTGAGAGCTTTAAACTGAAGGGCTTCTGAAGGGCCACAGAAGCAGGCTTGTTGATGTCTCCAGTCCTCCCTTCTCCCCCAAGGCAGGCCACAGAAAGGAGCTTTTCTCCTCTCCAAAGTGGGTCATGGAAACCAGCCAGCCTCCTTCCCCCAAAGATAGTCATAAAACCAAACACTCTCACTCCAGCCTTCCACTGCCCTCTGTGTAGGAGCTGGCCACAGAGAAATTCTCCGAGCTACCTCACCTGTCCTAGATCTCAGCACACTCATTCCAGAGGCGGTCATGCCCCATGTCAGGGAGGAAGGACGCCACACATAGGCCTCCCTGGGCTTGCCCTTCAGTCTGCTCCCATCAGCTCATACCTGTGCTTGGTACAGTCACCTTTCCACGTGACCCTCCACACTTCATTCAAAAATAGTTCACCCTCCCTGGGACTTTCAGAATAGTTCTGAAGGTTCCCATGCCAAGTAAAACTTACATCAAATAAATTTATTATTCTTTTCTCTTATAAATCTGCCTTTTCTTAAGGGCATGTCAGCCTTTACGCTTTATGATGGATCATCTCCCTTATTGTCCCCGCTAAAAAAAAAAACCAGGTGTTAGGAACTTAAGTGAAAGGGTGACGTGATGGACTCAGATCAGAGGCTGTTTTGCCCAGGGCCAGCAAGCCTCAGAGGATTGTATAATGAATGGCTCAGGACAAGAGGGGCCAGCGCCTAGGACCCTGGAGGAAAGATCCGAAGTGCAGGAAGAAGTACTTTGTTCCGACTGACCAGTAGGGGGAGCAGTTCAGCCAGTCACAAGAACGCGAGGGTGCCTGTCTGGCTTTTCCACAGGTAAAGTGGCACCTGTGGCCCAGTCGGGAGGATGAGGGCCGCAGGACCGGACAGAGGGAGCCTTGGCTCCTGAGGACTGCTTCGGAGTCGTCTTCCGAGCCAGTACTTCCACCCCTTCTGTTACGGAGACTCCCTGGGCGCTCAGGATCGCAGATCCCCTTGCTGCCCTAGCCCCGCTTGCTGCGGAGAGCCCCTTCTCCCTTGAGCAGGAGTCGTGCACCGACCCGCTTCCTAGCTGAGGCTTTTTATCCGACGCTTGCAAGCCGGGGCGTTCCCACGCAACCGTCCTTCTCTCCCGTCACGAGGATCCTTTGACGTGGCCTCTCTTCCCAACCCGAGGTGATTTTTTAGCAATATGTTTTTGATAAAAGTCCTTGTCAGGTATGCTGTTCACACTTTGTGCCTGTCTTTACCTTCTCTGAACAATGCTTTTCACTAGGCACGTTTTAATTCTGAAACTGCTAGGGTTTTCTCCCTTTTAGTTTAGGATTTTTGTGGTTATTTTCATAAGAGAGGTCGAGATGTAATTTTCCGTTTCCTCCCAATATGTTTCTGAAATTCTAAGCGTTCTGGGGAATTTCCCGCCCCTGTGCCTTGAGAGGAGTCTGTGCCTGGCCGCAGACCCTCGCCGGCGGCTGGAGGGACCGGGCCTGCCGCCCTGCCTCTGCAGTGCCTCCGTCCACGCGGCGCGGACCTGATTCAGAACCGCCTCCTGCAGCGCAGCCCCCACGCGGGTCCGCGCTCGCGCCGCCTCGGCTGCGCACCCGCACGTCCGCCGCGCTCCGACCGCAGCCCCGGGGAGCCGCCTTCGAGCCCGGCTCCCCACTTACGGGAGCGGCGCAGGGCTCCCGCCCCGCGAGCCTCTCCACCGGTCCCCAAGGTCCCGAGCCAGCGGAACAGCCCCCACGACCCCACGCCGCGCGGACCCCACGACCCCACCCGGAACGGCCCCCACGACCCCACCCCGGAATGGACCCCACGACCCCACGCCGCGCGGACCCCACGACCCCACCCCGGAATGGACCCCACGACCCTACGCCGCGCGGACCCCACGACCCCACCCCGGAATGGACCCCACGACCCCACGCCGCGCGGACCCCACGACCCCACCCGGAACGGCCCCCACTACCCCACCCGGAATGAACCCCACGACCCTACGCCGCGCAGACCCCACGACCCCACCCCGAATGGACCCCACGACCCCAGGCCGCGCGGACCCCACGACCCCACGCCGCGCGGACCCCACGACCCCACCCGGAACGGCCCCCACGACCCCACCCCGGAATGGACCCCACGACCCCACGCCGCGCGGACCCGACGACCCCACCCCGGAATGGACCCCACGACCCTACGCCGCGCGGACCCCACGACCCCACCCGGAATGAACCCCACGACCCCACGCCGCGCGGACCCCAGCACCCCGCCCCGCACGGACTCCACGACCACACCCGGAATGAACCCCACGACCCCACGCCGCGCGGACCCCACGACCCCACCCGGAATGAACCCCACGACCCCACGCCGCGCGGACCCGACGACCCCACCCCGGAATGGACCCCACGACCCCACGCCGCGCGTACCCGACGACCCCACCCCGGAATGGACCCCACGACCCTACGCCGCCTGACACCACCCGGAATGGACCCCACGACCCAACCCGGAATGGACCCCACGACCCCAGGCCGCGCGGACCCCACGACCCCACCCGGAATGAACCCCACGACCCCACGCCGCGCGGACCTCACGACCCCACCCGAATGAACCCCACGACCCCAGGCCGCGCGGACCCCACGACCCCACCCGGAATGGACCCCACGACCCCACGCCGCACGGACCCCACGACCCCACGCCGCGCGGACCCCACGACCCCACCCGGAATGAACCCCACGACCCCACGCCGCGCGGACCCCACGACCCCACCCCGGAATGAACCCCACGACCCCACGCCGCGCGGACCTCACGACCCCACCCGGAATGAACCCCACGACCCCAGGCCGCGCGGACCCCACGACCCCACCCGGAATGAACCCCACGACCCCACCCGGAATGAACCCCACGACCCCACGCCGCGCGGACCTCACGACCCCACCCGGAATGAACCCCACGACCCCAGGCCGCGCGGACCCTACGACCCCACCCGGAATGGACCCCACGACCCAACCCAGAATGGACCCCACGACCCCAGGCCGCGCGGACCCCACGACCCCACGCCGCGCGGACCCCACGACCCCACCCGGAATGGACCCCACGACCCCACGCCGCGCGGACCCCACGACCCCACCCCGCGCGGCCTCCACTGCACCCCACGACCCCACCCCGCGCGGCCTCCACTGCACCTCACGACCCCGTCCCGCGCGGCCTCCACCACCCAGCCCGGCACGGAGAGGCCGGCCTCCCTCGCTGCCTGAGGCTTCCCATTCAGTGAACGGGGTTTTCCTGAGAAGACAGGAAGAAGTGTAAAGAAGCAGCCCCGTGAACGCGAGGTCCCGCAGACGTACTTACTTTTGAAGAGGACACGTCGACCTTGACTTAGAGAGGCGGGCAAAGCACGCATTCTTAAGACCCGGAGAGCCGGGCGCCGCCAGCGCATTGGTGGTTCAGTGGTAGAATTCTCGCCTGCCACGCGGGAGGCCCGGGTTCGATTCCCGGCCAATGCACGTAAGCCTTTTGTTGCTTTTAGGCCCGCCCCACGTCAGAGGAGACCCACTGCGGCAGACCCACTGCGGCAGCCATACCCTTTTCCCGGTGACTCTTGGCTGCGCGGACTCCCCCACCGCGAGCTGGCTGACCGGGGCAAGCAGGCTCCTGACGGGCCATTTCCCTCCGGCGTCTTGGAACTGCCCGCCTTTGTGATGCTCCCGGCCGGCGTCCTCTGGACTCTTGTTCGGGCATGAACCAGACAAAACCTTGCACTTGGAAAGCTGGGGCCGCCCTCTAGGGAACTGATAAAAGTTCCACTCTCCCAGTACTTCGTCGTGCAGCAGAGTGGCGCAGCGGAAGCGTGCTGGGCCCATAACCCAGAGGTCGATGGATCGAAACCATCCTCTGCTAAGCTTTTTTTTTTTTTTTTTTCTCTTCTTGCCTTGTTAAGCAGCTTGGGAGTCTAAATGTGTTTTCACCCAGAGATCCCTCTAAGACGGATGATGCACATGTCAGAAAGCAGACCTCGGTTAAGAAATGCGAGGCGCCGAATTCATATCAAACCACCAGAGGGACTGTTTCCATCCCTGCGCCTCTCACACCGTGAGCCAGAAGTGAATCAGAGTCCAGAAGAACCTTACTTTCACTTTCAGTGGAAGGGAAATAGGTCGTGTAAAACGGCTCTCCCTACAGTCTCTTCCCCTGCTGCTCCTCCTCACATTATTAATACGGTGCATTTTATTTACTCGTTTAGCATTTTCTTCCCCATTTTGGCAAATGCACTAGGAGAGAGATCTCTGTGTCTTAGCACTAGTTTTCCATGGTGCTTAGAGCAGGCCTGGTGCCACCTGGCACGTCTTAGGTTCTTTTTTGGTTAATATTAGTTAAAAACCACAATATCTATTTCACTGAACGCCAGTATTCACCGTTATCCTTCACTTCCTTTTACCTTTTTAAAAACTACAGAATACAAAAAGGACCACATAGAATTGATCTATTATTTAATATCATGACATATTGACTGCAGATCTCTTTTATACTTTAATGAAAAAAAAAAAAAAGAAAGAAAGAAAAGCGACCATTTATAATATGTAAGTACTGTTCAACTCCATCCCCAAACCTGTACCCACGTTTTTAGGGCAACTGTATCATGCATTTGACGATCAACAGTTCGGTTTCATTTTCACTCTGACCTAAATGTGGGCTGATGGCAATATAACTTCCATCTCTGTTGAATTTTAAACACTTCTCAGTAACAAGCTTTTTAATCTCACAGATCACCAAGGACACATGAAATTTTCCTGCAATAATTGCCAAGCAAGATAAACCATTATTTCCCATTACTCCCGGCCCCTATTCAAGAAAGGATTTTTAGTTTCTTCTTAGATATTGTGACCACATAAAGAACATTATTTTAATGTAGGGAACTCAGTTACCTCCTGATTCCTACAAGAAGTAGTTTGGCTCTATACAGTTTCCTGTTAGCAAGCCTGGAAATGAAAAGGGAACAGTTGTATAAAGGTGCCATTTTGAAAAGAGCCAGCCCGCAGGCCTCAGAGCACATCCTCTGTGTGTAACACTCTTCCTAAGACTGAAACAAATCTCATCTTAGCTGCATCTGTTGTGATAGCTTCGCTGACCCACAGGGAGGAGACTCATGCTGGAAGAGACTCTTAATTGAGGTAAAGGGGACCAGGAAGATTAGACAATCCAGGAAATCTCACCCTGGCCAAGCAGCAGGGTGGAGGGCAGAACCCAAGCCTCTGGCTCCTCAAAGTGTTAGTCTTCAGTTGCCCACTTTGTACTGTGGATGCCAACTGTGGAGATTTCCAGGGTTGCCTAGGGCAGCCTAATACTCTCCCAGCTGAGAACTGCATGTCTGTCTGTGAGGTTTGGAGAGGACTGAGACTCCACATCTGCCTTGCTTTCTTCCACACTTTTCACCTGGAATAATTTGGTATTTTATCAATTGTTTTTACAGCTTAAACTCTCCCTCTCTTGAGTTGTAAAATAGTCTAATAAATCAAGGACAATCAAAGATGCAAATCCCCAGGGGTCAGCTCATTCTGGAGGTTCTGCCCATGTCATCAGAGTACCTACCTGGAATCTCCTCTGTCCACTTCTAAGTGATGACTCAGATCCTTTTGTTAGTAGTCCCCTTCTTCCCTGTTACTTCTCCAAGTCTTCAGTCTCAAGTCTGCTTTTATCTAAGCACTCAGCTGACTCTTGAGCATTTCACTTTGAAAACACAGGTCTCCTAGTGCTAGAGAGACTTCCTCACAGCTACAGAGGGGCAAACATCACCAGGGGCATCAGAAAATGAACCCAACTAATATTTTGCTAATATTTTAGGTGAAGGATAGTCAAAGGCCACAGACTTCTGAGGTTGTTACTATGATCTATGAAAGTCCTGCCTGTGGTCCCAGCTACTCAAGAGGCTGAGGCAGGAGGATGGTTTGAGCCCAAGACTTTGAGGAAGGCCCGGGCAACATAGTGAGACCCTGTCTCAAAAAAGCAATCAACAAATAAAACAAGTTAAAAGTCTGTCATTGACAGTCTTGCATCTAAAAAAAAAAAAAAAAAAAAAAAAAAGTGTTGCCATATAAGATGCAAATTGACATCTTTTCCCTCTCAAAATATTCCTTTAAGTTAGAGGAAGACAACTGGTCATGTGAGTGGACATAAAGTGAAATAACAACAAAAAGACGAAATCAGTGATTCATTAGATAGCTGTTTTAAGCCTAAGCTGAGAGCCTGTGTCTCAGTGAGACAGAAGAGAAGACATCAATCACAACAGAAATGGCAGGGAGTTCCAGAGACAGGACCAAAGGAAATCAGGCAGAGGAGACTACATCACAGTGAGACAGAGGTAAGAGGTGACAGGTTTGCTAATCACTCCACATTGTGCACATATATCAGAACATCCCATTCTGAACATTGTGCCCATTAACATGTACAACTCTGATTTCTCAACTAAAAATAAAAGACAAATGCAATAAGCAGTCCACACCCTCCACTACCTCCACCTCTTGCTGTCAGTGGCTGAGAGTTTCATTTTTATTTTTGTTCAGTTTTGTATCCACTGCAGAAATGGCTCTGCCTGCCTGCTGTGTGTGACCCTGCACTGCTCAGAGGAGCCAAGGGAGGAATGGGTTCTTCTCGGTGTAGGCCTTAGATGCCTTGGGAGACCTGGGTCCTGATCTGGGCCTGGGTGGTGGAGAGAGCAGACTGCACAGCTTGGTGGTGGACACAGGAGTCAGGATAGGAGGACCTGATGAAGCATACTGTTTGAACAGCTGCAAGCATTAAGAACTTAAACGCATGCCCTCTTGAAGGACTGTAAGGCCCGCTGTCCCTGTGCCTGCCTGGCCGCAAGACCAGGCAGCACCATGACTGTGTGTTCTGTTCTCCAAGGTTCCCCAGCCGTCAATCTCCACTGTAGCCAGAATTGACCAGGTGTTCCTGCTAAGGTTCCAGAAGGAAAAGAGCAGTGAAATGCATCTTTAGTCCATGTTTCCATCAAAGCAGGAAGCATGAAATCCAGCATCAGAATGTGGTGGATTTTCACAAAAAGAGAAAAGGGCCATTTCTCTGTGAAGATGGGACATGGTTTCTAATATCCAACCAAGTTTGTCCCAACCTCTGGGCCTTTGTTAGCAGTTGTTACAAATTTTGCTATAGGGGTCTCACAACTGTCATGTTAGCTGAAGTTTCAACTAAGCATAGACTCTCTTTATGAAAGAGAATTTGGAATAGGACGTTGGAATCAAAGTGTTGCTGAAAACTTGGTCCTTGTCCCTGATGCCAATCCATTAATGAGGACATAGTTTTGAGAAAAATGCAAAAGAAGTTTCATTGTTTTGCTAGCAAAGGAGAAACACAGGGGACTCCTGTCCCAGAGGTTATTATTCTGCACATTAGGGGGAACAGGGGGTTTTTTAAGAGATGATTCAAAAGCTACATTCCATGTGTTCTCTGTCCAGAGTTGTAATTCACTTGCTAATTTTCAAGACAGTCATTTCTGAGATCTTCTGGCACCAGCCCAAAGTCTGAAATACTTCATTCTTGTGGTGGGTGTGTACTCAGAGACAGATAACTTTACCTAGGATGGGGAAGAAAAGTAATCCTGTTAAGTCCTGAGATTAGACAGGAGATTAGGGAAAAGAGAATAAAAAGTCTGTTCTTACAAATAAGTCACAGAGGCAGGTCAGCAAGGGCTATCTTCAAGTTGTTAGGTCCTTAGGCCAAATTAACTCCATTTTAAAAATCAGCACCTGACCACCCAGGCATGACTTTCCTGGTAGACCCACCCCAAAGAGTCCTTAACTACCGGAAATCACACAAAGATGTCAAAAAACAGTCACGGGGCCAGACAGTTTATTTTTAACCACTCCATTGCACATGACTATATAATTAAGAAGTGTTTTTCCTACAGGCTTCTGCGTCTTGCAGAAGGGCAGCCTGGCAGACTCTGTCAATCAACCTTTGCTTGAACTCAGAACTGTGTCTCTCGTGGATATTTGCACCAGCTACCCTAACACAAGCATGAAGCGGAGCCTGTTTCAAAAGCATTGAAAATGATCTTATAAATGGTCTGGAATTTTTTCCCCCCAAAGCCGGTATGGTTAAGTCCAATGTGATTATATCTGGACATGGGAATCTTTAAAGAGCTATCTCATCTAATGGGCTACAGGTGCAGCTCATGGGCAGAGCATTTGCCTAGCATGCCTGAGGCCTTGGGTTCAATTCCCCAGCACATAACCTGCCCACACTACAGAGGTAATCAAGGTTAAATGATGTCATAAGGGGGGGTCTAACCTAACAGGACCCAGGAGATGTAGGTAAGTGTAAAAAAGAAAAGACAAGTGAGCACAGCCAGAGGCAGCCTCTGCAAGCCAGGGAGCGGCCCAGAGAAAACTGGGTCTACCCACACCCGGGTCTTGAACCTCCAACCTCCAGAACTGCAAGAGAACAACTGTTGTTAAGCCACCCAGATTGTAGCACAGTGTTGTCAACCCCATTGACAAAGCACCAGAGTTTTAATAATGTTGTGGGGCGCAATTTAAGAACAGACCGATCACCACTGAGAAGTCCAAATCTGAGAGTCTTTATTAAGCCGGCCGGCTGACTGTCTCACTCAATGCCCCAAAAATGGCTACTGGGAGAACAGCCCCAACCACAGGGTTGTAGGGGTTCTTATACCAAAAATCACATCAATCATAAGTGTCTGTTGCTATGATTCAAAATTACAAACTAACATCATGAGATCATCAACAGAGGGGGAAGTGGGTCAAAATGACCCTTACCTAGGTACAAACTAAAGCGGTTGCTAACATCCACACAATCACCGTTCACATGGTACATTGTTCAGGAGCAACAGGAATCAAAAAAGAGCAATTTTTCTTTACATAGGAATTGTCATTCTGCATTGTTAAACATGTCACACCAAGTAACTGATGATGTGCACAGAGGCCGGGTGTTCCCATGGGAGAAGCTTATTTCCTACATAACATGGAGTCTCAGAGCAAAATGGAGTCTGTTTAGTCATTTCCCTTAGAGTCTGGCCTAGCACATTCTCATGGAGCCAGATCTGTCAGCCCATCACAACAGGATGTTTGGACATGGCAAATCTGTCAAAGCTGTCAAAGGAGGTCCAAGAAAAAGGGGGGGAAATGTGTAAGTGATTGAGATTTCCCAGTTTACAATGGCCAGGTCACCATGGAAAAACTACAGTTTGGTCACAAAATCATCCTGTCCCTAGGTGTTTTAGCCACCTTGCATTTTTTTTTTTTTTTTTTTTTTTTTTTTTTGCCACTCCCCCGGCAGAAGGCGCCTCCGGCGCGCGCTTTTCTTTTGCCACGCGATGGCAGCAGAGGGCAGCGAGCCTTCCCGCAGGCCGGGCCGTTTGCCTCCACAAGACGCGCAACTGTTGCAGGAGCGCCCCGAACGAGTGGGGCCTCGCGAGGCCTGCGAGTTCAGAACGCCAGCAAGGCAGCCCGGCCAGGGCTCTGCCGCCAGTCCCAAGGCGCCCACCCGAAGGACAGCGCAGCACGGGGAGAAAAGCAAACCATAGATCCGTCTGTTCGGACCCGCTGGCCTGATGTATGACTTTGTTGCCTGTGGCTGACACACTTCATCCGAGACAGAGTGCAACCCGTAGCTTAGAGAGATGACAGAGCGACAGGAAGGAAAACCTTAAATGGCGGCTTTGGAGTCCGTGGTGGGACTCTGGGCGGGCTTATCCTGCTACTAGAACATGGGTTTACAAAGAGCGGATAACTCGGTGACAGAGGGCGTTAATGCTATGAAGGGCCAGAAAGGAAATTCTTGGGTACCACTGGGAAACCAGGGAGGGAGAAAACGAAGGACTTGCCATCAAGCGTGGAAGCTCTCCTAGGGAGCCATCGCTTCTGGTTCACCTCCTACCTCTGGCCTTTGTTGGGGTCGCTTCTCCGGAAGCGCTGGGTTCTCCAATTTGCAGTGTTTCAGATCATGGATTTCAAAACCCAGCCTGATAGCTACCTCCCTGCGCCAGCGAATGCACACCTCCTGATTACAGATTCTAAGAAAGCGGCTTTCCCACGCTGCTGGGTTCCTTGCAAAACACTATCCTTAAGGAGTTTCCCTGGCCTGTTGCGGTTGGATGCAAATCACTTCAACTCGCCTGTTTGCAGCACTGCAGGGCTGTTGGTACAGAGCATATGCGGAATGGGCACCGAGAAGTTAACCTCAGCCCCAATCCGGCCGCAGAAAATACAGTGATTACTTTACAACTTTTGGCTTCAGAGTGAATTGCAGTACCGCAGGTAACAAAATTCGCAACTTTACCTTCCAAAGAGAACCTTTTTAAAAAGCAAAACCCGGTAACTGACAATTTGCAACCCCTGGTGGGGGTTTTCAAATATGGCTACTTTCGGGAGTTGAGTGAGTTAGTTGCGTTGATAGCATAACCAAAAGCGAATTTTGGCTATTGTAGCAGAGAAAACTACAGTGCTTTCCCCAAAGCGTTAAGGAACACAAATTAACCTAACACGACCTCTAGGTGCTGTGTTTGCGGAGAGTTTAAAATTCTGTGTTTGGGGATTATCCCAAACCCAAACTTGCCCCCAGCTTCCTGGGAGAAACCGGACTACAGGCCAAACCCTTCAGCTACTTTCCCTGAAACTGGTTGGCTGAAGAGAACTTTCGTGCTGTGGGCAGCCGTGGGTGAGCTCACGAGGCGCTGGGACACTTGGTAGCAGCCCCGGCGCCCTCGGACACCGCGCACGCGACCAGCTCCTTGGGCAGCAGCAGGCGCATGGGGGTCCATTCCCCGGATGTGACGTGATGCGCGCTTCGGTCCTTTCTTCTTCTGTGCCTCGGTCAGCGCCCTCTTGGAGCCCTTGTGCAGGGCCAGGAGGGCTTCCCTGGCTCAGGCACAGCGAGAACCACAAGCACCCAACAGAGAAAGACTGGTGACTACACTCAGGTCTATTTAGAACTCAACATGCAAATGAGTGAAGTCTAACATGTGATTGGAGGACGCATGGAGCGCTCAGCTCAGTGTTGTCCAATCAAAATGCCTGCTCTTAAAAATTGCCGTTACAATATTTAAAATGAACTTACAACTTCAGCCAATGGCTCAGCTTCTTTTTCGCGCCCAAAGTGGCTATAAAGTGTGCGAGTTTCTTATTCTTTTCACATAGTCCTTTTCAGTGCAGTAGGGGATTCTCGTCATGTCCGGACGCGGCAAGCAGGGCGGCAAGGCGCGCGCCAAGGCCAAGACGCGCTCGTCGCGCGCCGGGCTACAGTTCCCGGTGGGCCGGGTGCACCGCCTGCTGCGCAAGGGCAACTACGCCGAGCGGGTCGGGGCCGGCGCGCCGGTCTACCTGGCGGCGGTGCTGGAGTACCTGACGGCCGAGATCCTGGAGCTGGCGGGCAACGCGGCCCGCGACAACAAGAAGACGCGCATCATCCCGCGCCACCTGCAGCTGGCCATCCGCAACGACGAGGAGCTCAACAAGCTGCTGGGCCGCGTGACCATCGCGCAGGGCGGTGTCCTGCCCAACATCCAGGCCGTGCTGCTGCCCAAGAAGACCGAGAGCCACCACAAGGCCAAGGGAAAGTGAAGTCCAACTTCCCGCTAGCCTTCCTAAAACCAAAGGCTCTTTTCAGAGCCACCCACCCTTTCTGAGGAAGGACTGAGCACTCTAAGCCGGTCGGAAATGTCCGGCTGGGTTTTAAGCACATTGAAAGTTTGACCAAGCATTTAAAGATTAAATTTGAATAGACAACCCCTTCTATATCGTCCCCTTCCTCTAAGCATTCCTGCTTCTTTAAACATGTTGGAGATTTGCTGCAGTGAGTATGATAAACGCTGAAACAACTTATTTATCTCGGTCTTTCATAGGAGACCAGATAAACTAAAAAAATGGAAAAGACCCTAGTATTGACCAATGTTAAAATATCACTCCGCGAGTAAGTGCACGCCGAACAAAGTGAAGCAGCCAACTGATCGCATCAAAATCAATTTTGTCACATGCTATTGGTAACATTTTGGTCAATCGCATTTCTAACCCTCCGCCCCGCTCCACTCCCCACACCAGGCAGTACACAAGTTCTGTTCCAGCAGCCAATTTGCCAGTCTGTTGTTACACTTTTCCTTTTTTTTTTTTTTTTTTTTTGGGGGGGGGATGGTACAATCGTTAAAAGCAGTTATGAAACAACTGCTTTTACATACTAACGAGTACATTATTCTCGTAACTTTTCCAAATTACCTGAAATGGGAAACAAAGGCTCAAAAAGTGCTTTAAGAGCAGTTTAGATTGACTCCCACGAATTCCAATTCAGATTCTCTTTTCATGAGAGGAATCGTAATGCTTGAAGTCGTAAAAATCACGAAAGAGAAAACGGCTTAAAAGGGGGACACGGATTGAATTAGAAGCCAATCAAGTTACAGTTGCAACGGTTCTGGCCAATCAGGATGAGATCGTCAGTATAAATTCGGGTCATCGCAACAGCGCTTCAGTTCCTTTTTTTTACAGGGCTCTAGTCTGTCTCCATGGCTCGCACCAAGCAGACCGCGCGCAAGTCCACCGGCGGCAAGGCGCCGCGCAAGCAGCTGGCCACCAAGGCCGCCCGCAAGAGCGCGCCGGCCACCGGCGGCGTCAAGAAGCCGCACCGCTACCGGCCCGGTACCGTGGCGCTGCGCGAGATCCGCCGCTACCAGAAGTCCACCGAGCTGCTGATCCGCAAGCTGCCGTTCCAGCGCCTGGTGCGCGAGATCGCGCAGGACTTCAAGACCGACCTGCGCTTCCAGAGCTCGGCGGTCATGGCGCTGCAGGAGGCCTGCGAGGCCTACCTGGTGGGGCTGTTCGAGGACACCAACCTGTGCGCTATCCACGCCAAGCGCGTCACCATCATGCCCAAGGACATCCAGCTGGCGCGCCGTATCCGCGGGGAGAGGGCCTGAGCTCCAAGACTCCCTAGCCACCTCCCCAAAGGCTCTTTTAAGAGCCACCTAAGTTCTCATTAAGAGTGCTGTTCCACGGTGACCTATACTTGGTTTTTTTTTCCATCAAGTCGATTACATTCTCACTTGGTTGGAAAGGCATGAAGTTATGGAACACTCAAGAGCTCGTTTCGCATTGAACTGGACCTTGTGTTAGGCAAGTGAAGAAGTGGGGATTTTGCGGAGGAATGCTAGAAATTGATCCCAGGTTCGCTGAGTCACATTTCCCCCTCCTTTCATTAATTTATCTGAGGGTATCCTAGGCTTTCAGAATCTTGGAATTGCTGGCGTGCACCAGCATGCCCAGCTGAGAAGGAGTCATTTCAAAGGGGTGATTTTTTTTTTCCTCCACCAAAGGAGAGTTTGCCAAGGCCGAAAACGTTTAACAGGGTCGTTTTCCCAGGAAGCCTGCCTGGGTGGTGTGTTAAGAGATGGGTCTTCCAGGAAACAGGCACCTGAAAATGTCCCATCCATTCCACCCTGATTCATGAGATCAAGTGAGAAAATTTTAGAGTAACAGGTATGGATTTATTAAAGAATGGGAAAGGAGAAAAGAATAGAAGAGTGGTTCTCTCAGAGAAGAGGGCCAGGGTGCCCTCTAGGTTTATTGGGAATCTGGAGAGGTTTCTAGAATCCCACCCAAGTCCCCTCTTTACTTTGGACTGACAGCCTGGGGGAGATAGAATGGTTTGGTGCCGAGTTGAAGTTTTTAAGAAAATTGAGACCTCCTGTTTTTGCCTCAGTTTCCTGCCCCTCTTAATCAGTTTATTACCCTTCAAACTGAGGGTTCTGATGTTTTTCCTGCCAGGGTGATGGGGGTTGTGAGTTTCTGTGCTAAGGGAGGGGCCAGGCCACCTGGGAGGGTGACTTGATCTTGGAACAATAGCTTGTTTTGTTTCTTCGTTCATTTGGTACTGGGATTGAACCCTGGGGCACTTTAGCACTGAGCTACATTCCAGCACTTTTCATTTTTTATTTTGAGACAGGTATCACTAATAATTTGCTGAGACTGGCCTTGAACTTGCCATCCTCCTGCCTTACATAGACTATCTTCCAGGTGCGTATCTGTCAGATAAGCCTCCCTGTGGTTTTCAGTTGCCCTCCAATTGTTTTCTGCTCTTCCATTCATGGCTGAGTAGCTACCTAACAAGTGGGCCTCAAATTCTCTTACCCAATACTTTGATTTTTAAAGTGTTACTCCTGAAAGAACAAAACCTGAATTTGGTCAAACCAGCTGAATGACTTACCAGGAGGACATGGTAGTGTTCAGATGAGCATTCTGGTTCCCATGAGAATTGAGGTTTTGTCTGGCTGTAACTCACCTGATAACTTCATAAGATAAAGCTCTGAAATGTTTAGTCTCCATCCCCATTCCAAGATTTTGATATTGTAGTTTGTACCATGGTCTTATTTGCTTGCTTGCAGGAGCCTAGTAGTGTAACCATGTGCCTGAGGGCCAGTTGATGGGCATCAGGCCATCTAACTGGTTGCTGAAACCTGTAGGCCAATCACCTGATACTACACCAATGATTTACCCAGGCAGAAGCCAGAGTGGAGAACACCTGCTGCAGATGTGTCCCACCTGGGGCACCTGAAAGTTTCTAAAGACTTGGACCCTTGCATGACTGTTGAGAAAAGGTGCTGCCTAACATCTGTGAAGCTGTTTCACAGTTAGGTTTTGCTAACTTCTCCCCTCGTAGAAGATACAAGTCATAAAACCAAAGATTTGTTGTTCTGCACGCTGTTTTATTCCTAGGACAGATTGATAATTTGCTATAGGACAGATAGCTCCAACTCAGCCCTCCAAAGGCTTTATGAAAACACAGAAGATTCCATTTTGGAAAATGGCATTAAGCCAGGGCAGAAGGCCTGATTTCCTTCCATGGAAACGGTAGACATGCAAGACCATGCAAAGGTCTTCCTGCTTCATTTCTAGGACACTGGCTGGAATTTTGGAGTCTTCTGAGGTCTGGTGTTTCAAATGGACTATTCACTGTGAGCACACTCAAGTGTGGACTTGGAAATGGGGGTTTCATTTGATGCTCCCTCCTTCAAAAACTGGAACCTAATTTCAGTCCCTGTGCATGTATCCTGAATTTAGAGACAAGTTTCTAGGGAATAAAATAAAATAAAAATCCAGTCACTTAGAGACTAGGTCATGACAGGCACTGTGCCTCCTACTGGCTCAGTGTAGGTGCTCTGGACCCCAGCTACCAGTGTGGAAGAACCTTCCAGCAGCTCCTCAGAGAGGCCTGCCTGGTAGGAAACAGGCGTCCAACAGTCAGGAAGGAATCCTAGCCAGGAAGAGAACCAGTTCTGACCCCAGTCAAGCCTCAGATGACTGCAGCCTCTGCAACAAGTGGAGTCTGCTCTTCCTGAAATACCCTGAGCCAGATCCACCCAGTGAAACCACTCTGTGTGCCTCATCTTCAGAAGGTGAGAGATGATGAACTTGCTGTTTTAATCTAATCCATTTTTGAGTAATTTGTTTCACGACAAATAACTGATGCAACAGGAGACAGGAGAGTCAGGGGTCATCCTAGAGACTCAAGTAGCCCAAGTGGTATTAGCGCCCACCACTCGGTCCCTGGCCACAGGAAAGTTGGGTTCACAGGACCTTGCCTTTCCTTGCCCAGGAGTCTGCAGGATTTTTTTGTGTTGCTATCCCAAGGCTGAAAATCAGCCCAGTACACTAAGAATTTAGAAAGAAGAGGAATGCTGTTGGCTTCTCAGGCAGAGAAGTTGTGCAGGAAAGTACCTCTGACTAGCAGATTTGGAGGAGAAAAAAAAAAATCTCAATTTTTTTTTTTTTTTCAGTTCATTTAGAAATGAGTAAAACTCTAAGAAGTCAATGTCCCTGTGAACAAATACTGACCAGTATTCTATTTTGTTTTCATTTGCTATTTCCCAGCAGCCTGGCTGGGAATTAACACAGTTAAGAGAGCATGTGGGAAGGAAGCCTCTCTGACCTGGTCCTGTTAGTGCTAACAATTGTTTAAGGCCCTTCCCTTTTAAGCCTTCCCACATTTACTATCACATCCTACTAGTAAAGGAAGATTGTGAGAGCAGCACAGTGAGGGTCTAGCTCTCTCACAGAGAGCAGTTCTTGGCACAGAAAGTGTTCTTGGTGCAGGTTGGACCAGGGATAGTGGCTGCCCCTCCTTGCTCCTTCAGTGGCCCTTTCAACTTTTTGAAGAATTTCTACCTGTCAGAGATACCATCTGCATTGGTCCTATTTCTTGTTAAATAAGCTATTATGAATCATTTTTCTCTTGTTTCTACACCCCACACCAATGTATACCAATGCAGGGGAGGAAAAATATCTTCTTTCTACTTAAATGCATAGACCAGGGTTTCTGTAACAAAAGATTAATGAGAGAAAAGCATGCACACGTATTGAATGTAAATTTTGTATGGCCAGCCTTATTAAGGCAATGAGCACCACCAAAAAAAATCACTCCTTGTCCCCATGCCAATCCAATAATGATGACATAATTTTAAGGAAAAGGAAGAAGATACTGCCTGTCAGGGGAACAGAGGACTTTTAAAGAGATGATTCAAGGACTGAAGTCCAGGCTGTTCTTTGTCAGGGGCCACGATTCACTCGTAGCATTGGGAGAGAGCCCTCTCTTAGACCTTCTAGTAGCATCCCTGAAGTCTGAACACTTCATTCCTGTGGTGCATGAGCTCAAGGACAGGCAACCTGGCCTAGGACAGAGAGAAGCTTTATCTTGATTCCCCAAGGTTAAGAAGGGAGAGAGGGAAAAGAGATGGGGTGGGGAAGGCAATTTCATTTTTAAAATAAGTGTCCATGGCACAGCAGCAGGGGTTACGTTCAATGCATGAAGTGGACCTGTTACACTTGGACCCAAAGCAGTTAGACTGGAATGCCTCCTGCTGGAGGTGGGGGCAGTTACCAAGACCTGCTCACCAGAGTCCTGAGGCTCTCTGGCATTGCACATAAGAGTTCTCCTTTTCTCTGGTGGTGGGACTGTTTCTGCGATGCTACTTGACAAGGTCCAAGCATGGGGAAGGTTTGGCAAGGCCACCGTTCCAGGAAATTGACTGTCGTTTCTCCTAGGAACTGGGTGTTTTCTTGTAAATATCATACTTATAACTATGCAACTGCAAATCATATTCCCTGGATTGTTGTGATAAGAACGTAACTTCAGTGAGTCTGCAGAGCTTGGGGGAGGATGAGGAATGCTTTAAAAAATGTACCCATATCACACATAATAAGTCTGAGGTACAGAGTTTGAGGAGTTCTTCAGAAAACTATGGTTACAGGAATTGCTTGCTCCTATACTGACCACACCTGCCCCAGTAAAATAGCCTGACAAACAGAACAGGAGATTTGTTGTCCCCACAGTACTAGGACTGTGCTACTTAGCTTAAAAGATTGGGAAACATTTATGGTATCCCCCTAGAGGGAAACAAGCAAATAAGTATAAAGACCCCCCCCCCGCCCCCCACAGATCCACCTCTTCCCCAAACAGGAGTGTACAATGAAAATGAATGAATAATTAATATTAATGGTAAATGGACAAATGCCCAATGTTTGTCTTTCCTTCAAAGGCTTGGACGTCAAGGGCCACCCTGGAAATGTAGGACTAAAGAACAAAGAAACAGCATATGCAAACAACTAAAAAAAATATTATCTTAAGATCAAATGCCCTCATTGCATGTTAACTGGTTATGAGTAGTTTATGCTGGCTTAGGTCTCACATGTGTATTACAATAGGAAGAGGATAAATCAATAACAAAGAATATTAGGATAAAAATTAAGCACTCACACTGTTTGGCACTAAATAACCTAACTTAGTTTTAACTGAGCTTGTTTAGGTGACAGTTGGCCTTTAAGGTTAAATCAAAAACATAATACTATGAGCTAAAGATTAAGTGCATGTTTTGCTTAGCACTTCAGTAAAATTAACTTAAAACAAAATAGAGTCATTATGCTGACGATAGGTCCAACACCAAAGGGTAAACAAAGGACAGTAGGATGAAAAGAGGAAAATACATTTCACTGTCATATGCTTATATGAGTAACTTTAAGTAAACATAGAAAGTTGGCCTTAATGTACCCGCTATGTGTTAGACACCTGCTGGAGAGTGGGGTTAATGACAAATCTTGTGGTAATTCCTCTATAACTTGTATCTTGTTTAATCCTGGTTTACTTAATACTATAAAAGAAGAGCTAAAATAAATCTGAGCAGCACTTGCTTCAGTTTGCTCCTGTCTTCCCTCTGTGCAGACTCCACATATCCTTCAGGGAACCTGCAAGTTGCTGGGGCTGGCTCGCCGCACTCTGGACTTAGGACTTTAAGGGAAGGTCAGAAATTCTTCTTGCATGTGCTGTTTCTCAAGTTCCTGCAACTTAAAATATCCCACATCCTGGGACAGCATGCTCTGAATCATTAAGAGTTGATTTCATTGTGGTTATTTAAGATTTCCTGAACTACAAAATGGGTATGTCCCTTTTGTCAAGAGATGCTTCAGAGGTTAAATGAGGTACTAGGGGACAGTGCCTTCATAAATGCCCCAGAGAACATATTAGATGCTCACTAATATAAACAACTTATTTTCATCTCTGGGTTTTGGTTTGGAGAACTGGAGAAACACACCTTATTCCTTGGATGAGATTGAACTGGGGATTAACTCTTGTCACTGGTTAAAACCTGGGAAACTATCCAATTCAATGACTTAAACATAAACAAGTCACTTTCATGGCTGATCTAAATGGCAAATGGCTAATCTTATTTCTCTGACCATCTGTTAGCTTCCGTTTTCCACAAGGCAGACTCTCCCACACTTCTCTTCCAATTCCGTATGCTACCTGGTGTGCAGGAAACATCTGATTAAGAGGCAGAAAAGATGTGGGAAGCACTAGCTGAGAACAAATGCTGGCAGGGCTGTGGATGCTCCGCAGCAGCGCTGATGTCCTGACAGGCAGACGACAGAGGAGCAAGCAGTTACCAACCCTCACGCTAATCCAAGCTCAGGGAGGTTCCCACTTCTCACAGGGAGCTGCTGAGAACCCTCCCCACTGACATAGCTCCTGTTATGAAAGAGGTTCTAAGATGTGAAAAACTGAATTTATGTAGGCAACCCTGCTGATCATAAAAAGAAAGAAAGAAAGAAACTGATCTTGACCACATTTAAATGCCGTGCTTTCTGAAATGGAAACTGGGAGAAGCTGTATGAGCTGTGCTCATTTACAAATGTAGCCTGAAAGGGGTTATGAGTAATAGTTCTACATAAGTAAATATGTCTTGGGTGTTTTAATTTAAATTGAAGAAAAAACTTCAGATTTTTAACGTAGACAAAAGTTTTCAACTTCACTTGTATTCAGAGGTATGCGAATCAAACCAGCAGTGAAGAACTGGGTAACACCCCTCAGACTGCTAAAATAAGAAAGCTACGGCACGAGGTGCTAGGGTCTCCTGTTTGGTGACTTACAAACAAGACACCACCCTAAGTTCTAGGCTGAGATCCAGTTAGGGCCCATTTCCTCGTTCACTCACCAGTGAGCCTTGAGCTGTGTCTTCAGGCAGGGAAAGGGGCAAGGCAGAGCTCTGGGAAGACCTCCACTTTTAAAGCCCTGATCCCATGGCACAAGCCCTGAACTCTGACCTGATCGCCTCCTGAGGCCCTGACTCCCCGCACCATCACCTTGTGGACTGGACTTCAACACAGGAATTTGGGGGTGACAGGAACATTCTGTCCCTAACACGAAGTGTACTGTGTCCTGGCAGGAAGCGGAGAGACCCGTGTGCTCAGGTGACTTTGGACGAGATGTGTTGGAGAACCACAAAGCCATCTCTCCCATGCCAGGCCTGTGCCCCAAGGAAGACCACAGACCCATGAGGACATATTTGTGATAATAGGAAGGCAGGGAAAATTTAAGGGAATAAGTAAAATAGAGTGGAGGAATCCTCAAAAGTGCCCTCTTTTGTCTACGGTAAGGTTAGAAGTAAATGGGAAAAGCAGAAGCCGAGCTCAAGACTCAGCCGCCCTTGCTGCGGCCCCAGTGCACACGCTGGGGTCTAGGTGGGATGGCCTAGCTCTACTCCCAAGTAGGCCGAGGACCCCCAAAGATGCCAACTGGAATGAGTTCAGAGAACCCTGTGGAGCCTGTTTTGAAAATGCCTGTCCCTAGCCTGAAGCCAGAGTCGGCATGGTCCTCCAGGGCAAGTCATCGTCACCTCAAACTCTGTTCTCTGGACGTCCAGTTTGGGAGATGTTAGCGAGAGGTGAGGAGAGAGCAAGAGGTTCCTGTTGGCCTGAAAGGCATAAAAACCAGCAAAATCGCGGGAACCTAGGGGAGGATAAAGGCCACCACTGATTACGAGCTTACGGACTCCATAATGTGTCACCCAAACTACGTCTCATGGCATAGGATTATTTGAGCAGATGGTTTTGAGAAAGTAGACACAGAAGTTCTGTGCAGAGGAAGCATCCTTTTGTCAGGGGAGTTTGCATCTAAGCTAGAAGTCTCCCTTTGTAAAGCTGTCTCCCTCTCTGCCAGGAAGGAAAGGAAGGCTTACTCAAAATGGACTCTCAGTCCTTATCTTGTTGCCATGTTTCTCCAAGTCCCCGTAACTGGCCTCCCACACCCGTCCCTGCCTCTTTTGTGAGGTTTACTCTTTTTCCTTGGTATCTTTTGTAAACATACACTATATATATACATCCTAATGAAGTTCTGTATGTTTTTATTTTTCTTTTGTTTATCTGTTTCCTGCTGCAGGGTGCTCCTTCTAAGAACTCAGAAAGTAGAGGAAAAATGATTTTTTTCTTCCCTGTACATGCATGATAGTAGAATACTCCAAAAATAGCCAGGGCAGGAAAAGCACTAGGTGAACAAGGAGACAGCATCAGGTACTGAAAGGCTTTGTATATTGGAGGACATATTTAGCTCCTTTTTCTTTTTCTCTTTTCTTTTTTCAGTAATGGAGATTGAGTCCAGGGGTACTTTGTCACTGAGCTACATTCCCAGGCCTTTTTTTAATTTTATTTTTTATTTTGAGACAGGGTCTTCCCTAAATTGCTGAGACTGGGCTCAAACTCACAATCCTCCTACCTCAGCCTCCTGAGTCATTGGTATTACTATGGAACCATACTTGGGTCTTGAGAGAATTCCAGGAGCAAGTAAGGGGTTTCTCTGACCAAGTGGCTTTGCAATCAGATTCCAAAGGCTATGGAATAGTGAGCCTTAGGAGAGATGTTGAAATAAGATCAAGAGAAGAAAAATCTGGAAGGGCAGTGTTTTAGGCAGCTTTCTCACTGCTGTGTAGGGGAGGAAAGTGAATTTGAGGGTTCATGGTTCAGAGGTCTCTGTCCATAGGTAGCTGGCTCAATTCCTTGGGGCTTGAGGTAAGGCAGAACGTAATGGTGGAAGACTGTGATGAAGGGAAGCAGCTCACACCATGATCAAGAAGCAGAGAGACAGAGTTCACCAACCAGATACAAAATATATACCCCAAAGGCAGACCCCAATGACCCACCTCCTCCAGCCACACCCTACCCTCCTTCAGTTACCACTCAGTTATTCCAGGCAGATTAGCTCATTGATGGGATTAAGGCTCTCACAACCCAATCATTTCTCTCTAAAACCTCATACTATCTCACACATGAGGTTCTGGTGGGTACCTCACATCCAAACCATAACAGGCAGCAGAATCTGTATCTGCAACATTTTTTGATTGTTGTTGCAGGAGCTTAGAAAGCAATAGCCCAAAATATGCCCCTGTTTTTCCCCTTCAAACCAAGAGCACATGAGGAACAACAGATGCAGGGAGGAGCTTTCTGTGAAGTTCCTGTCTAAAGGCCTGATCCTCCAGAAGATATTTAATGTTGGGAATCCCTTCCACAGATCTCTCATCATTTGCAGGAGACTGGTATACAAAGACTGGCAGAAAAATTAGAGTTGACCCCACAATACAGCCCAGATAGACTTTGTCTCAGGTGACTGCCTGTCCTTTGGGCCCATTCATCTTTCCTAAAATTCATGCATTATTCCTCTACAGTTGCCAGCATCCCTCACTTCCCTCTCTCCTGAGAAGACAGTTTGTAAGGTGCTGGACTCTGCGACAAGGTGCACATAATAGATTCACATGCCTTTTCTCCTGCTGACCTGTCTACTGCCAGTTCACTTCTCAGACCTGCATACCAAACCTTTGGAGGGAAAGAGGGTTCTGCTCCTACAGTCTCAAGCACACACAGGGGCGATGCAAACTTAAGGATCTTAAAGGGGGTACGAATGGTGTTGTGCTGAGCTGTGACCAAGGAAGAGAGGAAGTGCCGTGTGTCCAGGTCTTATAATCAGGTTTTATCGTGGGTAAAATGTATGGAGGGAGGAGTTGAGAGAGTAAGTTTATGGGAAGGAAAAGACCAAACAGCTAAAAGTGCTTTTCATTAGTGCATATGTTCATGTATTTGCGTGTGTTTGGGGGATAGGAAAATGAGAATTAGGAGAGGCACTGATAAACTATTTGTGAAAGAAGAGAAAGAAAAGAAAACCATGACCTATTAGCTAATTCCAAAGCGGAAAGCAAAATAAGCAGGACGAAATCAAGTGCTGAGGAGATAAGTAGGCAGTATACCAAACTGAAAATGTAGTCATATTAAAAAGGATTGAGTGCAAAACTATTAAGAAATTGTTGATAAGACAAGTATGGGGCTGGAGAGATAGCTCAGTGCTTGCCTCTACCAACTTGGTTGCTTGGTTTAACCCCAGCATCACAAAAAGAAAAAGAAAAAAAAAAAAAAAAAAAAGACAAGTATAGATCCATCAGAAGCAAACCTAACAGCCTCATTTATTCATCTGATCAGGAGGAATGGGAATTATATGAAACCTGAAATGGCCAACATTTCTCTTGAAAAAGTACCTCTCTCCTAATGTGAGAAAAATATACAACCATTTATCACAATTAATCAACAAGAATTTTTTGGGCAACTCATGCTAACTAGCATTACTATTTCCTAAGGAAAATTAAAAAAAAAAAAAAAAAAAACTTTTTGAATGTGCTTACCTTAAATGAAACTAGATTCTCAAACTTTTAAAATTAAGAAATCTCCAGAATCAATTTGTTTTGTCCACACAGGTGCAAGAAAATAATTTAAAAACTACGATTTAACAAAGAAAATTTACAAGCATTCACATGTCTGAAAAGCATACATGTCCATGCTGTAGGGGTGGAGAGGTGACCCCTTTCCTCATCACCATCCTGAGGGTCCTGGCTTGTGCTCCCATGATAAAAGACAGGCTAGGGAAATAAAACCACCATCGATGTGCCTCATCAGTTTTCCATGACAGGGAGACTTTGGAAATGAAAACCCAACAGCTCAGGGCAGACTGCCAATCTTTATGGTTAGACGTGGAGAGGAATGGGCAGCTGTGGAGAAATGTGACTGATAGAAAGTTGGGATCTAGTGGTCAAGGACTGAAGGGGAGCCCAGCAAGTCCTATCTGTCCAGTTCTTCCTGGCCCTTCTGTGGCATGCCTTCCTCCTGGGTATGGGCAGGACCCATCCAGAATGAGTCCGAAGAGAAATAGCAGAAAGTGACCTCTCCAAGGTTTCAAGCCTCTTGGCTTGGGAAGAGAGGATTTCTAGTTTCTACTGTCCCCCTGGGGAAGAGGAATTCTGGTTTCTATGACTTGCTTTAGAAAAGAAAGAGGGCACTGGGCATGGTGGCGCACACCTGTAATCTGAACAACTTGGGAGGCTGAGACAGAAGAATGGCGAGTTCAAAGCCGGTCTCAGCAACCACAAGGTGATAAGCAACTCAGTGTGAGACCCTGTCTCTAAATAAAATACAAAATAGGGCTGGGGATGTGGCCCAGTGGCCGAGTGTCCCTGAGTTCAATTCCTGGCAAAAAAAAAGAAAGAAAGAAAGGAAGGAAGGAAGGAAGGAAGGAAGGAAGGAAGGAAAGAGAGAGAGAGAGAGAGAGAGAGAGAGAGAGAGAGAGAGAGAGAAAGAAAAAGAAAGAAAGAAAGACGGGCAGGAGAAGGTCAGGGAGAGACTTGCTTCAGAGGTTCTGCAACCTGAAGCACGAGTGAGAAGTGCCACACTTGGGAACACTGCATTCTGAGACCCAAGCAGCAAATCAATATGCTCAAGGCAAGCCATTGCTAAGCCATTCAAACCGCAGCCCTTCCTGAGTTATGTTCCCAGGGGACCAAAATATTCAACTGCAAACCAAGCTACTTGGGTGTAATGATTATGCTGAGCAGATTACTTTGAGAAACAGCAGACACAAGAAAAGTGCAAAAACAGGGTAAAAGTTCACATTTGAAAAAGAAACCTTACATTTATAAAGGAAACTTTCTGGGGTAAAGGTGCCTTCCTGGGTCATACCAGAGAACATTCTTATCCCCTGAGATAACTAGAATCTGCAGATTTTACTATAGACCCTTTATTTTCAAAACACTTTTCTTCCAGTAGTTTGCCCCATGGATTTACCTTCCCCCTTTAAGATGGCCTATAAACCCCCTGGGGTCTGTTTACCTTTTGGACTTTCATTCCTTTTCTGTAAAATCTCCATATGCATATTTAATGCCCCCCCCCCCCCCCGTTAATAGGTCAATTTAATTCATAAGGCCCAGCTACAACCCTGAAGTGGAGGAAAATTCTCTCCTTCTCCGCGCATTTCCTTCACTAAATAAAGTAGCACTCCTAAGGATTCTCATTGTTTCAAGATTTCATCTTATAAAGTTTCAATTTAAAAGGACACATTCAAGAATAGTTGCTATTTAAAGCGGTTATTTAAGGCCCTTGGATTTTCAAGTTGCAAGGGAAGCAGATCATGGTGATCATTCCAGCAGAAATGCAGGGTTCGCACCTTCAATATTAAACATGGGGTTCCATTATTAGCGAGAACAGAGACCAGCTCAATGAGAAGCAGACTATAATAGGATCATGTAACGAATATTTTGCGTGTATAATAATCATAGTTTACAGTGCAGTTGGAGACACTGACTTCTAAAGTAAGACATTTGTAGAAGGAGTAAATTACCAACCAAACTTGCCTGAAACAAAAGGTAAACAAATAAAGGCAGTTCACCCTTAGAAGATGAGAGCGGGTGGGGGGAAGTCAATCCAGACTACAGGAGACTGGAAACAGCCCAGCCCTCTGCCTTTGAAGCATTTTCTTTTCCCTGGAAAAAAGACATCCCTGGTCTCCATATTGCGCATTATGTGCAGATTTAGAGGAGTGGACTTCCAGGTGATTCTCAGTAGAGGAGAGGAGGGGACTGGACGATCCGAGCTGCATCCCACTCGCTCCACTCTCCAGAGGAAAGGAGGGTGAAGGCGTCCTTCCTCAAACAGCTTCCACAAGCTTTTCCCAAGAAGAATAAAGACAATGTTAGTCACAAATCCCCAGAAATGTGACAGCGAATGAGGGAAGAGAAAAGTGAACCGTGAGAGAGGCAGACGACCACACTTGAGAACGGCGAGAACTGGAGCGGAAAGGGCGCGTAACTGCAGGGGGTCCCTCGGCCGACAGCCCGCACCCAGGCCGTGAGAACGCACTGTGCATACCTAGCTTTCCAAATTCCCGAGTGACGGCGCCGACCTCTCCTGGAACTGCCAACCTGGCCTCAGAAGCCAGAAGAAACTAATGCGACAGTGCAAAACCGGAGACAAAACTCCGTGAGGGCTGCGGGAAAGGAGCGGAAGGCAGCGCTGGGTTGTGCGAAGTATCATGAAGACGGACGGAGAAACTTCACACAGGCCTCTTCCGGCAGTCTAAGCACCGCCCTTGAATTTTTCCTGAAAACGTGGGAAGGGCTCCCTCTGGGCTTTCAGCGAGCTTGTACCTCTGGCGTGAGCGGTTTCCAATCAGGTCCGACACGGTGCTATATAAACCACTGCTTCAGAGGCCAAACTGTCAAAACCTATTCAGTTTGGCATCATGTCTGGTCGCGGAAAAGGAGGCAAAGGCCTGGGCAAGGGCGGCGCCAAGCGCCACCGCAAGGTGCTGCGCGACAACATCCAGGGCATCACCAAGCCCGCCATCCGCCGCCTGGCCCGCCGCGGCGGCGTCAAGCGCATCTCCGGCCTCATCTACGAGGAGACGCGCGGGGTGCTCAAGGTCTTCCTGGAGAACGTCATCCGCGACGCGGTCACCTACACGGAGCACGCCAAGCGCAAGACGGTCACGGCCATGGACGTGGTCTACGCGCTCAAGCGCCAGGGCCGCACGCTCTACGGCTTCGGCGGCTGAGCTTCATTACCCACTGTCCAGAATAAGCTTCCGTCAAAGGCCCTTTTCAGGGCCGCCCACAAAATCTGCTAAGGGCTGTAGACATTTTAAAAGTTTTCGCAAGATAATCCTCGGCGGCCTAAGTTTGCGTACCAAGTTAAGTTGGTTGTCCTTTTCAGGGTTTCTGCGGTTGCATGTAGTCAAAAATCCCTAGGTATCCGGCTTTGAGCGCAATCCTCACTCCTGGTTTTAAGAAACCAATAGGGCTCCTTCCGCATTGCCTTTCTCCTTAGAGTGGCAAGGACCGAGTACACGTCAACCCACAAGCCACAAAAACGAGCTGGCAAGGCGCGTGACAAAGTTACTAAAATTATTTCATTCGCAATTTAGTCACAACTCCCTTACACCATTTCAGCATACTTTGCTTCTGTTTGAAATAATGCAAGATACTTTGGGTTCCCTACAACATTTTCTAGGTTCTTATTGCATGTAAATTCTAGAAGCCCTTTTTAAGTCAGTAAGAATTTCTTCGTACATTTATTAAAAGATCAATATCAAGGCGGAAAAGCTTCTTTTAAAGACAGGATTGAACCAGGAACCAATTCCGTGGGTGGAATGAGGAGAGCGGCAACCCTACTGTCCAATCAGAACGCGGGGCTTGCTATAAATACTGGGATTTCTTGCGCCTTAGCTCATTTGTGGAGTAGTGGACTCCCAGCTATGGCTCGTACCAAGCAGACTGCGCGCAAGTCCACAGGCGGCAAGGCGCCGCGCAAGCAGCTGGCCACCAAGGCCGCCCGCAAGAGCGCGCCGGCCACCGGCGGAGTCAAGAAGCCGCACCGCTACCGGCCCGGCACCGTGGCGCTGCGCGAGATCCGCCGCTACCAGAAGTCCACCGAGCTGCTGATCCGCAAGCTGCCGTTCCAGCGCCTGGTGCGCGAGATCGCGCAGGACTTCAAGACCGACCTGCGCTTCCAGAGCTCGGCGGTCATGGCGCTGCAGGAGGCCTGCGAGGCCTACCTGGTGGGGCTGTTCGAGGACACCAACCTGTGCGCCATCCACGCCAAGCGCGTCACCATCATGCCCAAGGACATCCAGCTGGCGCGCCGCATTCGCGGGGAGAGGGCATAAATGTCTACTGGCCCAAAGCCTGCACTACCCAAAAGGCTCTTTTCAGAGCCCCTCAGTTTATCACTGAAACGGAGCTGTTCCACGTACAATCCTACGGTTGGAACCCGGTTCTGGAAAGACCACAGGGAGGTGTTTTAACCAAACACTTGCCAACTAACTGGATGATTTTCCAGCCTTACACTGGGAAAGTAGTTCCTGTGGGAAATTGCCCATACTCGGGCTTAACGGTTTTGAGGCGGTGGTGGCACAGGTGGCCTAAGATTTTGGGTAGTTGGTGTCTACTGTGGGTTGTTATTGCAGTCTTTGTCCTAGACCACAATGAACATTGGCTGCTTATTTCACCATGTGCACATGGTAGCCTGGTATTGGATTTCAGTTTTTTCTATAGGTCGGGAACTAAACCTTACAGGTTTTAAAGGTGTTAAACGGTTTCCACAAAACGGGCAAACACATTCTTAGCCGTTTCCTTACGCGCTCTTTCTATGTAACTCACTTTGCCTTTTGGAGTGTGTTCACTGGGATAGTTCTGTGAAGGCAATATTTCCTAGAGTGTGCTTATGTCAACAGTCTGGGCCTTTCCCTCCTAATCCTATTCTTGAATTCACTCTTCCAAACAGGCTGATATTACAGCAACTGGCTCTAAAGCTTTCTGGAAATTGGTAATTGATTTAGGAAAAGAGTTCTGAACTATAATACCAGAAGCGACCTATAAATTAACCTCAATTTCCTGCCAGGTGTAGGGACAGCTCTATGCTGCCTCTTGAAATTTCAGACATCGTCCTTTCCCTGTTCCTCAATCATCTTCCAGTCTCAGTACAGGTGAGGCCAGTTGTCTAGGTTAAATCACACAACTGCCAGTTACTAGCTGTATAATAACTTGGCAAGTCGTTCGTTCGTTCGTTCTCTCTCTGGGCTTCATTTTGTACAAAATGTGGCAAATAAATAAAAACCTGCAAAGCATATTTGGGATCACTTCCTGTTACTTGTTAAATGCTAAGTGAAAGGTAACCCATATTTTTATGCACTTTCTCCTATAAGTAATGGAGTTTTGGAGTCTTTCCCCAAGTCTTAAAGTTTTGTGGTTGAAAGAGTGGGAAGTGCTTGGTTGGAATATTGTATTGGTAAGATCTGTTCTTCAGTTTTAATTTGCTCTGTTCTGAAAGAGGCATCATCTGGAGTTCAAAAGAGCAAAGGGCCAGGTAGCAAATACTTTTAGGCTTTAAGAGCCACATGGTCTGTGTCATGTTATTTTTTATTTTTACCATCCAAAATGCACAGCAAGTTCTTAATTTGAGAGTTATATAAAAACAGACTGCTGTCCAGAAAATGCCACTTTGCCAACCCCTGCAGAGAGAAATATGTTAGTGACTTTAAACTTCCCTGCAAGTTTTACACTGGCAAGTACTAAAGCGACTTGATTTTTGTTGTTTTTTAAAAGAAATCTTATATTTTTTGCATAAAAAGAACCTTAAAAAAAAAAAAACAGTTGATTTCATTTTAGATCCAAATAAAGCTGTCTAAACAAAATCCTGTCCGTTTCCCTTTCCTACCCAAAACAATGAACTTCACCCACTTTCTAACTTCATGGTCATTGTCTCTATAACTGTCACTAATACTCAATGCAGTCTCACAGTCCATATCCAGTTATTCTTTCACAATATTGGTCTGTCTGCACCTAACACACAAAAATACCCATGTCCATGTATGCTGGCAATGTACAGAAAAGTATTTCTGTTAGTGCAGCTTATTAAATGCTGATGGAGGTTACAGTGTGAACACTTTGAAACTTTACAAGGTCCCAGACCTCTGAAGTTAGGGTTACAAGGAGTTGTCAATTTTTGTCAGGTTTTAGAATTTTTTCTAAAGCAAACTTTCTACATTAAATCTATATTAATTATCTTTCCCCCATATATTGAATTTGCCCAAGAAATAGAGAAAGCATTTTGACCAGAAGATGTACCAAATTTAAGTTTAAATTTGAATTCAGGGGGCTGGTTTCTGAAGCCCCAGTGATTTCAAACTCTGACTGCTACAATGGAAGAAATCACTCTTGCCAAACTGCAAAATTCATTCTTTATAAAACACATCCACAGTTAGAAACTAGTAGGAGTCAGAACTGGTTTTTAAAGAAAGGTCTGTGTTAATTTCAGGCTAGGCCACCAGACACCCTGCATCTGTGTTACTTGCTACAGTTAGAAACAAAGTTTATGCCTCAATCAAGGAAACTATTGTCTTCCTTCTTGCAAAAACCAAAGGTGGGAACTACTGACAAATCCTTTCACATAATGTTCATTGGACACTTACTAGAAGTTTTTGCAACATTAAAGTAACTAGCACGATTCCCTCAGTCTGGTGGATTCTTATGAAAAACTGAAGGAAGTTTTGAAAACATCTTTCATCCACTGGGTGTGATTCCTCAAAAGACAGACAATCGTGTGGAACTAGGGGGTGTTTTCTTCCATTTGGCGCTTCGAAGCACCGAATTCTGTGCTGTTGTTTTCAATATTTAATCAAATTTTGGGGACTAACAAACACAATTTGGGAGCCCAACCATGAACCACGGCTGCATGAGGGCGGTGGATTGGACGCTCCACCAATCACAGGCCAGCGCCGGCTTATATAAGCCCCAGGCCGGAGCTAAGGAGCGTTGCAAAACTTGCTCTTTAGATTTCGAATCTCTTCTCTAGCAGTTCCTCCTCTCGCCATGTCGGAAACCGCTCCTGCTGAGACTGCTGCCCCAGCGCCAGTGGAGAAGTCCCCTGCCAAGAAGAAAACCACTAAGAAGGCGGCCGGTGCAGGCGCAGCCAAGCGCAAGGCGACAGGACCCCCTGTCTCAGAGCTGATCACTAAGGCCGTAGCCGCCTCCAAAGAGCGGAATGGCCTCTCCTTGGCAGCGCTTAAGAAGGCGCTGGCGGCTGGTGGGTACGACGTGGAGAAGAACAACAGCCGCATCAAACTGGGCCTCAAGAGCCTGGTGAGTAAGGGCACCCTGGTGCAGACCAAGGGCACCGGCGCCTCGGGCTCCTTCAAGCTCAACAAGAAGGCGGCCTCCGGGGAGGCCAAGCCCAAAGCCAAAAAGGCGGGTGCTGCCAAGGCTAAGAAGCCAGCAGGCGCCACCCCGAAGAAGCCCAAGAAGGCCGCGGGAGCCAAGAAGTCAGTCAAGAAGACCCCCAAGAAAGCGAAGAAGCCTGCGGCGGCTGGTGTGAAGAAAGTGGCCAAAAGCCCTAAGAAGGCCAAGGCTGCTGCCAAGCCTAAAAAAGCAGCCAAGAGTCCGGCCAAGCCCAAAGCGGTCAAGCCCAAGGCGGCCAAACCCAAGGCCTCCAAGCCCAAGGCAGCAAAGCCAAAGGCGGCCAAGGCCAAGAAAGCGGCTTCCAAAAAGAAGTAGGCAGCAGGCGTGTGCCAGCAACCGAAGCCCCAAAGGCTCTTTTCAGAGCCACCCAGAGATCTCTGAAACTAGCTGTACACTAGACCCCTTCCCCCCGACCGTTTTCTTAAGGTTAATTACATGGGAATTTTAAATTCCCGCTTCATGTGAGATTTAGTCATTCAATATTTTTCAAAGTTCACTTAACGGATAAATGAAAGGGGGGGAGGGGACGACGTTCCTTCGCAGCGTTTGTGTGATTGGTCAGGGAATTTGGGTTTTCTCACTTCCCTAGTGAAACCGTTGCCGAAAGTGAACCTAGCGAACCAGCCCTTCTACAGAAAGAGTAAGTGGCTCTGAAAAGAGCCTTTGGTCTCAAGATTTGCAATACTCAAGTCTACTTTCCCTTGACCTTGTGGTGGCTCTCGGTCTTCTTGGGCAGCAGTACGGCCTGGATGTTGGGCAGAACACCACCCTGCGCGATGGTCACGCGGCCCAGCAGCTTGTTGAGCTCCTCGTCGTTGCGGATGGCCAGCTGCAGGTGGCGCGGGATGATGCGCGTCTTCTTGTTGTCGCGGGCCGCGTTGCCCGCCAGCTCCAGGATCTCGGCCGTCAGGTACTCCAGCACCGCCGCCAGGTAGACCGGCGCGCCGGCCCCGACCCGCTCGGCGTAGTTGCCCTTGCGCAGCAGGCGGTGCACCCGGCCCACCGGGAACTGCAGCCCGGCGCGGGAAGAGCGCGTCTTGGCCTTGGCGCGCGCCTTGCCGCCCTGCTTGCCGCGTCCGGACATGCTCACACACAAACTGCCCCGGTCCACCAAAACTGAAAGCAAAGGCCAAGGATGCACTGTTTATAGTCTCCTCTGGGCGCGAAAACGAAGCTGTACGATTGGTTGGGTTTCGTTTCCATTTCGACCAATGGAACGCGCTTCAGCAGGACGCGGACTTTGATTGGGCAAAACTGGCATCGGGCGTCAGGCAAAGTTCAACACCAATCACCAGAGACCTCGGACAACTCTTCATTTACATAACCTTCTATACTTAAAGAGCCGCCGGCTGTGCCCTGCTCACTTTCGTCGCTTCGCTTGCACCATGCCCGAGCCAGCCAAGTCCGCTCCCGCCCCGAAGAAGGGCTCCAAGAAGGCGGTGACCAAGGCGCAGAAGAAGGACGGCAAGAAGCGCAAGCGCAGCCGCAAGGAGAGCTACTCGGTGTACGTGTACAAGGTGCTGAAGCAGGTGCACCCCGACACCGGCATCTCGTCCAAGGCCATGGGCATCATGAACTCGTTCGTCAACGACATCTTCGAGCGCATCGCTGGCGAGGCGTCGCGCCTGGCGCACTACAACAAGCGCTCGACCATCACGTCGCGGGAGATCCAGACGGCCGTGCGCCTGCTGCTGCCCGGGGAGCTGGCCAAGCACGCCGTGTCCGAGGGCACCAAGGCCGTCACCAAGTACACCAGCGCCAAGTGAATTTGTCGGACTGCCCACTACTCTAAAAGGCTCTTTTCAGAGCCAATTACGGTCTCTAAAAAGACGGGCACAACTTTATTCCTTCTTGAGTAGCAGGCCAAAAAGCACCTTAATCCAAATCTTTTCGTTAATACAAAAGGCACATAAAAAGTTTGCTCTCAAACCTTTTTTTGGTGTTGTTACACTCAAGGCAGGAACCTCGTGTATTTTCTGTTCGTGTTATTTAACGTAAGGCTGTAGTTACACCAGCAGGAATAACTGGGTCATTTTGTTTGGTTGTGTTTTTGTTGTCCTGTGGGGAAGCGGGGCTGAGATGATACCGTGATTGAACCCAGGGGAACTCAACCGCTGAGCCGCATTTCAGCCCGTTTTGTTTTATTTTGAGACTGGGTCTCACGGGGCTGCTTAGGGTCTCCTAAGTTCCTGAGGCTAACTTTGAGCGAGATCCTCCTACCTTTTCCTTGGGGTCACAGGAGTGTCCCACAGCGTCGGGCGAGGTTAGCCTGTTGTGTAAATTTAGCTGTTTCAGATGCCTTTTGAAGTGATCAGCGCTGTTAATGACTAGCAGGCCTCAGAGAGAGGCTCAATGCATATCAGGTACATTGGATTAAGGAAATTGTTTTGTAGGTTCTATTTTCTGTTGTAATAAGTGCTAGGAATATGCTTCCTTGCTACTTTCTCGGCCCGTCTAGATAGATTTAAGGGTGTTGGGATGGAACTGAAGAGGAAAGAAGGTAGGGTTTCTCATACCTGTACTGGAATCTAGCTTGGCTTCTGTCCCTAGCAAGGGTTGGATCCTCACTCCCAGTCAGATGCTGTGCTGGAACTTTTTTTTTTTTTTTAACCTGTTAGAGGGTTCTCCACACCCCTCCCTACCTCCACACCTGTTCTGTGAAGTTCCTTAACCCCCAGTACAGCTCAATTCCGCTTCTTGTTCTCCACTCACCTTTTAATGCTCTTCCCCTTTAAGGGACAGCATTTCTGTTTACTATTGTTTTCACGTGGTCAAATTTTTCCTTCATTATGAAACTGTGAATTTGTGTGCACACCCCCACATGAAGTCAGGAATGACTTCTTCACCCAGTGGACTGGGGGTGGCAGGAACCCCACCCTGACAGGCACAGAGGAAGCAGAGACCAAGGCAGCTCACTCAAGCCTGTCTCACAGGCTCAGTCCATATTACATCCATTTCCTGCCTTCAGTTCCCTACCTCCTCTCCTTTAGAAGTGCTCATCTTCATGGATATTGGAGATAGAAGCTTTGAAATAATTTTCTTCTACCTTCCCTCTGTAACAGGGCACGGACCTTCCCTGAAGCTGCGACAGCATGAAGACACGCCCTGCTTCCTCCCATGCTTGAGGTCAGCCCCACACACACCACTCCAGGTTACTCAGAATAACAGCATGAGTTTCTTGGCGGAATGGGAAAGGGGGAAATGGGGACACTCTCAAGGGAGAGAGTGGGTTCTCTCAGAAGGACATGCCCGTCCTGCCCTCCAGTTTCATGGTGGTTCCCAGGGACGTTTCCAGAGAGTCCCACCCGCGTCCACTCTTGGTTTTTGACAGCCAGATGACATCAGGCTTTCAAGTTCCTGCTGCCAAGACAACTCTGGGTCTCTTTGGCCTATGCTGACCATTTCTAATTGGACCCTATTCTTACAGATTTTTATGGTTGGAGGGATTATCTTTTTCTCCCTGAGTTCTGGGATCTGGTCTGTGTAAGGTCACAAAAGTCCACCCCCACCCCCACCCCACCACACACACACACACACACACACACACACACACTCACAGGCCTGCATTTCTCCTGCAGGTAACAGGTGATTTGCTGAAGAACAGGATATATCCTGCCCACTTAAGCCAGGCAGTGCTGTAGGTAAATTTCTTTTTACAAGTGAAAGCCTATGGGGGTCAGCACAGTGGGTTTATGGAATTAACCTCATGTTCCCCCTGGCACTTCAAACCTGACTCTGAGTAAAATCTAATTTTTTACCAATTTGACTTAGAATATTTTAAGAGCAACCTTTTCGTCTGGTGAGTATTAGAATCCCCAGATACAATCACAAGAGTTTACAGAAAGTCAAGGGTTGTATGTTTTCTCATATGCAAAAGCTAGGGAGTAGAAAGGAAAGAAAGGTGGTGGTGATGGAGGGAATCCCATGAAGTTCAAAGGGAGATCCAAAAGAGTAGAGGAAAGGGACTGGGGGTGGGAGGAGCAGAGGGAAGAGGAAATCCTGGGGGGCGATATTGAGCAAATTACATTGTTATATCGTGTGCATGTACAAATATGTCACAAGGAATCCCACCATTATGTACAACTCTAATGCACCCATAAAAAAAATTACAAGGGTTTAGAATGTAGGTCAGTTTCTTTTCTGAATCAGCTGCACATTTCATTCCACTATTTCTGTCAGGTATATATATTTTTTTTTAATAAGGGAAAGTTGTAAACAAAACAATCTTACTGAAATATGAAGGAAGGATAGAAAAGAGGCTTTTTTTTTTTTTTTTTTTTTCTTAATCCAAGAGAAGTGCCGTCTCCCCATGTTTAGGCTGGCAGAGTCCTATCACCCTTGTCCAGGAATCAGTATGGAAATACGAGTCCCAATCATTGCACAGAACCTCAGACATTAAAATCTTAAAACCCAAACACCTTTAATGTTTTTCTAGATATTATTCAATCTTTTCCATTAAAAGGCAGAAGGCCTTCAATGGACCCTGAGGAATAAAATGCACAAAATTTGTGCTGACTTTTTAAGCTCAGGAAGCAAAGGGCCAAGAGTAAAGAAAGTCATGTCTGCAACAGAGCCAGTGCCTGTTCTCCTGGGTCTCCAGGAGGTGGCTGCAAACACCTACAGAATCTTTAGAAGCTTAGTATTAGTCCATTTGGCTACTAGACTCACCAGCCTTATTGAATCTGAAGTTAGTATCGATGCTGTTGCAAAGAAGAAATGGATTATTGGGCTCACAAAATGCTTATTTCCTGACATACACCTTCTCTATTCACCTATCAAATCTTGCCCTGTGAAGTCACCCAAGGCTTACTTCCTGCAAGGCCTTTCCTGATACTGAAGTTTACTTCCCCTTTCAGCCTTTCTCTCTGTCTCTCTCTCTGTCTCTCTGTCACACACACACACACAC
The DNA here is from genome assembly GCF_902686445.1 of Sciurus carolinensis. Lineage (NCBI taxonomy): Eukaryota > Metazoa > Chordata > Mammalia > Rodentia > Sciuridae > Sciurus > Sciurus carolinensis. Next base: position 130,664,673 of record NC_062219.1, read on the forward strand.
ACACACACACACACACACACACACCACACACCCTGCCTCTGTGTGGGCAGGGCTCTTCCTGTATTTCCAGCTACTCTAGACCTAATGACCTCAGAAGTGTCATTTGTTTCTAAAGTCTTCTTTGAGTTAATATTTTGTTTTGTAATACATGCTTAGCCAACATTGCCTATTCCCTCTATTATGGCTGGTCTATGGAACCTCCACTAGTTCCCAGCTTGAAAATTAGGAGATTCACCTAGAAACATAGGGCCACTTCAGATTTTGACTCCCAGACACTTGTTCCTATACTTATAAACTAGAGACAGGAGTTATATGACTGTTGAGGCTGAGAATGCTTTGTGCACCGTGGATCTTCTATACATTTTCTTTTCTGGTGCCTTTTCATGTATCTTTAATTCTCCCTCCCCTTGGTCTTCTACCTCCTTCTCTTTCTCTTTCTTCTCTCTCTCCATCCCTATGTGTGCAGCACATGCATTTATTTTAGAATTTTTTTTTTAATTCTAACATTTCTATGTTAAATTCAATTGCTATTTAAAAAGAAAATTACACATATTAATGGGGTGTCATGTAATGCTTTCATACATGTATGCATTTTGTAATGTTTCAATCAGGTTAAAGATACCTATCTCCTCCAACATTTATCATTTCTTTATGGTAAAAGCATTCAAAATCCTTTCTTCTAGCTTCTTGGACTATACAGCACATAATTGCTATCTATAGTCACCGTACTGTGCAACAACACACCAGAATTTCTTACCCTTGCTTAGTGGTTACTTAAGAGCCACTGGCCAGACTTTTCCCAACTCTCCCTCTCCCGTGTGTATCTGGCATTTGAAAGACTTCAGACATCCTTGACACTCACACAAGAACCTCAAATTTCAGACCATACAGTGGGATTACACTGGTTTTCTGGTTAGATCTTCTCTTTCAGTATATATTTTTGAGCACCTGTTATGTGACAGGAACACTCGAGGTAGCAGAACTGAGCAGATTACAAGTCAGGCACTCTGAGAGTTCCTTTTCTATTAGAGAGCAAACAGATACCTTAAAATGGCCTTCCAGATAAGTGGGAGAAAAGGAAAACAGAACAGGAAGGGAGTGGATCTGTATGTTCCAGTTAAACAATGTGGTCACAGAATGTTCGTCAATAAGGTAAAATCTAGCTGAGCCCTGCAGGCGGGAGGCTCACAGGTTGGAAGTCAGCCCAGGCAGCTGAGCAAGGCCTCCCTCCAAATTTAAGCAAAACTGGGGTGGTGGAGTGGGTGTTCAGGGAGGACTATGGAGTGGAAGAATGAGTGAGGGACTCTGGGGCCCGGGTGGAGGCTGGGAGAGGGCAGAGGGAGCGGGCAGGAGGCACAGGGCTTGGTGGGGGAGCCCTTGTGTGACTCTCAAGGCTCTGGATTGGATCACCTCGTGCCTACATCTCCAGTGCTGTTAAAAGCTGCCGGTTCTGCAGCCTCTCATCCCGATACTGGATGTGAAGGGCTCTCACACAGGTTCTCTGCCCAAGTGTCATCTCCTTTTACTTAAATACCCTGCAGGATGGAGAACTGCCAGGCGGAGGGCCATCAGAATTCCAGAGAAGCATCACACCTGTCCCAAAGATGTGGAGACTCCAGGCTTTGCATTCCCAGTATTTGCCTTTGGTTCCAGAGTAGATTCACTTCCCATAAGTCCTCAACTCAGCAAAGCCTGTGGGAGAAGCACAGGTTAGAGTTTGCTCCTTGCAGGGGACACCAGGTTCATACATAATGGGCCTCTAACAAAGATCATCCTTGACACACTAAAGCCACCACTTGATGCATGTGTCCTGGGCCTGAAGTTTCCTGCCACTTTGTAAGGTTACCTTTTCCCACCCTTATCTCCAGAAAGTGAAATCTCTCGAACTTCCCTCCGTGGTACGTTATCTATTCGACTGAGCAATAGTGAAAAGGACCTTTCAGCTGACCATCCATCTCACATTCTCAGCTTTCCATTCTTCCATCCTGTGGGTTCTCAGCTTCAGCCGTGCATCAGAACCACCAGCAGGACTTCTTGGCTAGCCTCCTCCCCAGAGGCTCTGCCTTGGTGCGTCAAGGCAGGGGCCAGGCAGAGGCTGTGAGGGTGCAGACACACGCATTTCTGTGCCCACCGTGGGAAGCAGCCTCCGAGGTGTCACTGAGGGACCCCACACCCGCCTCTGATACTGTTCCCGTGTGCCTTTCCCACACTGTGCCTGGGCCGGTCACAGGAGGTAGAGGTGTGTTCCTCCTGTGATAACGACGAGACCTCTGGCTTGGCGTCCCAGTCTCTCTTAGAGCACTCCCCCCAGAGGAAGGGAGCCAGCCATGGTCAGGAGCAGCCTCCAGAAACCCTGCAGCTCCCACCCCCGCAGCCTGTAGATGCTGCAGCCCCTGAGGATCAGACCCCGAGCTGAGCACCCAGTCCCACTGCTCCCAGAACCTGACCTTCGGAACTCCGGCAAAGCTGCTAAACTTGGGGCAGCCTTCACACAGCAGTCCGTAACACCACGCACCAACCAAGCCTCAGCAGCCCTTGCTTCACGGGTTGACCTAGTCATACTCTTCAAGAAATTTCCTAAATGGTCATCTTCCAGAACAGCTACCCCTCCACATCCCTACAGCAGCTACAGTTCTTACTACATAAAGAACAATTTACATGTTACACAACTTACATGGATTCATAATTTGTAACGATAATATAAACTACAGCCTTATTTTGCCATTTATGATTTTATAACATTGCTTATATCATTTCGTTTTGGGTATTGTTTAAACCTCAGTCATCTGAGTATCACTTTTACTTATTTTGTATTTTGATGTTTCTGGGTACAATCTATTACTATTTATTTAATATTTTTCTTCAAACATACTCTTCATGTATGACAGGTCTAAGAACTGTTCTTTATCATATACTTTTGGGGAAAAAAAAAAGCCAATAAAGTTTTGTTAAGGCCCTAAAGACCCACCAGTGCCAACTGTCACCCCCAGACACTGAATCTGAAATATTCACAGAAAGGAGAAAAGAAACTGATATTCCCACTGTCTGATCGACATTTTAACAGCCAGAGTTTATAAACTAGCACAATTTTCTGGTCCCCCAGTAGTGCTTGATACCGATCTAGTAAAACATTAGTTTACTTAGTGTGATATTTAGTTGAGCTATTATAATACACCTAACTCAGCAAGTAGCATGACATGTGACCTAAAGAGGCTCATATTTTGGTGGAACATTTATAAAATTAAACTTATTTTTATTTCTCAAACTTATTTTGTTGAAAGAAAAAAGAAATTCTGTTCTGAGGCAATGTCACAGTAGCTTTCATCTGTGTATGTCACCAGGTTCCAAGAAAGCGCTTGGAAGGAGTGCAGGTCCTCCGACGTCCCCGCAGGGCAGCAGGCCTTACTCCCACCTCCCTTTTGCAGCCCACTCAGGGGCTCACAGCCACCTGGCAGTTTCCAGGCCAGTCAACTCCAGCAAGGAGCAGCGCTCTGGTCCCAAGGGCCCCAGGGCCTCTGGGCCTCCCACCCGGGCAGCTTTGTTGCTGTGGGATACCCAGGTTTCCATTTGCTGAATTTTATTCTCATCCATGTATTTGTTACTTGCCTCCCTGCACATCTGAAAGCTCTTGATTTGGTTTGCTCTCCTGAGGTTCTGATATGCTAACTGTCAGAGTTCACTTGACGACTTTGCACTTCAGAAGCTTCCCTCAAACAGTGAATAATACGGCCCTTAAAGCTTGTTTCCGGCACGTTGCAGAACATACTGATGGCATCGGCGGCTGCCCTTCTGGAGGGTGTGCTGTCTCCCAGATACATTGTCTAGTTTGCTTCCCAGTCCTTTGAGGTTGGCACTAGTGCTGCCGCTGACCCGTAGGCGAGGAGAGAGGACCAGACATGTGAATGAGAAGTCAGCACCTGAATGTGTCCACTCTTGTATGTGGTACAAGGGCTGTTGTAACAAAGTACCACCGAGCAACTGAAAAAGGGTCTATTCTCTGCCTTTCTTTACAGATCTGAAACTGGAGGCCTGGTTTCCACTGAGTCTCTCCCCTAGGCTGTAGATGACTGTCGGCTTTTCTTGTACTCACAGTGTGGAGCAGCAAGTGAGGCAGAGAACACAGTGGAGGCAGAGCCTGGAGGCTGTAGCTGCACACTCCCCTAGCCAAGAGACGCTAAACACTGAATGTGCTGTTGCTATGTTACCTAATGGCGGATGTACTGGAGTGATGGAATGATCAAAACTCGACAATCAATGCCTTTGTGAGTTTTGGTGTTCTCTTGGAGTAAGGGTGTTAGAAAAATGAATATTTATTTTCTTTTCAAATAAATGGAGTATGTCTGATAATGACTGGAGAATCGTGAACATAATCACTGCAAAGAGAAAACAGTAACAATGTTCTCACATGTATTAGCCGTGGACCCGTAAGATCAACTTTGTACAACTACATTTTAAAGACTAGAAGTCCTAAAATAATTTAGATCTTGGCATTTATAAAACATTTTATATTTTACTGTACTGTGGGCTATATTTTTAGTAATGGTAGATTAACGATTCAGATCAACCCTGATGCTTAGAACAGCTAGGAAACCATCTGATGATACTGTAGGTGATGAAGTCTCTCTTTGCTCTCTGCAGTCTCAATAATTAAGTCTAGGAAATAAATAGCAGGCAGGCCAATAGGAAAACTGGTACAGATTTTTTATGTGCATCGCAAGGGAAAGGGGAAAACAGACGTAGACACTTACACGCTCCCCACGGGGCACAGGGGAGGGGGACGTGGGAGAGTGGGGGAGTGTAGGATTTGGGGAAGTCAAGTGGGCCCTCAGGAGATCAGGGGACTGTGTGAGCAAAGTCTGTCTGGGCCCCTGTGGACCCCCAGCCTCCTCTGCTGTGAGGCCAGCCTTCCCTGGTGGGCACATTCCCAGGGAGTGTGTTTGTCACCACTGAGTCCCCCCAAGGATCGCTTTGGACAGATCTTCAGTTTGAAGTCCAATCAGCATATTTTGGGAGGAATTTTCAAAACTCCTTGGAAAGTATCAGGCAGCTACCAAGACAAGGCAGAATTACAAAACAAACAATCAGAAAAAAAAAAAAAAAAAAAAAAAAAAAACAGAGTGTTTTGCTGCTGGAAATAAGAGGAAATCCCTACATACTATTATGAAATCATCTTCAGGATATATACATATTTAAGTAAAATAAGCTAGACCCAGAAAACTGTGTAGCATGTTACTGTTAATCTAATAGGGAGTGTTAAGAATACATGCATGAATGCTTATCATTAACAAACAATAGAATGAAAAATAAAAAATTAAAAACCGTTACCTCTCAGTTGATAGAGGCTCTGCTCTAGTCAGCTTTTTGCTGCTGTGACCAAAAGACCTGACAACAACAATCAGAGGAAGAAGAGTTTATTTGGGGGTCATGGTTTCAGAAATCTTAGTCGGTAGATGGCCGACCCCACTCTCTGTGCTGCAGGTGAGACAGAAGCCAGGGCAGAAGGCGTGGCAGAGGAGAGGAAAACCAGGACCAGAGAAAGGCCTGACCTCTCTAGGACAAAACGCGAACCGCAGGGGTCCTTCCCAGCCACGCACCGCCACACCCTCCCTGCCTGCAGTCACAGTAACCCCCCCCCCCACCCAGGGATTAATGCACGGGTGAGATGAGGCTCCCGTACCCAACCAGTGCGCCTCTGAACCTTCTTGCACTGCCTCACACCTGAGCTTTTGAGGAACACCTCCTGTCTAAACCACATAGGCTCTTTGAATACACTTTCACTTGACCTTGGAGCTATGTAACAATGTTTCATGCAATGATAAAACCAAATATTAAAATGTTCTAATCCCTAAACGTCAACATGCAATGACGTCAATGGACCTGTGTACCCAACGGGCTCGAACAGACCAGGGCCTGAGCACCCAGCGGGCGTGGACACACGGAGGGGAATCTTCCAGACAGCTGGGGCATGGGATCCTAACTTTCCCTTTGTGACAGACAGCACAGCAGTTGCTCTCAAACCTTGACCACAGGGCCCATTTACACTCTTAGAAAACACTGAGAGCCCAAAGAGTTGGTGCTTTGTAGGTCCTGAATATTGACCTTCTCCATCTTCTACATGAAAACTTAAAACATACTTATGTTGCTAACTCATTTTAAGATAATAGTGACAAACCCATTTTATGTTACCATACATAGCTTATTTTATGAAAAATAGATATATTTTAAGAAAAAAGTAAGATGATGGCAATGCTTTACATCTTTCAAATCTCTCTGAAGTTTCACTTAATAGAAGACTGCTGGATTCCTGCAATTGTTTCAGTGGTCCTCTACCACTGGAGGCCCTCTTCCACTGGAGGTCCTCTACCACTGGAGGTCTTTTACCATTGGAGGCCCTCTACCACTGGAGGCCCTCTACCACTGGAGATCCTCTTCCACTGGAGGCCCTTACCACTGGAGGCCCTCTACCACTGGAGGCCCTCTACCACTGGGGGCCTTTTACCACTGGAGGCCCTCTACCACTGGGGCCCCTCTTCCACTGGAAGTCTTTTACCACTGGAGGCCTTCTACCACTGGAGGTCCTCTTCCACTGGAGGCCCTCTACCACTGGAGGCCCTCTACCACTAGAGGTCCTCTTCCACTGGAGGTCCTCTACCACTGGAGGTCTTTTACCACTGGAGGCCCTCTACCACTGGAGGCCCTCTCCCACTGGAGGTCCTCTACCACTGGAGGTCTTTTACCACTGGAGGCCCTCTACCACTGGAGGCCCTCTCCCACTGGAGGTCCTCTACCACTGGAGGTCTTTTACCACTGGAGGCCCTCTACCACTGGAGGCCCTCTCCCACTGGAGGTCCTCTACCACTGGAGGTCTTTTACTACTGGAGGCCCTCTACCACTGGAGGCCCTCTCCCACTGGAGGTCCTCTACCACTGGAGGTCTTTTACCACTGGAGGCCCTCTACCACTGGAGGCCCTCTCCCACTGGAGGTCCTCTACCACTGGAGGTCTTTTACCACTGGAGACCCTCTTCTACTTTTCTTCCTGATCTAAATTTCATTCTTCCTGGTCATATAAAATGTCCCCTTACCAAGGTTATTTTGACATATTTAGGATTGTCAATTCTAAATAACATGCTTAAAAGACATGCTGTGGTTAAGATCTGAGATGTGTCCCAAAAGCTCCTGTGAGACACTGTAAGGAAGTTCAGAGGTGGAAGGATAGATTATAAAAGCTGTAAGTTAATCGGTGAAAGCTCCACTTTAGGGTTAACTGGGTCACTGGAGGCATGCCTTTGGGGTTAACATTTTGTCCCTGGAGCTTCCCTCTCTCTCTTTTAGCTTGGTACTACATGTCAGCAAAAAGGATGTGAAGACTGAAAGTACGTTGGGGGGATATTTTGGGATGGCAGCCCCAGGTTGAGCAGCTGCCATGTTCCTCTCTGTCCCCAAATATGTCTTTGTTCCCTGTCTAGCCATGAAGCTTCACGCAGGGCAATTCTTCAACATCTGACTGATTTAGCAGGGAGAAATGTAGGCATCAGGTGACCTGGTGGCCAGAGGAGGCCCTGAGGCTCTGCAGTGCTGCACAGCCTGCCCAGGGGGCCACTGGGTGAGGCCACGCCTTGCCTGGGTTGGCGTGGCCCTGCGTGATGGCCCTAGCAGAGTGGGGTTCCCTGTGTTCTCAAGGTCTCCGGTGTGTGTAGGAGCTCCAGGATCTCGGGGGACCCCAGAGTTCAAACCACTTGCACTTCAGTGTCCTCCCTGCTTCTGTTCCTCAGGCTCCAGCTGCATGGGAATCTCACGCTGCTGCTTTCCTTGAAAGCCAAGGGGGTGGATCCTGCAGATGAAAAAGCTCCCATAAATGACGAGGTGGCCTGAACAAGAGCAGCTGAAGAGGACTCTGACTCCTGACCCTTCGCCCTCACAGGCTATCCACCTCTTGGGCATTAAGACCTTCTGCTCATTCACATTTCCACAGATAGGCTGCTGGGAAGAAAAGGCACTCAGACCAACCAGACCAGGCCCGTAGACCACCTGGCCCGTCTGGGGAAGGTGCTCTAGAGTCCCGATCACAGGTCGGCTTTGCAGGCCGTTTCTGGGGACATTCTTGCATTTTTCTAGCCCCCACCAGCTTTGACAGGTCTGCTGCATGGCTTCTACAATACAATAGTTAATGTCAGTGTTCTCAAAGAACAGTGCTGACCGTTAGGGAATACTGTAGAAATTAGGTAAATCAGCTTTTTGTTGTCCCAGTGATTGGAAAGAGACACACTCCTGGGGAAGGACTAGGCTTCCTGTGAAGAGTTGTCTTATGTCACGCCTGACTTGCAAGTGTCTCAACGCCAGCCTGAAGGTGAAAAGTCTCTCTGAGCCTAGAACCTAATTCCTCTACACATAGGCACAAGAGGTGTGTAGCTTTTGTGTGTAGTTTAATATGCACTGAATTTTCCAAGAATGTAATCACTTTATTAACTAAGATCATATTTTGTTCTTTTCAGTGTCACCAAAGAGTTATTAACCTTTTCAATAAAGAAAAGCAGCATTTGAGAGCAACTCCTGATGGCATCCAAGTCACCTGAACAGGTCAGCTCTGTCTATATTCAGGGTAATTCCAACAGAGATAAAAACAGCCAATGACTTTATAATTTTCTAGCGTTTACATGTTGAGAACATGTCCTTTATTATTAAAATAACTATTTCTTATTTAGCTCTTATACCACAGTAATTTGTTTTAGTGATTTTTTTTTCCAAAACATTAAGGGAAATTTTACTACCTAAGAATTTGATATCAGGCTGGAAAGGGGATCTAAAAAATTAGATATAAGCCGGAAGACTTGGGGCTGACAGGTGTGAGAACACGGCTTCTCACGTGCTTTCCTCTGGAACCCATCCAGCCATCCAGGAGCTCTGCCCTCACAGGATCAGTGAAAGGTCAGAAGCTCTGCTGCTCTAGACCTGCACTGCGACCTGGCTGCAGCATTCCCTGGCTTGGGGGTCTGCCTTTGTGCCTTGAGATCTAAAGGTTCTCCTCAAATTAGTCACTTTAAAGCTTCAGTGTTCCCTTCTCACTTTTCCTCATTTCTAAATTTAAAAAGAGAAAAGCACCTCTCTAGCAGGACCCCAGAACTTCTGTTCAGGTCCTCGGTTTATTCTTCCTTGAACAGTGGGAGTTCCGGGGCACCTGCGGGGACGACCCCCTTGTCCTTGTAATCTATCAGCACCCAACTTCCAGCATGGCTCCTTCAACCTCAGGTCCTCAGCAGGCTGTCCTCACTCACATGCATCAAGTCCTAGGAATATTCCTGTGCAAGAAATTTCTTAAGCCTTTCCAAGTCTGGGAAAATACTCTTGTATTGTGTTTTGATTCATTTGGGCTTTGGTACCACACCTTTGCTGTACCAAACAAACTCTCTCAACAGGTACCATCTTATGACGTGATGGTGGTATCAGAAAAGCAGAGACCCTGAGGTTGAAGTTAGGAAGCCTTAGGCAATGGATAAAGTGGCCACCTGCAGAAGTAGTGTGTTTGAGTGGTTGAGGAGTTTATAGAGGAAGAGGTGCTAGCACTCTGGAATTTATCTCGGATAAAGTTTGTCCCATACAAGGTCAAAGCTAAAGCAGATTGGCATGCCTGGATCGGGAATGACTGAATAAGTTGAGCTCTGTCCACATTTCTTACCAGCTCCCTGGGAGGAAGAGCAGTCTTTCCAACAAAGTTCCTCTAGGCTGGATAAGGACCCCCATTCTAGTGATGGCAAAGTCCATCAGGTTCATAGTCCCTCTTCTCCCTCAATGGTGCAGAGTGCTCTTTTCTGCTCTGTGAATTCTTCTTCAGGAAAAATCTTTTTCTTTTTTTCTCCCCAGTACTGGGCTAAACCCAGGGCCTTCTACCACTAAGTTACAACACTGGCCCTTTTTATTTATTTATTTATATGAGACTGGCAAAAATGATTGGCAAAGAAATATTTGGGTCAAATTAGATAAATTCTTGAAGATACCAGGTATGAACTCCAGAATAAAAGAGTGAAGCAGCATCCTATTTTAGATTAGCAGAAATCAGTTTCCCAAGCTGAGTGGTAACGAATGGCATCAGTTCATCAAGCCTATTCAGCAACAGAAGGTTAGGCCCTTGGGTCACCACCATGCAAATAACACAAAATATACCTTTGAGTTTGTTTGATTTTGGTTTTGTTTGTTTGTTCCTTTCCCTGTGTGTTTCCAGAATTTTGACTTTCTAAATAATGGAGACCAATGCTGCTGATATATAAATCTTTAGAGTGACCACAAATGCCTTCTGAATGTGTTTCTCCATTCTGCACATAGATTTTATCCACCCTACCCTGTACTCTTCTAGATATCTTCCCTTCTGACAATTCCAAGTCTCTTGTACAGGTCCTGATAGCCAGAACTTATCAGGTACATATGTCTTCTCTGTGTGATTTTAATAAGCAGTAGCCTCTGTCATTTCCATCCTGGCTAGAGAATGTACTCAAAAAACTTAATCCCTCTAAATCATTCATCCCCTGGATTGTACCCACTGCTTTCCTCATTCTGGAAAAGTGGTTAAACCAATACCATAATTTGTTGCTGACTATATTGACAGAGGTTCAAATTCACCTGTGCCATTTAAAGAATCATTAAAATAAATAAAGAAAGAATTAACTCTCCTCAAATATGTTGGTAGTGAGAAGTGGGAGAAGATATAGAAATGAAAAAAAGCACAATGTTTGTTCTAACAGAATAGATGGAGGGAGTGCACACACATAGGTACACATATAACATATATGAAACGCACACACAGAGATGCCACAGAGACAGCACAAGATTCAGTGAGAAGCTTAGCAGATGTGAGGCTCACAAGAGCTGGAGGAACTAAAGCAAGTCCAGGCTTACCCAAACTTCGTTCTGGAACTGTAGCCAGCTTTGGAGGTTGACAGGATTTAGAGATCTGGAGAAGCAGGGGAAAGAGCATTTCATCAGCCGAATTTTGTGAAGCATGAATTCTATCAATTTTGTGCTTACAGGCACACTTAATACAAAAAATAATGTGAAGAAACCAACTGAAGTCCAGCCAGGATCCCCCAATTACTACCCATAAGTCAGGGACCCAGTCTGCAGAATCAGGAGCAAAGTTTTCTGGATCACTGAATTCTAACCAAAACTTTGGATTTTCTGAGGCCATGGCTTTTTAATGATCTGTCAGTCTTCTTTTTTCCCTTCCTCCTCACTAAAAGAAAGCAATGGAATCTGAAGAAACACTCCTAGGTGCAGGTTCTCATTTAGACGTCTTTCTGAACGCAAATTAGATGATGTTTGGAACTTGTTTCTTTGTTTCCTTTCACTATTTGCAATACAATGTGTGATACACGGAGGGAATCTAGGTGATACACATGCAAAGTATAAAGCAAATTATATCAAACACGCAAGGACAAACTTGTAACTTCCAAAATAGAAGCTGACAGCTATTTGTCCTTGCCTCTGTGGCTTCCTCCATTCCATTTCCCTGCCTTCATCGCCAGAGGCCACTGCCTGATGTTTTCAAAAATGTGTATGAATATCTCTTCTGAAAAGATTATAATCTCATACATGCTTCTAAATACACTTGAACACTGTATAATTTGGGTGTTTACTTACCTTTATAAAATGGTGTCATAAACCTAAGATTGAAGCTTCTGAAATCCAACTACCCACTGTAGTTCATTGTCTCCGCTGTGTGATATGCATCCTGGCAACACACCTGAACATACGCGTTCCTTCTTTTCACCGTAAACATGAGGTCGATGTTAATACTGGTGCCCCCTTCTTGTATGTCTCCTGTTGCACGTGTGCAGAATACTCTCATATAAACACCCCAAAATCAGTTGATCGAGTCACTGCAGTACACTGAGTGAAAGGTATCATTAAACTTTACGCAAATAAAACTGGCCCGGCAGTCCGAGTTGAGAGGTAGCGGAACAGCTCTACTTTTTCCTTCCCTTTTCAAATTTATTCCACTTAGTAGAGAAATATTAAGTGAAAATGACAGAAAGAAAGCATCGTGTGGACCACACCAAGAAAGGTGTGGAGAGGAAGCAAACTTGCCCCGTTCAAGAGAAGTAAATGAGGGGGAGAAAGGCGAAAATGGCAGAGCTCCGCCCAGCTACCGCCCAGCCGCAGCCTCCCACTAGTCGGAGAAACCCGCAGCTAACTTTCAAATTGCCCGCGCAGCGTCTGGATTGGCTATTGAACCAACTCAACCCTGATTGACGCGTAAGATACTCGAATTGGGTTCTGGCTTTCGCTTTTTATTTCCTACCTTAATATTTGGCAAATCCAAATCAGAAGAGGGGAGAAACGGCATCACTTCCAAAAGCAAACTTAAACGAGGGTTTTTCCATATATGCAATGTCCAGCAGAATTTTGCCAGGTTCACACAATTACAAATGGGCGACTGGGAGGGAAAAGGTACTCTTCTTCTTTATTAGGTTTATGTGACAGTTGCATTGCAAAGCACTTTCTAACAAGATCAATGGAACTTGGAAACTATTTCATGTAGCAAATAAGTGTGCACGACAAGAGCTGTGAGTGCCAGTTCTCTTTGGAGAAGTGAGTGGCTCTTAAAAGAGCCTTTGTGGTACAGGCTGAGGCTACCTTTCTGGGTGGGCGGACTCACTTGGCGCTGGTGTACTTGGTGACCGCCTTGGTGCCCTCGGACACGGCGTGCTTGGCCAGCTCCCCGGGCAGCAGCAGGCGCACGGCCGTCTGGATCTCCCGCGACGTGATGGTCGAGCGCTTGTTGTAGTGCGCCAGGCGCGACGCCTCGCCAGCGATGCGCTCGAAGATGTCGTTGACGAACGAGTTCATGATGCCCATGGCCTTGGACGAGATGCCGGTGTCGGGGTGCACCTGCTTCAGCACCTTGTACACATACACCGAGTAGCTCTCCTTGCGGCTGCGCTTGCGCTTCTTGCCGTCCTTCTTCTGCGCCTTGGTCACCGCCTTCTTGGAGCCCTTCTTCGGGGCCGGGGCGGACTTAGAGGGCTCCGGCATGATGGAGTAACTGCCGAAAACTTCGACAACTGGAAGCAAGAGTGTGAGACCTTACTGCCTACTCTCCTTGTGCAGGTTCTGGACAAAGTTGAGTGCCTGATTAGTGGTAACTCTAGAAACGTCAGCTACTAATTTTATCCAATCAAAGTAAGCATATTTCAAAACTTCGGTGCCATTGGTGAAAATGAAAGTGTAATCGCAGCCAATGGCGGAGCATCATTTTCGCGCCGGGTAATGACTATAAGTAGCCAGCTCTGGCTGCTTCACCCTAGAGAGGAGCGACGTTAGTAGTTCGCCATGTCTGGACGCGGCAAGCAGGGCGGCAAGGCGCGCGCCAAGGCCAAGACGCGCTCATCCCGCGCTGGGCTGCAGTTCCCGGTGGGCCGGGTGCACCGCCTGCTGCGCAAGGGTAACTATGCCGAGCGGGTCGGGGCCGGCGCGCCGGTCTACCTGGCGGCGGTGCTGGAGTACCTGACGGCCGAGATCCTGGAGCTGGCGGGCAACGCGGCCCGCGACAACAAGAAGACGCGCATCATCCCGCGCCACCTGCAGCTGGCCATCCGCAACGACGAGGAGCTCAACAAACTGCTGGGCAAAGTCACCATCGCGCAGGGTGGTGTCCTGCCCAACATCCAGGCCGTGCTGCTGCCCAAGAAGACAGAGAGCCACCACAAGGCCAAGGGCAAGTGAAGTCCGAATTCCCACTAAACTTCCTAAAACCAAAGGCTCTTTTCAGAGCCACCCACTAGATCACAGAGAAGAGCCGTGCTGCACAATTGTTCCAGTAGTTAATAACCTGCACAGTTTCTAAAGTCTGGCACTTAGAGTGTAAGGAAATGAAGCCGAAGTCGAGTTTGTTCTATAGCTAAGACGTAGATTTTCAGAGTCCCTGGATTCCAGAAGCTAGTCGCCCTACTTTACTTTCTTATAAGAAAAGCTACATTAAGGAATCCACGAGTACTTACTCGGTAGCCAACAAGAACTAGGTTGGTGGCCGCAGTCCTGCTGGGCAGAACTCATCCGGGGCAAGTTAAAGACCCTGTGAGAGGTCTCTCTGCCCTTCGCACACCTTTGTGTCCGGTGTTCAATGCGGAAATGCAGTCCTGGTCTTGGGCAGGATACGTGGAGCAAATGCACTGGATAAGTGGTGCAGTTAGGTGGTGTGGGATTCCAGGAGGAAGGTTTGTTGCCGCCAGATGTTCATGGTGGACACCATAAGCCAGATTCTTGACCACGTGAGGACCCTACCATCCTGTCCCTGCCTCCTTCACCATAAGGGTATGTTCAGATCGCAGAGCAAGTTAGCTATAGAGCCTTCTAGGCCTCAGCACTCCAGCACACATCATCAGCTGGTATCCTTTTCCTCACGAGGATATTAACTAAAATGAATTTCTATGAATTTCTAGTCCATTGGAATCTATTTATTTTCTGAGTCTTTTGAAGCATTCGTATTATCTATATGGCTCAGTTGCAATCACATGCACATAATATCCCTTGGAATTAAACTGACCACAGCCAAATACAGGGTAAATATTACATTGTTATGATTACTTGATGTTGGATAACCTAATCCTGAATTCAGGAAATATAGTTAGTCAATTATTCCACTATTTCTATTCCCCATAAGATCCACCATATTGTTGAAATCATGCCATTATCATTACTGGTAAGGTCCATGTAAAGATTTAAATCAACAAACTCTAATTAAATAATTAACAAGTGAATGTAATTTTTATGTTTTAAAGTAAAACAAGGAGCTGGAAATGTAGTTCAGTGGTAGAGTGCTTGCCTAGCATGCACCAGGTCCTAAATTCAATCCCCAGTGGTATAAAATCTAAAGTAAAATAAAAAGTACACATGAGATATGTTAGTGTTAATAATTCCATGGGTTTTTAAATTTACTATTGCTTCATTTTCATTAGATAAAATACATACTGTTTGATTGATAGATGAAGTTGAACCATCTATATTATCAGAAAGATAATTAAAACTTGTTTTTAAAAATGAAGCTAAAACTTCCCAAATACCATGATAAAATAATTTACATATTTATATTCACAATTAGAATTTGAAAAACTCTTTAGAACTAAATACTGTCACTTCATACAGTAAGTTATTGTCATAACAGATAAAGTTCAATTTGAGAGGCCAACTTATGAAAACATGATTTTTCTTTTTCTTTCTAGGGTTTTTCTTCCATCAATTGCTTTCTAAAATAGTTTGGTGACGATAAAGCATCCATGTCTTTACGTGTTAGATTTATTATGCATTCTATCTACTAGCTTATAAAGTCCCTCAGGGTGGACACAATTTTAGTCTCATTTGCAACCTCCTAACTGTAGTTAAAATGACAATATCATATTTTTAAATAGTCAATAAATTGTGTTAATTTTATAATCATGATTCTTGGGAGGAAAGTAAGAAACCAGTGGTATAAAATAAAAGCAAAGGAGTTGGAAATTAAACAAGCATGAAATTGTGTGGAGGTCCATGAGTTTACAGTGAGGAGTGGTACAGTGATACTAGGAGGAAAAAAGAAAAGAAAGAAATGAAAAGAAATCCTGCTGCCCCCATGATATTATTTTTGCTAGAAGACTAACTAACACAAATTTTTAAGATCTTCACTTTGCTGTAAAGAGGTGGCCAAGTATAGCCCTCAGTCCTCATTCGACTTGGCTACTGAGAACACTGACAGAGCTGGCCTGAGATCTCTCTTCTGTACTTCCTGCACTTGGACCCCACCCCACCTAAGCAGTGGCTCTGCACTACTGCTAGTCCACATCTGCTCCCCCATCCCTTAACACAGGGCCACACGGGGCTGATTTTACTACTTCCCTGTCCATGCTCACTCCCTTGGAGATCTCATCTGCTAGGACTTTAAACTCCATCTGCATAGCAATGATTTCCACTTCTACATCTCCAGCCCAGGTTTCCCTCCAAGACTTCAGACATACATCCAACTCTGCTTTCTTTCCTCACATACATACTTCATAGACTAAGACTGGTTTATGTAAAATGGAACACCTCATATTCCCCTGCCAAGTCTTTTCTAAAAACATATTTTTCGATGTAGATGGATATAATACCTTTATTTTCTTTATTTTTATGTGGTGCTGGGGATTGAACCCAGTGCCTCACAGGTGCTAGACAAGCGCTCTAAGACTAAGCCACAACCTCAGCCTGCCCAAGTCTTATATTTAGAAATCGCCCATTTGGTTGATAATAATTTCACCCCTGTCTGCTTTTACACTTCCATTGAACTCTTTAAGGAACTCCCTCGTTTTGCCTTCACAATATACACAGATGACCACCTCTCAAGACCTCCATCTTGGGGGGACGCTCCTCTGTACTCACTGCCCTCAGCCTCCTTAACGTTTCTTGCTTCCCCTCTTACCCTGTGGGAAGTGACCTTGAGGACAGGGTGACCTCCAAGTACATTACCAGATAAACTCTCCCCTTGTATCAAAAAGACTCCAACCAAATTAAGAAGCTGGGGATACATGGCATGTGAAGTCACTCTAAACATCCTGCATCTAGAGAAAGTCAACACCCAAGCCGAAGGTGGAGCAGGTGGGCCACACAGTTACTCAGAGGATGGACGGTGCTCCAAGATACATCTCTCTCACGGATGGGCTATTAAGACCAGGAGTCCAGGTTCCGGCAAGGTGGAAGGTACCTGTGTTTGATGCAAGGCACCCTGGACCATGACAGGGACTGACTGTATTGAAGAAGAGAGACACAGTATGCCTGGTCGCAGCTGGAGCTCCACAGGAGATGGAGAAGCCTGCACTGTGCATGTTTCCTGGGCACAGGTCACAGGGACCAGACTGGGCTTTGCCAGGGGGCGGCTGAAGGGAGGCACTCGGAGTGTCCAGTGTGTTTAACATCCAGGTGCATCCTGGGGACACAGTGCCTCCTGAACATCTCGCAGTTCCTCAGCTACCCTCCCCACCCATTTTTTTTAAATACATTTGAACACATGCTCTACTTACTAATAATCTACTCTTAACACAACTGGGAGTTTCATCATCACAACTAAATAGTCTCAAATAGTACAGCAGATGTGTCTTTTGAAATGCTGGGAAACCACGACCACGAATCCTATTACTTATGATCCAACCCTTGCACATTTTCATAACATGGTATTTTGAATCTAATCATTTGTCCTACTTGGTCTGTTTTAATGATAGAATTGAGTTGTGAAGAGATAAAAGACTGCTCGCTTTAAGTAACAGTGAGTCCTATGTCAATAACTACATTCCTATGTAGAAGTAGTGAGGCATAGTAAATGCATTTTGTATAACATCCAATCTCTCTGTTGTGTTGTAAACAAGGCTAATCCATACATGTTGTATATTTTCTAAAAATATTCCTAAGTATTCCTAATAATATATTAGAAGATATTCAATATTTTCCTGAAACTTGGGAGTTCGAAAAAAATATCAACTGAAAGTACATTAGGAAGAAATTAGTAAAGGAATTTTAGCCACAATAAAATCAGTTATTTTGCTTCTAACTAAATAATTCTAGCCTTGCTGATCTTGGGTGAAGCATTCAGCTTCGATTATGACCTGGAAATCTTAAATCAGTCCTCTGCTTGAGTCTGACAGGTATCTGTAGTCTTTTCTTTTGATACTTCTTGAAAACTCAATCCCGGATCTGTAATTTGTAGCAGGGAGCTTTAGATAAGAATTTGGAAAAGCAAGAACCATCTGTAGATGATGGAGATGGTCTTGTTCCTTATATCATTCCACAACAGTAGGCAAAAGGATGAAATCCTTCAGGTATCATACTGTAAATAATGAAGCACAGACTTTCCAGGCCTTCTGATTCATCCCATAAAATATTTCCTATTATATAACAGCAAGAGTATACCTAGGAACAAAACCAATTGATTCAAGGCCAATGTATTGCCAATCCTGCACTAGTCTTTTTTTTTTGGGGGGGGGGGGAGCGTGGTTATAACGGATTGAACTCGGGGGCACTGGACCACTGAGCCACATCCCCAGGCCTACTTTGTATTTTACTTAGAGACAGGAGCTCACTGAGTTGCTTAGGGACTCTATATTGCTGAGGCTGACTTTGAACTCTTCAACCTCCTGCTTCAACTTCCCCAGTCGCTGGGATTACAGGCGTGGGCCAGAGAGCCTGGCTGGTCTTGCTTATGAATGTAAGACGTTCTGTCCGTTTTAAAATGTATAATTGGTAAACATTTATGTATTACTAACATTTTATCTGGTTGAGAAAAAGTTTCCTTTTTTGATTTGCCCCCTTATATCATGCAGTATGTAACAACAGTTCTTACAATTGCATATAATTACAAACTCTTACAATATTAGAAAACAAATATATGTGATCTGTGGTCCCTGGGGCATCTCCTAATAGTTTAGATATAAATAATGTAGTGGTTGCATTTCAAAAGCTGTCCTTGATTTGGAAAAGGCAAAGTGTTGTTACATGTGTTACATGATGCTTCAGTACATCAGGATGTAAGCACAAGTCAGATTTTTAAACCAGATTAAAAAACTCTTAGATATAAAAAGACCACTTAAAGTATGCACAATATACTTAGCTTTCCTTCAGCACTGAGAAACTCAAAATTTTTCAACAAATCAATAGAAATTGTCACTAATAGATTTAAACACAAAACAAAAAAAACCTTCGACTATGTTGGGAAAACACTATAAAATTAAAAACAATATCTCAGTCCAGAAAAGCTCTTGATATAAAGTTTTATTATTAAACATTAAACCAGAACGTGAAGACCATCACAGGCAACCAGGTAAAGGGGTTAAAGTAATGTTTAGGTATAACTTACAGGGTGTACGATAGACAAAACATGGTGAGTACTAGATAGGTTTCCCAGCTCGGAGTCGCGAGATGGCCGAGGCGGGCCCCTTGTCCCAGGGAGCTGGGGGACAGAGCCCCCCAGTGGATGGCTTCGGGTTCCTAAGCACGTACCCTCCGTTGGGAGGTTTTCTGTCTTGTAAGGACAACTTTAATAATCCTTCTGGGCTGGCGACGGCGTTGAGCTTCCTCACCTTACATGAGCTCTGAAACCCCACCTCGTGCAATGCTTTGATAGCTTCCATGGACCCACTACTTTCCCTACGTCCCTACTGCCTATCCCCAAGGGACCTAAAAGAAAGATCCCCGAGATCCCAATAGCGACGCAATTACTGACTTGCTGCTCCGTGGGGACTACGTCCAAGATAAGGCCCAGGCCTGGGGCTCCTCGTACGTCCATCACCCACATCTGAACCAAAATGTCCAGGAAGGACCTGCTTCGGCCCAGCTGGAACCAAACCCGAGAACGCGCGCCCCAGGCCGGGCCGCGGGCTCCCAAGCGACAGCGACCGGTCAGTGCTGCGGCCCCTCAGCGGGCGTGGGCGGCCCTGAAAAGGGCCTTTGGTTGAGATTCGTAAGCGAAGGTGAAAACCTGGACGCTCAGCCGCCGAAGCCGTAGAGCGTGCGGCCCTGGCGCTTGAGCGCGTAGACCACGTCCATGGCCGTGACCGTCTTGCGCTTGGCGTGCTCCGTGTAGGTGACCGCGTCGCGGATGACGTTCTCCAGGAAGACCTTGAGCACCCCGCGCGTCTCCTCGTAGATGAGGCCGGAGATGCGCTTGACGCCGCCGCGGCGGGCCAGGCGGCGGATGGCGGGCTTGGTGATGCCCTGGATGTTGTCGCGCAGCACCTTGCGGTGGCGCTTGGCGCCACCCTTGCCCAGGCCTTTGCCTCCTTTTCCGCGACCTGACATTCTGCAAGAAGACCGGAAAAGCTCTCAGGGCGCCGACCCTGGAGGCGGCCTTTATACGCCGCCGGCGGACCAAAGTGAGAACCGCAGGAGGGAGGCGGCAGGTAGTGGAGGGAAAGCAGCCCCGCGAGTGCCCGCCTCCCCGGGCGCTTCACCGCCGAGCCGTTTCCGCCGCGCCTCGGGCTCTAAGGCGCTGCTGTTTGAATGCAAAAGAAAACTCTGCGGAAAAGGCCACGCGCCGTCGGGGCGCCCCGCGGTGTCCGCCCGCAGGACCCAGCCCGCCGCCCGCAGGCCTCGGCTGGGAGGTAAATGCCCACGCTAGGGAGAGGCCTGCGACGCGTGTCTAGGACGCCGGCACTTCTCTACCCGGATTGCATTTTAATCTCCCTCCTTTAGAGTGTTCAGAAAGGGATTTTCGTGCCAGACCTTATGAGTTCATAAGACGATCTCACCGATTCCCTAGCAATCAGATTTTTTAAAATAATTCATCTTTCCCCCACAGAAGTACCGCTGTTACCAAGTGCAACTGTTATTCAGATTCTTACCTATTTCATAATTTAGCCAGTCTTCCTTACCAAAGGTATTCAGTTTACAATTTAAAATTTTGAAAAGTAGCCTCAGGAAAAATGTTAAAAGTTATTAAGTCTGCTTAATAGTCCATCATAAAAAATTTCTATGTTACACTTTAACAAATCTCTAGTAATTAACCATAATATGCTTTCTCAATTTTCTCCTACAAAGAAAATCTAGATATTTTACTTTCTGGAGATGACTTCTATTGAAATGTTCTGTCACCAAGGGTTCAGTTTTTAAGGCATTTGATTAATATTGCTACATTTTCCTCATAAAGCTTTTCATTCTCACTTGTGTCAACAGTAACTGTTTGTAAGTGCACCCTCACTGGTTATTGTGACTTTTTAGGTGACCCTGTGCATGAGGGCTGTATCACTGGGCTACACCTCCAGCTCTAGTATGATTTTTCGATCTATTTGTTATACTCAGAATTTACTTTTGATATAGATGATTGAGTCGGGTTAATCAACTGGTCACTCAGCCTGATTTATTAATTTATTTCCAGGTGATAAATTATTATCCTTAATATATTTACTATATGCACTAGGAACAATTGATGTACTTTCTATTTTATGTCCATTGAAAAGTGTCTTAAACATTGTAACTAACTGCAAGTTTAAATAAAACTAGATGAAATTCCTTTAGCATTTTAATCATAATTTCATGGCATTTATTAATAAATTGAAGCAGAAAGAGTGACTGTAGGAAGGGAAAGGTGTGATCCCGTTCCTCAGACTCCTATACCAAAATACAGATTAGCAAAAGGAAACCATAAATTATTTATGTAATCAAAATTTTACATGACACAGTATCCTTCAGAAACAAAAGCCAAGGGAAAACTTTTTATACTTCGATTTGATGAACAATAGTTGTATAGAGTGTAATCTACTAAAGTGCATGACCTGTTGACAACAGGCTGAGAAGCCCAGCAAGGCCTGTCCAGCCTTCTCGACCTCTGTGTAGCATTCCTTCCTCCCAGGTATAGGCAGGACCCTCCAGAAAGAAGGTTTTGTCCACCGTCAGGTAAGGCAGGTCAGGGAATTTCTTCACGGCCAGCACTTACAGAAGAGCAGGAGGAGGTTAAGTAATATTTCTAGGTTTTATATGTGTCGTTTCAAAACCCTTGAATTCTTATTAAGAAATGAGATAACGGAGGATGGGACCTGGTCACCAGCAAAACCAGTCACAGGATTAAAGAGTCAGGCCTTAAAGTCAGCTCCACCCTTAAGGGGGTCTAGGGACTGAGTCCAATCGTAGGATGCTTCAATCAATCATGTCTACGTAATGAAGCCCATAAACCCCTGGACATCAAGGCAGTGAGCTTACTAGTTGGTGAGTACATAGATGTGCTGGGAAGGTGACCTCCCGAACCCACAGGAGTCTTCCTGATCCAATCAGGGAAGGTGACCCGCTGGACCCACAGGACGTGACTTCCAGAATCTGCATGGAAAGGGCAAAGAAGTGCTGCTTTCAGGGAATTTTCAGTTCTTGCCCTTTGTGTCTTATTTGACTGACCTCAATTTGAATCCTTTTGTGATAAAGTATAATAAGAAGTGCAGACTTTTACTGTGTTCTGTGTAATTCTTGCAAACTATGGAAACTGAGGGGGACGTGGGAGACCCTAAATTTAATGACAGTAACTTGGAAGGACAAGGGACCTAGGAGCCCTACCTGCAGCTGGTATCTGAAAGCAAAGACAGTCTTATTGGAAATATGCTTTTTGACCTGTGCCCTTTGATTGGTGGTCTTCAGGCACTTAGAGCCAGAACTGAATTGCAGTACAGCAGTTGGTAGGACTAACTACCAAGCAATTCATGAACATGATTAAAACCTTGGAAGATACGGATTAGACACACTGAAAAAAAAAAAAAAAAAAAAAAAAAAAAACTAAAAATCACAATCTAAAGATCACCCTAGAACTGATATGTACGTATGGAAATATTTGTCTCTTCGTATATTTGCTATTTTTCAACATCTATGGGGACACAGGTGTTGGTGAATATGATCCCAAAATATGCTCCTTCGTACTTCAAATTGAGGGCATATGAGGAACAGCAAATGCAGGGAGGGGCTTTCTCCGAATTCCCCTTATCTAAAAAATAAAGAAATTGTCAGGAATCCCCTCCCAGGAATCTCATCAAGTAGAGATGAGCTGTATCCCAGAAGAGACTCAGATCCCCAGCATGCAGGCAGGCTTTGCCACAGGACCTCCCCTGTTCTCCAAACAGTTTACTCCTCCCTTCCCGCATGAGGAGGGCATAAGGTTCTGGACTAAGGGGTCACAGGTGTCCATCTGTTCTTCACATGGTGCCTCATGTATGTAATAAAGGTACAGGCCTCCCCTGGAGATTCGTCCACGCTTGGGACGTGGAAAGGACTCCTTCCCTCACAGATCTGCTGTGCAGTTCTTATAACTCTAAAGAAATTGTAACTTATAACTTATAACTCTAAATAAATCATGACACGATGTAAGATGTAACTTCTTCAGGGATTTGGTGTGGCTATGACTAGGGAGCAGTGAAGAGTTCACTCTGCCATCTGACAGGCCTAGACAAACCCAGGTTCATTTTGCCTGGATTCCCTCATCTCTGTATGAAAAGAACAGCAATTGCTCCACAGGATGCTAAAATTAATGGAGATAACTGAGTGAAATGATTAGACTAGCTCATAAGATCTTACTGATCATACAATAGCTAAAATTATTTTAACATCTGCCTACTATTTTTGATATTCAATTATATGTTGACTTTTTAGATGCACATTTTAACATTTATATTTATTAGTCAAAATAAAGTACTTATAATCATAATTTCCATTTTCTTTAAATTCCTACTACATTTGAACACATCTTTACCTAGAATTTTATGTTTTGGGTTGTTTTTTTTTTTTTTTTTTTTTTTTTTTCGGTGCTGGGGATTGAACCCAGGGCCTTGTGCTTGTGGGGCAGGCACTCTGCCAACTGAGCTATATCCCCAGCCCGAATTTTATGTTTTGAAACAAGTTCTAAATAGTATCCTCAAGCTAAAATAGGATAAAATCATATTAAGATCCTCCTTGAGGCTTCCTCTCCTCTATTTTCCACCTTCAATTACCACCATCAAAGAGAATATGCACATACATAAGGTTAAAGTCCAGTCCAGGAAAGCAGATGAAAGACATGAGAGAAGAGTCAGGAAACCAAGAAGCCACCTAAGAAGGAGGTGCTTCCCCAAGTCTGTCATTACCTTTGTTAGAAACACCTGGTTTGTCTGGACGCCCCATGGAAAAGAAAAAGCATTATTTCTCTTTGCCCTTTTGAGTTCTTAGTTGGAGCTGAAAAGAGAAGAGCAAATGCAAAGACAGGGAGGGAGAGGAGAGCAAGAGCCAACAGGTTATTGACCTGTTAGTATGAACAGCATACGTCCCCCCAAAAAAGTCTTAGTTCAGAAAGATGAGATAGAGCTCCAGTTTATACAGCATCTTCAACAAAGAACAATATGTTTTTAGAAAAGTGGCAAGACCAAGGAAAAGGATCATGCCTCAGAGAAGTCAGCTGTGACGTTTGACTTTAAATGCAAGGCTAACAAACACAGGAGTCGACCGGCTCTGGTTGGCCTGGCCAAGGGCCCCAGTGGCACTGGACAGCCTCCAATGTCCTGCAAGCTGCTTCAGCCCATTTCTCAAGCTTCTTTTTGCCCTTTCATTTTACATCACTGTTTCACATTTTCATCATAATGAAATCCAACCATTATAACTCAATAAATCTACATGTTAAAATTGATTAATTGTGCAAATTTTCTAAATTGTTACATTGGACCCTTTTCCAAAGGTGAATTCTCTTTCCTACCTCTCTCCTCCTTCCTTCTTCAAGGAAAAAAGTTCAAGAAACTCAGGAGGACTTTGACCAGAGTGTTAAACAGTGGGAACAGTGGTTTCTTGAAGCATAGGAACTATGCAATTAATAAAAGAATTGGTATAATATCTCTAGCACTAATGCAAACACTCTGGTTCATTAGAACACATATACATCTCAGAAACTGACTCATTATTTCCACCGATAAAGATGCAAAGGGAATTTTAAAGTGGAGACAATGGAATAAACTAGTTTAGCACTGCGATGTTATTGAATGTCATGTTATCTGAATGAGAGTTCAGTGACTGTCCTACTCGGTCAAGCCCCACTCTGCTGAGAGTGCAGCGTCCCAGCATCACTCACGTGAGCTCAAGTCTTCCCCTGAGCCCTGTCCTTGCTGTACGCAGGGCTCACCGGAGAGATCCCTTGTTAAAAAGCAGGGGCAGTGCACGTCTTGATTTCCGATCCTGTCCTTGATTTCCTATGCTATGCAACGTTCTTTCCTCGAAGGTTTGTTCTTCGCCTTGGCATTTTGCATGGTGCTTATTTCGCGGGGCCAGACGCCTGCAGTCCCGCCGAGCCGAAGCGGCTGGAGAGGTCCTCGCTCATTTCACCCAAGCGCTGTAGCGAGCTCACCTCGGCTCGGGGCCGGAGCGGAGCAGAAAGCGACAGCTGGGGACTGATTGCCAAGACAAAGCGGGCGTAGGG
This sequence comes from Sciurus carolinensis, assembly GCF_902686445.1. Taxonomy (NCBI): domain Eukaryota; kingdom Metazoa; phylum Chordata; class Mammalia; order Rodentia; family Sciuridae; genus Sciurus; species Sciurus carolinensis. The sequence continues at coordinate 130,689,566 of NC_062219.1, forward strand.
TCCTAAAGACCACTCGTCCTTTGCAATATAGCAAGGAAGAATCGCGAATAGGTCGCACATAGTAGCAGAGTAATTTATTTGGGAAAACGAAAATAAGAGAAGAGTACCGGTCGAGAAGTGGCGGGGGCTGAACCGCTTCCGGAAAGGAAGGCGTCCATTCCACAGAGCCGGGAATTGTTAAGGAGTTTGACACTGGCTGAATTTGGAAAACCTACCGCCTCTTAAATCCGGAAGACGCAAATGTCGGCCCTAGAGCCTCGCCCCCTTTTAAGGTGATAAGGAATGTTACCAGGCTTAAGAGGTCAACCGGTAGGATCCTGCATTTTTGAGCCCCGGGATCTTTGGTCGACATAATGGTCATGCATTTCTCCTGCAAATAACAGATTTTTGCTGAGAATGTACCATAGCCTATTTACTTAAGACAGGACAGGGCCCCAGGCAAACTGCTTTTTAAAAGAAAGCATGTGGGGGTCAGCACAGTGGACCCAGACTCTGGACTCGCTCTATCAACCAAGGGATGTACAGCAGTCTGAAGCTGCATACTCTTGAAGCCTGAGGTCTGAGGCAAACCTCTTTCATTTTCTCTTCCACTTGCTTGTAGTATTCACTGGATTCAGGGACTTTATTGATAGAGTGAAACACGAGGCTGCCTTCTCTGCAGGTCGAGATTGTGTGGCTCAATTTAACATTCTCTCACTGCCATATTGATAGGACTTCAAACAGTGCCTGGCTCATAGATGAGTAATAAATATTTGTTGTATGAATGAACAAGGCAAATTCTCCCCCCCCCCCCAACCCACCTTCTTGATGCTTTTACTTGACTACTTTTGATGTGATAAGGAAGGTTCCAGGGACTGAGAGGGTCCAAACTGGTGAAACCCTGCATTTCAGCAGAAATTGAAACCAGCAAGTCATTCAGGTTTGTCCTCCATCCACCCCTCAGTTCAGCTGACTCTATTCCCTTAAATCCTCCCTCCTCCTCCTCTTTCTGACTGCCTTATTTCCACTCTTGCTGCTGACTGGCTTTCCAACCTCTGGGTTTAATCAACACAGTCTCAGGACCCTTTACTTGGCGCTGGTGTACTTGGTGACGGCCTTGGTGCCCTCGGACACGGCGTGCTTGGCCAGCTCCCCGGGCAGCAGCAGGCGCACGGCCGTCTGGATCTCCCGCGACGTGATGGTCGAGCGCTTATTGTAGTGCGCCAGGCGCGACGCCTCGCCAGCGATGCGCTCGAAGATGTCGTTGACGAACGAGTTCATGATGCCCATGGCCTTGGACGAGATGCCGGTGTCGGGGTGCACCTGCTTCAGCACCTTGTACACGTACACCGAGTAGCTCTCCTTGCGACTGCGCTTGCGCTTCTTGCCGTCCTTCTGCGCCTTGGTTACCGCCTTCTAATCACTACCTTCTAATCTACTACCAGTTGAGTCACTACAAAAATGAATCTGAATCACATTTCACAAGATTTTAATATTTTGCATAGAATCTGCCTTCCCATGGTACGATACACTTCGTATCTGTTTTCAAGGTGAACAGAACTCCTGAGGACCCCAAAGGCCCCTCTGGCAGATCCTGCCGCATTTATCCCCAGCCACCCCAGAACTATTTACTCCTTTAACAATGCTAATATGTAGATGGTGATTTCAGAGTGGAGAGGAGGGTGAGGGTAAATTGCAAGGGCAACCGGGTGAGAACGTGTGAACGAGTGGAGCTATGGTAGCTCGTGAATAAAACACGAAGTCTTGGTAGAGCACGGTGGTGGACACGACTAAAGCAGAGACAATGGAGACTTGGGGAATGAGTACTCTTAAGTACTAACTAAGCCTTTACAACTCAGCAATACTTCCTTGAAATAAAAGTAGTGAGCTGCATATACAACTACAAAACATGTAAATATACACGAGGCGAATTCCACAGCAAAGTAGAAACTAATCAGGCATTTGTACCTTAAGGTAACACGGAACAGCAAACTGGCTCTTTTGCAGAAAACGTGGGTGGCTCTGAAAAGAGCCTTTGGGTTTAATCAACACAGTCTCAGGACCCTTTACTTGGAGCTGGTGTACTTGGTGACGGCCTTGGTGCCTTCGGACACGGCGTGCTTGGCCAGCTCCCCGGGCAGCAGCAGGCGCACGGCCGTCTGGATCTCCCGCGACGTGATGGTCGAGCGCTTGTTGTAGTGCGCCAGGCGCGACGCCTCGCCAGCGATGCGCTCGAAGATGTCGTTGACGAACGAGTTCATGATGCCCATGGCCTTGGACGAGATGCCGGTGTCGGGGTGCACCTGCTTCAGCACCTTGTACACGTACACCGAGTAGCTCTCCTTGCGACTGCGCTTGCGCTTCTTGCCGTCCTTCTTCTGCGCCTTGGTTACCGCCTTCTTGGAGCCCTTCTTCGGGGCGGGAGCGGACTTGGCTGGCTCGGGCATGGTGCAAGCGAAGCGACGAAAGTGAGCAGGACACAGCCGGCGGCTCTTTAAGTATAGAAGGTTATGTAAATGAAGAGTTGTCTGAGGTCTCTGGTGATTGGTGTTGAACTTTGCCTGACGCCCGATGCCAGTTTTGCCCAATCAAAATCCGCGTCCTGCTGAAGCGCGTTCCATTGGTCGAAATGGAAACGAAACCCAACCAATCGTACAGCTTCGTTTTCGCGCCCAGAGGAGACTATAAACAGTGCATCCTTGGCCTTTGCTTTCAGCTTTGGTGGACCGGGGCAGTTTGTGTGTGAGCATGTCCGGACGCGGCAAGCAGGGCGGCAAGGCGCGCGCCAAGGCCAAGACGCGCTCGTCTCGCGCCGGGCTGCAGTTCCCGGTGGGCCGGGTGCACCGCCTGCTGCGCAAGGGCAACTACGCCGAGCGGGTCGGGGCCGGCGCGCCGGTCTACCTGGCGGCGGTGCTGGAGTACCTGACGGCCGAGATCCTGGAGCTGGCGGGCAACGCGGCCCGCGACAACAAGAAGACGCGCATCATCCCGCGCCACCTGCAGCTGGCCATCCGCAACGACGAGGAGCTCAACAAGCTGCTGGGCCGCGTGACCATCGCGCAGGGCGGTGTCCTGCCCAACATCCAGGCCGTGCTGCTGCCCAAGAAGACCGAGAGCCACCACAAGGCCAAGGGAAAGTGAAGCCCAGCTTCCCGCTAGCCTTCCTAAAACCAAAGGCTCTTTTCAGAGCCACCTACAACTTTCCGTAAAGAACTGAATGCTGAGTCAACCATGTATATATGTAAATGTATACATATGTATATATTACTTTGCATTTCGCATTTGAATCTCGTGAGTCTGCCCGGTGTTATCATGATTAGTTTCTTGGTTCCGACACCCTTGACCCACATGTCTCACCCTCTGGAAGAGGACTGGAGTGAAGTGGTAATTTCAGGGCTAAACGTAACGGTTTTAAGTACTTGCTTACTGCATTCTCGCAAATACGTCTTAAACATTTACTGTTTGACATTGCAAACGTAAGGACGAATTTGGACAGTTACTTGCTTGTGCAGTCCCCTTGTTAAGTTGTGGGTCTTAACCTATACAAGTTGAGATGGTCTTTTTAAAAAATCCCTTGAACTAGGTCTCAAATGTTTTATATAAAGTAATAGATGTTTTACTAATGTAAGGGAATTACATTTTTAAAATAGAATTATACTGCAGTGGAATTGTCTGAAAGTGAAAATGGGCTCGTGAAGCAATGTTTATCTGAAATTATTGGGCCTTAAAATCTTAATATACAAGACGTTTCATTTTTTAAAAATTGAAGGCTTGTATATTGAGACGGGTATAGAACTTCAGTGGTTAACAATGGTAGCCAAAATGCTGATTGTCACTGGAAAATTCGAAGTTGGAAGTCCGAAGAACTGCTTTATCTATACAATACACACTGAATTTCAAGGATTAGTGCCCAAAAGTAAAACATGATAATTTTTATGCTAATGATATACTGAAATAATGCGGACATATTGGGTTATAAAAGTATTGAAATTTCTCCTGGTTTTAATTTGTTGTAATTTGACTCCTAGAAACGTCTAAATTACATCACTTGCATTTATTTCCACTGGAAATAGCTGGTATGAAGCAAACAATAAAAATAGGAAAAAAAAATAGATCATATCAAAGTGTTTAGAGAATAGAGAACTTCTCTAGGCCTGACCAATCGGGTCATCGTTGGGTGTCTGGCTTCCTTTTGTCCAATCAGCTTCAGACTCCGACTATAAGTGAGAGGCCGGTTTTCTCTCTACGTGAACCCAGGACCAAAGCAATGGCTCGCACCAAGCAGACTGCGCGCAAGTCCACAGGCGGCAAGGCACCGCGCAAGCAGCTGGCCACCAAGGCTGCCCGCAAGAGCGCGCCGGCCACCGGCGGCGTCAAGAAGCCCCACCGCTACCGGCCCGGCACCGTGGCGCTGCGCGAGATCCGCCGCTACCAGAAGTCCACCGAGCTGCTGATCCGCAAGCTGCCGTTCCAGCGCCTGGTGCGCGAGATAGCGCAGGACTTCAAGACCGACCTGCGCTTCCAGAGCTCGGCGGTCATGGCGCTGCAGGAGGCCTGCGAGGCCTACCTGGTGGGGCTGTTCGAGGACACCAACCTGTGCGCCATCCACGCCAAGCGCGTCACCATCATGCCCAAGGACATCCAGCTGGCGCGCCGCATCCGCGGGGAGAGGGCCTGAGCTCCAAGGCCTCCCCAAGGCTCTTTTCAGAGCCACCCACATACACCCTTAAAAGAACTGTTCTCTAATCATTGCTTTTTGCTTGTGCTCCTTAGGTCCCATTTCTGCGCTTCTTACAGCTCATTTTCTAAGAATTGAAACTTCTGTTGTACCTGCACTGTTAATTCCATAGCATTTGGATCCTCAAACTTGTGATTTCACCTTACAAGCATTTAGGCTTCTGGTAAATTGGCCCTTTGTCCCTCCTCAGCTTATCAGCTTGTGAAACATCTGCGGGAAAAGTCTTTGCGTCGAATTTTAAAATGAATTTTAATTTTCACTTGGTAATGAACGTATGCTATTCATTTATCAGAATTACATTCTCAATGCTTTGTTTTTGAAACTAGATAAGATCATCACTTGCAACCATTAGAATTTGCTCATGTTCATTGCTTTCCCATAGTTGCAAGGAAGATAAAACCTGCATGGTTTCTACATACATGGAGTTGTGATACAATGTTTTACAAAATTACTTTTGCGAATTTACTTTCCTGTAATCAACACCTTAAGCAAGATGAAAACCTCTTGTAGCAGTGGTACACCTTATGCTTTGTGTATATAGCCCTTGCTCCCCTGCCACTGTGACTTATTTTAAAAACATTTTTTTCCCTCCCAGCTCCTCCCTAATCTTCCTGATCTCAGGGGAATGAATTACCTTTCTTCCCCATTCTAGGCAGTTATCTGTAATTAAGCACTCATCCACCAAGAATGAAGAAATCCAGACTTTGGGGATGGCATCGGAAGATCTCAGAAATAACTTACCTCCCAAATCAACAAGTGAATTACAACTCCAACAGAGAACATGTGGAATGTAACCTTTGAATCGTCTCTGTAAAAACCCCCTGTTCTCCCTGATGGGCACAATAGCAGCCTCTGGGACAGGAGTCCCCTGTGCTTTGCTAGAAAAGCAATAAAACTTCTTTTCCTCCAAACCATAGCCTGATTAATGGATTGGCATCAAGGACAAGGACCAAGCTTTTAATAACACTCTCTCTTAGGAATTAACCTTCCTCAGGGAAGGAAAACACTGTTTAGGAAGGCAGCAATGGACCGCAGGATCTCTGGTAGATATTGTCAGAGCTAAGGCCAATTGCTAAACAGAATGGTATTGTTAAGTGTGTAAGAAGTGCATTCCTTCCTTCTGGGCTGAGAAACTAAGAGTTATTAATACTCAGGAAGATTCCACGGAGATGTTTTCCAGGTTTTCGCTAAACATTACTCTTGCTGGCTGAATTGGGCACTTTCTGGGGATTTGCAGCACAATGCTTAGTTCTGACTAGGTGAAGCATTTATTCAGGGGGCAGTGAATAGTTACAGTTAGGAGTCTGTGAATATGCTATGAAGATACTCCATGTGCGGAACTACAGTAGTCTGGTAATAGAGCTAAATTTTCTGAACTTTGAGCATGCTTGCTTTCAACTTCCCACATATGAATTCACTTTTGCTATAGTAATGGCATATGAAAATGAATACTCAATAATGCCAGATTATTTTGGTTCATGTTAATAGGTAGATAGCTATCCTATTCACTAAAACAGGGCTCAACCCAGGGGTATGTCTTTTCACTTTCCTGGCTGAGAAATCTAGAAACTAGGTGAATATGCATGTACAGAATTCAGGAAAAAAGTCTGGGATGGACATAAAGATTTGGGATTCATTAGTATATAAAAAGGATTTAAAACTAAAGGAGTGATCTACAAAATTCCTATTGACCTGTGTCTTATAACCTTTGTCTTACTGTCAGTATAGAACTTGTTATATACCTTCCTCCTAACAAAACCGTCTTTGGTGTTGGGCATTTTCTGCTGGATCCCTCTAATTTCCAATTTCCTTTAGTCCTCATATTGATACCGCCATATACTGGTGACGAGTTCTGCTCCTTCTAATGTTGAAGATTGAAGAGTAGAGAAGCACACCAAGGCAAACATATTAATTAGGTTTTATTTAAAGGTAGTAATATAGACTTCTCCTGGCAGGAAGAAGGGGGCCATGGCTGATGTTCTAAAGTCCCAAGAAGTGAGCACACACTACATCTTTTATAGGTTAAAGTCTCTTTTGTTCTCCAGTTCTTTCCCCCCTTATCTCCCTTCCTGCCTACGTGACTAGGCCTGGTTTTGCATTAAGTGAGAAGTGATGGGCAGCGGGAGGGCCAAGGTGATTCAGGCAGGCAAGGGCCCAGGGGGCATTAATTAGCAGCTCCATGCTTGCAGTCCTTGATAAAGGCATGTAAATTTGGTAATCAAACGGACTCCGGAGATCCTTGACATTCCATTCTTCGGGGCATTCTCCAACTTCCAGAGGCAGATGGCTTCATGGGTTTATTTCCTCGATTTGACCCGATCCCCTATTTCTACACTAACTGCCTGTCCCCAATTCTGCCTTCAATATCAGACGTTACATTCCACAGATACTACTCCTCTGTGTTCCCCTAATTACCTCTGCTTTGGTTAGTTTTGCTGTGATGTCTTAATTATTTGATTGTGCTTTTCCCAGTAGATTGTTTCTTTAAGAGAGGTTCTGCGTGTATTGACACTGTATGTTTAATGCATGACATCTAAGTGTGGATTTTTTTTTTTTTTAAAGAATAGCCAAATTAGAATTTAATAAGAGAGGAAAAATAGTCCTTGCACCTGAGTTTCCTGAGATGGAAAAATTGGTAAGGGCCATAAACATTCTAATAATTTTTTAAGACTTCAGAATAAAGAAGTTTTATTCTGAATTTTATATATTTCAATATATAAATATATACACACATACATTAAATATATAGGGATATATATATGTATATAGATGTACACTTTATATATATAATTGTTGTTTTGTTGTTTCTTTTTTCCAATTGTTGTTCACCCATTAGTGTTTCTGGAATCTGCTTAACAGCATTCGGTAGCATAATTATTATCATAACCAAGTTTAGACAACTATGCTAACCTGCTATTTCACCTTAGTGTACTGAGCAAATATTTAACTCATTTTACCATAACAATGTTTACAAGAGGTCTGTAACATGAGAAAACAGTTACAAAAAGGTAAACTACAAATATACAAAACAGGAAAATATTACAATGCATATTACACAACTCTAAAAAGTATTTTGTGAAATTTTATTTCACTGGCACACCAACACACCCACGTGACTAGTTTTAAATTATTTTTTGCAATTTTGAGAGTTGGGGGTAAACAATGTTAGCTAATATAAAATTATACCTTAGTACTATAACATTAAAAATATCCTAAAAGTTCAGGAGCCTGAGCCAGGATGGCAAGTTCAAGGCCAGTCCCTGCAACTTAACGATGCCAGAAGCAACTTGGGGGGAAAAAGGGGGATGGAAATGTGACTCAGTGGCTAAGTGACTCTGGGTTCAATCCCCAGCACACACACACACACACACACACACACACACACACACTCATACAAATCCACAAAGAAAGCAAATCTCAACAGCTGCTCTACTTAAGCCTTTAAAAATATCTTGAGCATCAGTGGTAACCATTGCTCTGGTGCATAGAAGATGCCTCCGGATAAAAAAGTGAGGATTCCCTTACTTCCAGTTAAGTGTTCTTCTACAAAAGTGCAATATACAAGCCAACAAGTACCAGCCCAACTTCCAACTGAAATAGTAAATTTACCTCTAGCAACGTGGATGCGAAGGATGATGGAAGCCTCACTCAGCATTAACTGAATTTAAGGGATGTGTAATGCACATAGTGTCACCTTTTTTTTTGACTATGTAAGTGGCTCTGAAAAGAGCCTTTTTTAGACACTTAAAAGGTGTGGTGGTCATTTAGTCTTGTGGTGGCTCTCGGTCTTCTTGGGCAGCAGCACGGCCTGGATGTTGGGCAGGACACCGCCCTGCGCGATGGTCACGCGGCCCAGCAGCTTGTTGAGCTCCTCGTCGTTGCGGATGGCCAGCTGCAGGTGGCGCGGGATGATGCGCGTCTTCTTGTTGTCGCGGGCCGCGTTGCCCGCCAGCTCCAGGATCTCGGCCGTCAGGTACTCCAGCACCGCCGCCAGGTAGACCGGCGCGCCGGCCCCGACCCGCTCGGCATAGTTGCCCTTGCGCAGCAGGCGGTGCACCCGGCCCACCGGGAACTGCAGCCCGGCGCGAGACGAGCGCGTCTTGGCCTTGGCGCGCGCCTTGCCGCCCTGCTTGCCGCGTCCGGACATGCTCACACACAAACTGCCCCGGTCCACCAAAACTGAAAGCAAAGGCCAAGGATGCACTGTTTATAGTCTCCTCTGGGCGCGAAAACGAAGCTGTACGATTGGTTGGGTTTTGTTTCCATTTCGACCAATGGAACGCGCTTCAGCAGGACGCGGATTTTGATTGGGCAAAACTGGCATCTGGCGTCAGGCAAAGTTCAACACCAATCACCAGAGACCTCAGACAACTCTTCATTTACATAACCTTCTATACTTAAAGAGCCGCCGGCTGTGTCCTGCTCACTTTCGTCGCTTCGCTTGCACCATGCCCGAGCCAGCCAAGTCCGCTCCCGCCCCGAAGAAGGGCTCCAAGAAGGCGGTAACCAAGGCGCAGAAGAAGGACGGCAAGAAGCGCAAGCGCAGTCGCAAGGAGAGCTACTCGGTGTACGTGTACAAGGTGCTGAAGCAGGTGCACCCCGACACCGGCATCTCGTCCAAGGCCATGGGCATCATGAACTCGTTCGTCAACGACATCTTCGAGCGCATCGCTGGCGAGGCGTCGCGCCTGGCGCACTACAACAAGCGCTCGACCATCACGTCGCGGGAGATCCAGACGGCCGTGCGCCTGCTGCTGCCCGGGGAGCTGGCCAAGCACGCCGTGTCCGAGGGCACCAAGGCCGTCACCAAGTACACCAGCTCCAAGTAAAGGGTCCTGAGACTGCGTTGATTAAACCCAAAGGCTCTTTTCAGAGCCACCCACCACCTAAAAAGTGCTGGAGCTCTTTTATATCACTTATTCCTGGCTTATGCGTATGCGTGTTTTGCAAGAATGAATGACAAAACTATGGTTACCCTGCAATTAAAGGTCACAATGCGCTGTTGGCTGCCAAACCCGTGGAGTGTTAGACTCGGGCGCTTGAGCGCACACACCACTTCCATGGCCGAGAACGTCTTGCACTTTACGTATTACGTGTGGGTGACAGTGTGCGGGTCAGACTTAGAGCACTCTTCGGTTCTCCTCGCAGATGAGCCCGAGATTCGCTTGATGTCACCGGGATGCACCAGGAGGCACACTTAGGGCTTGGTGATTACTGGTTGTTGTAATTTAGCACCTTGAGGGCGCGCTTGGCCCCGCCTCATCCCCCTCCCCGGACGGAACGTGCTCTGTAACACAAACCAAAATCGGTTACGCGCACCAAACCGCTGGGCTTTTATTTCAAGGCTTCGGACTAAGTTGAAAACTGGAAGAACAGCCTTGCAAACCTCATTGTTGTAGTTCCGCCTCCTTTCCGTGTTCCAAACAGATGTGGAGGAGGAGACTACCCACCCCGGCTGCTGGCAGGCATCCAGGCTATCTTGGAATATCCAGGCTATCTTGGAAACAGGCTGGCTGTTTACAGAAATCTTGAGGGGCCTCTAGTCTCCGAAATATTTTTTTTTTTTTTTTTAGGCAAGAAATTGCTTGATTTGTGAAGATGGCTCTCTGCTTGCAGAGGTGGAAACCTAGTGTAAGGAAGCTCGAAGCATACGTTGGATCGGATGAAAGAACTGGATTCTGGCGCCAGTTGCAGCATTCGCCATGTAACACGGATAAATTTAAGGACTCAGTTATCGGTTTTTCTGTGGAATTAATGTATTATGAGAAAGCATACTGTGTACAGTTTGGCATGTAACTGGGTTGGATTTGTGTTAACTTATTAGAAGAGCACCATAATGAAGTAAGTCCTGCTATCTTTGGTTTCTCAAATGCTGAAGGTCATAAAGCAGAAAGTGGGGTGAATAGGACTCAGGCAGCCAAGCTCAGGAGTCCAACCTTAGCAGGTGTACTGCTTCTCTTAGGTCATAACCCCTGCAAATGAGCTCTGAGGGAGGCCTTCGCTTATATCTAGAACTTTTGCATTCTATTCACTTATTCAAGTTTGTCGGATACTTAACATGTTCAGGTGCTATGCTTGACCCTTAATCCACTTAGGCTAGTTCTTGCCTCTGTCTTCTGGCAAGTTACATAATTTCTGGGTAGCTGTCTTTCCTCTGTAAAATGTGAAAGCTGAAGATTTCAATGACAAGTTTAAAGTGGATGCAGCATCTGTTAGTCACTTGGTACTCCTGTTTCCTTTTTCTCTTAAACTTTGCATATATATCAGAATAATGTATGTGAAGAATTATGTACGTGAAGACACTATTACAATAATAAAGCATTTTCCTACAGGAAAGCCAGTAAGTCAACAAACTCTGGCCAAGTTTTTATTAATGACCTACCATCCTGTTACATTATGGTATTAACAGAACTTCAGGGATGCTTTTTAATAACCCTTTCCTGGTTCTAAGCGAAATCTTTGTAGTAGACCACCCTAAAGTGAACAGCAAAATTTAACATCTTGACTCCTTTTAATGTCTTCACTAGCAAACCAGATATTAAAGTGTATTTTTAAATGTTTTTCTTGGTACTGTTAGGTAGCAGTTAGACATAAGCAGTGGGTCTGCCCTTTAAGAATACTTAGTACAGAGCACATGAGTTAATCAACAGCTCTGCCTTGTTAGCACTCAGTGAAGTAGCTGGCAGGACAGGACCCTTCTCTGGTCTCAACCCTATAAAGTGCTTCTCTTAGAATAGAAGAAAGATAGATAGATAAATTCAGGAGAGGACAAGGATGTATTTTGCTCATAAGGGCCTGATTGCTAAGATCCGTTAAGCAAGACACTACACCATCAACCCAGATCAGAGTTCCCCAGGCGTGGGGAAGCAGGATGATTGAGACTACAGCCCACCACCATAAACTCTGTAAAACCGGTTCGGATTAGGGCCTGTCAACCAGGCCAAGATGGCCAAGAGCTCCCCTGGGGTTCTTAGCTAGTGTATCTGTGAATCCACAGCCCATAGGTGATATGAGGGCAGGACCTTCTCACAATCTCCCTTCTTGCTGGGACACAAAGAAGTGAGTTGTTACCCTCCTCCTGAGAAAACCCACTCCCTCTCTTGAGGGTGCTTTCCCCTTCTCCTTTCTCTTCTAATAAATTTTGCTGTACTTTCACAAGCCTCACATCTTGCTTAAAATTCTCTCATGCAAGGGCACAAGAGCAGAGAACACAAGGCAATCTCTGTTAAGAACTTGTCCCAGGTATTGTCTGATCTCCATTAATAATACCACCGAATCCCAACTGTATTTCCTCAATCATTTACCATCCAGTAACTAATATTTTATTCTGTATCTACTATTCACCATAATCCAGTCATTGTCTGCTGGGATAGGAAAAGAAAATTCTGAATAAGTCTACCAGACCTTAATTCTTAATCAATGCTGGTGATCCTGCAAAATGGTAGAAGAAACTTAGAAGAAGAAGAATTGGTAACATCTGTCAAAATTAAAAGTTCTGATATCTTCACACCCAGAAAGTCTACCTGTATGAAATTACTGTTTTGAGAATGTGAAAAATGACATATGTACAAGATTTTTCAGCAACATAGTTTGAAGTACAAAAAATGGAAGCAATCTGAATGATCAGTAATAAATTTAAGTACAGCATTCTATTTGGTGGAGAAACAAATAAGAAGGCTCTTTTCTTAATAATTATTCATTACTTGCCCTGTACCAGATAATGTCCTAAAAAGTTCTTTATATAGTTTAATTTTTCATAGCAACCTCATAAGATTAAGTACTACTATGACTGTTTTACAGATCATAAAGTGAAGATTCAGAGAGATCACATAAACTGCCTGAGTTTGCATAGCTCGTAAGTAGTGACAACATGTTCCAAAGCAGACTCTGGCTTCAGAGTCCACGTTGGCAGCCTCTGTATACTATACGGCTTTTCCAGGCACTTGTGGTTATGATTACCAAGCTTTATTGTCAAGTACAAAAAGCAAGGCACAGGGTAGTGCAGAGGAAGTGCATGCGTGTGTAGTGGTGGGTGGGTGTGCATGTATGTAGTGTGTGTGCAAGAGTATGTGTGTGTGCACACGTGTACGTGTGTGTGTGGCGGGTATGTGCATGTGTGTGGATGTTTATATAAGTGTGAAATATCTCTGAGAGAATACTAAACTGATAATTGTGGTTGCCTCTGAAGAAAGCAAGTTTGATGGATGAAGGATCTTTTCATTATAACCTTTTTATAGTGCTTGGATTTTGAATCCTATATATAATAGTATAAATAATCCCTTCACTCAAATATTGCTAAAACACACCTTAAGACAATTTAATAAATGTTCCTCTAGAGGTATGTATGAAAAGTCTAAGGGGCACAGAATAAATAATGTTGCTGGCTGGGGGTAGAGGGAATGCAAGACAGCTTCTAGGTGATGAAGTAAGAAAGGAGACATCCCAGCAAAGGAATCAGAAATGGTGTGGTGGGCCTAAAGTCTGCAAGGAGCCACCCACAGGGAAGCCATCAGTAGCTGAAAGTTATGCCACAGTCTTCCTTCAAGGTGTCTTGAAGTGACGACAGGACATGAGGATAAGACAACTAGATATGAACCATGAAGAGCATCAGGATTCTGGAATATGCACAATTCTAGATGCCAATTCACATTGCATGGTTCAATGTGAATTCAATCAATCTAGCAATCTCAGGATTTTCTTTGTTCCTCTGAGCAAGTAGAAGAAAGTACCATTAGTCCCTTTTGGAACTAGTAGACAAATCTGACAAGTAATAATTAACACTTGGAAAGAGAGATGTCATATGCAACATTGCTACCTTGTAGCTTGTGATCAAATAAGGGAATGAATCAGAACTGCAAACCACACAGACACAGACCTATGGGGTATGCAGCAACGTCTACTGATAGCACATTGAAGGAGACCTGGTACAAGTCAGATGACCGCCCTGTTTGTATTAAATTGAACAAACGACCTGGTGCAGTTTGAGCCCTGGCACGGACTGGATATTTATGTCTCTCTAAAACTTACACGTTGATACCAGTTCCTGAGCAGGGGTATTAGGAGGTGGGACCATGGGGAGGGTGTGCCCTCATGAGTGCTGAATTAGTGCCTTTCTAAAAGAGGGTGCTATCAGAACACATGAAGGTGCAAGCTGCCATCTGTTAAGCAAAGCACCATCCCTCAGCAAATGAATGTGTTGGCTCTGCGCTCTGGGAATCCTGCCTCTAGGATCAGACAGATAAGTTTCTGTTTGGGGTATTTTGATATAACAGCCTGAATGGATTAAAGTGTACAAAAGCCCATAATGTGTGGCAGACTACATTTGTAAGAAGAATTATTCTTCTGTAGCATCAAGGGAGAGGGAATATGTCCTTTGATTTTCTTCCAATCATTTTGTTAATTACAAACTTCATTTCTGAAGCTAAGTCATGAACTTGTATTCATAAATATGATAAGATAGAGTAGGCCTGGATGCACATTTTGCATGAATAAACAGGAGAAAACTGAAGAGGATGCTATTTCATAACAAGAGAACAGAAAGCACGAAGACCCATACAGTAGTCTTTGGGTTTTGTTGTCTTTGTGTATTTAGTGTAGATCAATTCCCCATGTTCTTTCATGCAAGCTTTTTCTTGTTTTTTAAAATATTATAACCTCACATTCCCCTATGGGAATTTGCTCTTCAGTCTCTCAGAACATATTTATAAGATATAAGCTAGAGCGGAATAATCTGTGGGATTCGAGGCTGGGAGACCTTGAGCAATGTCAGTCAGTTCGAACTGCTATGAAAGAATGTCTGGCACTGGATCATTTATCAAGAATAGATATTTATTTTCTCACAATTCTGGAGGCACAGTTCCAAGATCGAGGCCCCAACAAGTCTGGAATCTGGTGAGGGCCTGGGCTGTTTCTAAGGTGGTCCATTGGCCTCTGGGTCCTCAGGAAGGGGCCCATTGACTTCTGTGCCCCCATTGCATACTGCAACCCCAGGACAAAAAGTGACCTACCTCTGCCTCCATGGAGCATTTTGATGCGGAGGGCAGAGCCTCATGATCTAACACCTCCCTACAGGTTCCACTCCCCAGTGTTGCAGCATTGGGATTAAGTGCCCACCCCACGAATTTTGGGGAACACACACAGACCACAGTAAGCAAGGTCCCACACACTGGACTCTCTCCCCCAGCAGGTTTGCATCAGTAGTGTGGTAAGGTGTAACTGACTGCTACAAGCTGGGGCCTCATCAGGATGCTTTCACTTGATGTATGCGCTGACGATGCCAAAACTTGGAAGACATAGCAGTGCATAACAGAAAACATACAAGAACCTTTAGAAATTGCGTGTTACAGTAGATGTGCCTGGCCTAAGCACTGACCACAAGCCATCCATCAAAAAGTGTTTTAGTGAGGGGAAAAAAAAGTCAAAGTCAAAGAAGTCGGTGATCACTGAGCAGCACTTCCACATTCCAGGGTGGTATTATGACTTTCCCACTGGCAGTCACCACTCTTCTGTTTTCCTTCTCTTCTAAGAATTTCTTTCTAGACTTCAAGCATGCCAGCTACAGACTCATGCTCATGTTTGTCATTAAATTGTTGGCATTTCACTTCGTTTTATATCTTTTGCATTTGACTTAATGATTTCCTAAGGTGTGAGAAACACTAGAGACTTAGAAAAGATTTGAAAGAATATTTTATTGTGTTTTTGTTCATATTATAACCAAGTTCTATCCTGTCTTCAAATTCTGGGAAAGAACTCCATTTGAGGCCTCTAACACAGAAGCCCTGGGTGAGAGCCTCAACAGATGCACTCGAATCTTGGAAAGCTTAGCATAGCTCAGTTATCAAGTATGTTGAGCTGGAACTTCATTATCTATGTGCACAGAAGTCTATAGGCTCAGAATTTTAGATGATTTTGCCATTGATAAGAACTGTGTTGCAGAAAGAAAGGAAAAGAGCATGAAGACCTGCAGGCCTGACCAAGCAGAGCAGTCTACCTTTCCATTCAGTGGCCCACAGATCTTCCTGGTCCTCCCCATTCAATGGAAGTAGGGGCTAGAACCATCTAGCCTGATTCTGAGGTCAGAAAGGAAAAAAGTAAGTATAGGCACATAGATGACCAGCAGGAAAGGGAAAAGAAACTGTAACTTTTTTAAACTTGAGCCACTCTGCACCCTCAACTTTACTCCCCAGGCCTGCATTCATTAAAAAAAAAAAAAAAAAAAAAAAAAAAAAAAAAAAAAAAAAAAAAAAAACCTTAAATCTTGGAGTACTGTGAGTCTAGATGGTTAATGTCTACATGCATTGCTAGCTTACATAACCTATTTTCTTTAGACTACATAAAGCCAAGGGAAAAAAATATCCTTAGAGATTTGTCCTGGGCCTATTCCAAACCTCATCTGTCCACTGGATGAAGTCAACCCAGAGATCCGGAAAGGAGCAGACCACTGTGAGGAGCCGGAGCGTGCTCCATGTCAGGAGAATGGAGTTCACCAGGTAGTCACCCCACACGTTTCTCAGGCTTGCTGTCGACAGTCTCCTTTAAAAGAAGAGCCAGAGACCCCGGCGCCTTAAAAGAGCATCCTGCGCTGATGCCGCTTTCCTGAATAAATCCCCGTGCTTTCCTGAATAAATCCCCGTGCTTTCCTAAAAAAATTTTTATGGCTCTTTTCAAGCATCCACAATTTCCTTTCTGAGGAAGTCAAGAACCTGTCAGGACTGAGTTGAGGTCTCTTCTCCCTTCTGGGGACCTCTTCAGACCCCTATCCAGTGACCATTCCTTGATGAGAAAACAAAAACAAAGCAAGAACCTGAGGATCTGAGGCCACAAAGGGGCCCCCAGCGCAAGGAGGCGTCTGAATTCTGTGCAATCAAAGCCACGCAGAGGCTCACTGCACCCCTTCAGCTGCAGAGTGGGCGAAGGAAAGCAGCCCAGAGCCGCCGGGAAGTGTGCGAACCTCGCGAGACGGGCTCCGCATGAAGGGGCTAAAATCGTACCGGCATTGCAGGTGTCGTCGGGGCGTCCTCCGACCCCTGACCACCTAACTGATCTCCTATCTTCTCACACCTCGCCCTCTTGCCCCCAGGTCACCCACACTGTGACCCACCGTCAGTTCCGAGGCTGGATAACAAGTTCTTCAATCGTCCCATAGGGAGTCCGGAGGCTGCTGCTCACTGAGCACTGGTCGCGGTGGCGGTAAGCTGGGGACCGTCCCACTGGGCGTCACTGGAGCGCTCGGGTCAGATCCTGTCCGGAGCGGTGCTGGGCCCTGTGGCCACCGAGGCCGCCTAACCCGGGGGCACGACCAGGACTCCACTTTCCCGGGTCTGCTGCCGAGATCGCCACGCAGGGGCGCAGGCTGCGAGCGCGGAGCCGGCAGCCCGGGCTGGCGGGATTGGGCCCCGCACCTGCCCCAGTCCCATCTCAGCGCAAAGCCAAGTCCCGACCAAGTCCTGCCCGGCGCTGCCCGGCGCCTGCGAGGTGGCTCTGCGGGGTCCAGACGCGCCCGGGCGCGGGCAGCTCACTGCCAGCAGAGGCCCGGGGTACTCAGGCTCGTTCTGCCGAAGTCGTGCGCCCCGGCTCAGTCCCGTGTGGGGACCGCCCTGGCGGGAGGACCTCCCGCATCCCCACCCCGGCGGTAACTCCACCAGGGCTGCGGGAGCCCGACCCGCCGAGCAGCACGCGCTTCCCAAGCGCTCCGCTAGGGGGCGGCGGGGTCGCATTGCAAACGGCCGCCTTAAAATTCAGGTTAGTTACGGTGCGGGTATTAATTGTCGTCACAAGAAAACCTTGTTGAAAGTACTTACTCGTTGGCCCCATGGTGTAATGGTTAGCACTCTGGACTTTGAATCCAGCGATCCGAGTTCAAATCTCGGTGGGACCTTGTTGCTTTTTCTCAATTTTCCTTGCAACCCACGAGCCACCTGCAATGCAGCCTTCCCACCCTATGTTTACCCTTTGAAACCCACTGTCACCTCAAACTCAGATCTCATCCCTTCAAACCAACGTGCCCCCTGTCATGTTGCCCACCCACCGTGTGCTCCAACAGCGGCAGTATTCTCAGTCCTCAGAAGTGCCCACCCGTGCAAGCAAGCCCATATCAGAAACCACACCTCCAGCGCTGAAACGCGACCTCATGGCGACGGTGAGTGGCGAGTCCCTCAAGAGTCTCCCCTTGGCTTGACTCCTAGAAAGGAATGTGTGCATAAACAGAAGTCTTTAAAAGAATGCTCACATTACTTGCTCCATGACGGAAAACGGCATCTAAATTGAAAAACATGAGGGTGATGAACTAGGACCTGTGCTGCCCTCCCTCCAGGCTTCGCTTTTCCCTAGAAGGCAGCCCTAAGAGTCAAATCCGCAGGTGGGAGCGAAAATCGTCATAGCTGCAAGTCCCTTGGATTCTTCCTTAGAACTGCTCTTGGTGAAGCCTCTCCCTTGCACTGAATGGCACTTAGCAGTTTGAAGTGCCCAGTCCTGGAGAGTCAGTCCGGTCCTTTACCTGCTTGAGGCTGCTCTCTGCCTACGAATGTTTGTTGCCTTAGCCTGCAACCTCATTTGCCACCATCCCTGTCACACACAAAGCCCAAAGTTAGCTTCTAGTCACCAGCCTGAACTTAGGTAAACTTACTTCATCCACTCACTTTCTCCTCTTCTTGTTTTCTGCCTGCGAAGCATCCCCCCCCCCTTCACCCTCAGGAGATATAGATCTCTAATTTTTCATTACACACTAATTTGGACGTCCTAGACCTTCCTAGTGGGGCCTTTCCTTAGATCCCTATGTCTGGGTTCAAATAGCCCATCTGTTTCCTCAGCACCTTGAACTCCCCTTCCCATACCTCATCTTCTTGTTTAGCAAACTTACTCTCCATCTAGACCGCAGTTCTCCCAGAAAAGTAGCAGTTGTCTTGCCCACTTTTCGGTTCTCAGTCCCACCATTCCTGGCTCATGTTAGGAATTCAGTTCTACTTCCAGGGTGCATATGCACTCATCTAATCTGGTTGGATCATCCTAGAATCAAGGATAGCTCTGACCCTTGTTTGGTTCCAAACTGTTCTCCTCTGCCTCTTCCCAGATTTCACTCATTCTCTTTAACTGATCCTAGTTCTGCACCCAAAGAACAAGTCTTTGCCCAAGACAGAGAGCAGCAGAGGATTCTTGGGAGTTAGTTTCCACTGTGGCTGTCTTAATGAGGCTGCTCTCTTAGTATGTAAAGGCAGGAAGGGAAGTGTGTGATTGGAGCACTGTATTCTTCACGCTTCATAAGCCAATTCACCTCAGGGGAAAATCCTTTTTCATTTTTTTTTTATTTTTTTGGATGGTGACCCTGGACGTCTCTGTCTGGTTTTGGTTACCTGCTGGTTATAGGAAGCCCAGCTCCTGTTCTGGGTCTGGACCCTGGAAGACACTTACTACAACTGAAATTTTTTATCACAGTCGGCAAGGATTCAGGCGAAGGCGACCGTCTCCTTCCTTGACACCAGCACGGACTCTTGCCGGGTCGATGGGGCTTTCCTTGATGCTGTATCCCAGCTGGCCCTCAGGAGAGTCTGACAGCGCTGCAGGCCGCAATCACAGAGAGACCAAATGAACTCTCTCTTGACCCCAGAGCTGCTGCAGAGGCACCCCTCTGCACTGGGTGCATTTGCTAACCATTCAAGAACCCCACAGGAACAGAGCCATCAGAGCTACTTTCCTCTTCAGCATTGGAAAAGGGGAGCAAATCGATGTACCCCATTTGGGTGGGTATGCTCGGGGGCAAAAAGCCCACGCGGAGCTGCTCAGCCCAGTTCAAGATGAGGGTGTCACAAGGCTTTCCCACCAGGCTTGACCATTTGGAATCTTCCCGTGGAATAGTTTCACTCTCTCCTCAAGGGTTACCCTCTCTGTGCAAAGAATTGTCCTTCATCTTTCTAGGTCTTTTCTAGGCCTGAGGAAAAGTCAGCTGTTCAAAACAGACCTAACTTAAAGGCTTTGTCCTGTGACAGCCACTTGGAAAATTCCTCTGCAAGGGACGCTTGCGAGAAGCCTGTTATTTGTAGGGTGTGTTAGTCGCTTTCTCGTGGCTACGACAAATACCTGAGAAAGCAACCAACAGGACAAAGGGTTTGTTTTGGCTCCTGCTGTCAGAGTTCTCTGGGCTTGGTTGACTGGCTGCGAGGCTCGGGCCTGAAGAGCATCGTGACAGGAGGGCGTGGCAGAAGGAGGCTGCTGACCGCTGGCCGCCCAGAGCAGGGACGGAGAGCGGCAGAAGGAGGCTGCTGACCGCTGGCCGCCCAGAGCAGGGACGGAGAGCGGCAGAAGGAGGCTGCTGACCGCTGGCCGCCCAGAGCAGGGACGGAGAGCGGCAGAAGGAGGCTGCTGACCGCTGGCCGCCCAGAGCAGGGACGGAGAGCGGCAGAAGGAGGCTGCTGACCGCTGGCCGCCCAGAGCAGGGACGGAGAGAGGCAGAAGGAGGCTGCTGACCGCTGACCGCCCAGAGCAGGGACGGAGAGCCGAAGGCGCCAGGCACCGGACACGCCCTTCCACCCGTGCCCCCCACGCAGCTCCCGCTCGGGCCCCTGGCCCACGCTTCCCTTCGCCTCCCAGGCCGGCGAGTCCTGGACCGCCAGCGAGCCGTGCCCGGAGCCTGCTCGTCCGCAGGAGGGCGCAACCTCGGAGGCCCGCGGCGGCCTCCAGGGTCCTCGCCCGCTACTTGGATGCAGTCTTTCCATCTTCCTCCTCAAAGCACCGGGTGTCACCGAGGGAACGGGGACTCGGTGAACTCTGTAAGCTCGGAGAGTGAGCGAAGTGGAGGCCTCGGGTCCCCAGGGGCCGCCGCCTGCAGAACAGACGACGGCCCCTACCCTCCCGGCGCTGCGGCCTTGGTCAGAGCCACAAGGCAACGGGCTTGTCACAGAACCTTGCAAACGACCAGGGCTTTTTCGTGCAACGACCTCGCTCTCGTTCCGGGGAAGAAATGGACGCCGGGACGCCGAGCTCCGTAGCCCCTCGGGAGGGAAGGCCAGGGGTGGCCGGCGGGACGTGGGGGACGAAGCAAGCCCCGCCCAAGTCAGAATCCCGGGGGACGCGGTGCGGGCTTGCGCGGGTGTCCAAGGCTCGTCCCGCACTGGAAGGGCCGCGCTGCGTTGCGGGTCGGAACACCGTGTTGGAGGGGCCAGGAAGGAGAGGCCGGGGTTAGAGGCCGGGAGAGGTCGGGAGAGGCGGGACGCCAAGGAGAGCGTCGCAGAGTCTGGATAAAGAGTTTAGGAAGATCTTAGTGAGGGGCCCCATGGTGTAATGGTCAGCACTCTGGACTCTGAATCCAGCGATCCGAGTTCAAATCTCGGTGGGACCTGCGCTACCTTTTCTGACGTCGATTCTCTCTAAAACGAAACCGTATGGCTGCTTCTGCAGATACCATTTCAGCGCAGAGAAGCTTTTGTCTGAAAACTTGACATACTTGGGAACGAGGTGAAAGAAACTATCCCTCCAACAAGGGATATATGTATGCATTTCTAACATAAGTTTACTTTTTATATATTGTGTGCTTTTCAAAAATCATGTATTCACTTTTTGATGATTGCAACCTACTACTAAATTTAAAGACCAGCCAGAAGAAAAAACTCAAAATACAGGAAATATTGGTAATAACTAAAAATAATATCTTACTTTTTACATATTTTTCTGTTTCAGGGTGGTATAAAAGGTAACCAGTCATACATTTTAAGCATAAACATGTAATAGATTGAGATAAAATTCTGTGGCAGATCTAGAATCAAAAGAGAGAAAAGGGATTCATGAATATTTTTAAACTGCTAAATAAAACTGTATTTTTGAATATTTCTAGTTCATAACAAATGAATTCAGCAAAGAAAAAGGATATAAAATCAATGCCCACAATTCAAATACATTTCTATACATAAGGAATTAATCCATTGCAAGAGAAATTTTAAAAACTATCCTATTCACCATTGCCCCCAAAAGTAAAATACTTGAGAGTCAATCTAACAAAAGAGGTGAAATACCTCTACAATGAAAACTACAGAACATTAAAGAAAGAAATTGAAGATCTTAGAAGATGGAAAGTTCTCCCATAGGCAGAATTAATATAGTCAAAATGACCATACTACCAAAAGCGTTACACAGATTTAATGCAATTCCTATTAAAATCTCAATGACATTCTTCATAGAACTAGAAAAAACAATCAAGAAATCCATTTGGAAAAATAAGAGACCCAGAATAGCCAAGGCAATCCTTAGCAAGAAGAGCCAAGCAGGAGGCATCACAATACCAGACCTTAAACTATACTACAGAGCTATAGTAATAAAAATGGCATGGCATTCGCACCAAAACAGACATGTAGACAAAGGTACAGAATAGAAGACACAGAGACAAACCCATATAAATACAGTTATCTCATACTAGACAAAGGTGTCAAAAACATACATTGGAGAAAAAATAGCCTATTCAACAAATGGTGCTGGGAAAACTGGAAATCCATATGTAAAAAAAATGAAATTAAACCTCTATCTCTCACCCTGCACAAAAATCAACTCAAAGTGAATCAAAGACTTAGGCATTAGAGCAGGGACCCTGCTCCTAATAGAAGAAAAAGTAGGACCAAATCTTCATCATGTGGGCTTAGGACTTGACTTCCTTAACAAGACTTCTAAAACTCAAGAAATAAAATTAAGGATCAATAAATGAGATGGATTCAAACTAAAAAATCTTCTCAGCAAAGGAAACAATCAAAAATGTGAAGAGACAGCCTACAGAGTGGGAGAAAATCTTTACCACATGCACCTCAGATAGAACACTAATCTCCAGGATATATAAAGAACTCAAAAAAATCAACACCAAAGAAACAATTTACCCAATCAATACATGGGCTAAGGAACTAAGCAGACACTTCACAGAAGAAGAGATACAATTGATCAACAACCATATGAAAAAATGTTCATCGCTTCTTGCAATTAGAGAAATTCAAATCAAAACTGCTCTAAGATTTCATCTCACTCCAGTCAGAATGGCAGTTATCAAGAATACAGGCAACAATAAGTGTTGGTGAGGATGTGGGGAAAAAGGTGCACTTATGCATTGCAGGTGGGACTGCAGATTGGTACAACCATTATGGAAAGCAGTATGGAGATTCCTCAGAAAACTTGGAATGGAACCACCATTTGACCCAGCCATCCCACTCCTTGGTTTATACCCAAAGCATACTACAGTGACATAGGCACATCAGTGTTTATAGCAGCTCAATTCACAATAGCTAAACTGTGGAACCAACCTAGGTTCTCTTCAACAGATGAATGGATAAAGAAAATGTGGTACATATACACAATGGAATATTATTCAGAAGAATGACATTCTGGCATTTGCAGGTAAGTGGATGGAACTAGAGAATATCATGCTAAGTGAAATAAACCAATCCTCAAAACCAAAGGCAGAATGTTTTCTCTGATAAGTGGATACTGATCCATATTGGGGGAGATGGGTAGGGAAGAATGAAGGAAATTTGGATTGTGCGGAGAGGAATGGGGGAGGGGTGGGGCTGTGGGGATGGGAAGGAGGTGGAATGGGACAGACATTATTACCCTGTGCACAGGTATGACTACCTTACTGGTGTGACTCAGCACCATGTACAGCAAGAGCAAGAGAGGTTGTGCTCCATTTATGCACAATGTGTCAAAACGCATTCTAATGTCACGTGTAACCAATTAAAACAAATAAAAAAATTTAAAATAATTGTAATCCATGTCAAATTGTTAGTTTTTAGGTTACAATGGACAAAATTCATTGAAAGCTCATTCTTCCAATGTTCAAATTTCACCACATGCTGGCAATTCCATTCTCAAAGTGATTTAAATATATGAAGAAACATCTCAGAAGACCAGCAGAAAACAATGAGTGAAAGCACAAAAGATATGGTGACAATTCGTAAAAAGTCTCAAGGGTCAGAACAGCTGAGGACATGGCCTCTGACTGAAAACCTGAAGTGAGAGGACAGCACACACCCCCGGGCTCATGCGCAGACTCCTCCATGTCTATGTTTCAAGTGGATTTTTGTTGTTCTGTGATATTGTGTGCATTTTAGTTAAGATAGTTTGTACTTTGATTTTATAGGAATTTGCTTAAGTATTTTTATTAAGTGTTCATCCCTCAAATATTTTTAACAAGTTTTCAAATCAGTATTTTCCTTCTAGGATCTCGATTTCGGCTCTATGTTTTGCTCTTTTATATCTTGTATTTAAGTCACTACTCTATCTGGAACCTGATTTCCCACAAAGTTGACTGAGAAATGTCCATTTTTGTTTTCTTCCATAGGCAAAGTTAGATGTACTATCACAATGTACTTTAAAACACCTTTGCCTACTGAAATGAAATATTAACTTTCTATGCATCCTTGTATTCATTTTAATTTATGTGTTTCCTTGTATGCATACATATGGTAATGGAAAGTCTTCTAATTACCTTAACTTTTAATACATTTTACTTCCCGAGAGGATTTCATCCCCTAGGGTATTAGACATTTTCAGGCACAGGGGAATGAGGAGGTAAAGAGAGGATTAACTTGTCACTTTCTCTGCCCAAATAAGACTTGCTTCTCTTTGAAAAGAGTGAAAAGAGAGCTATGCAAATATTTTAACATGGGATAAGAAAAATGTCAAGCACATTCCTTAAAGGACAGCCACAATGACACAATCTATATAACAGCAAATACATTTTCTTGAAGGCCTTCATCCTGTGCATTCTAAAATTTGCTGCAGTTCTCAAAAGAAGCTAGCAGAGGATGGTTTCGATCCATCGACCTCTGGGTTATGGGCCCAGCACGCTTCCGCTGCGCCACTCTGCTGGTGGCCTGGGGAGCCTACTTGTCTTCTTTATCATGAGGTTGATCATCCATTCTGTCACAAACACTGCATTTGCCTTTCCACTTCCGTTTCTTTTTTCTTTCTCCTATCTTGACCCCTCCCAGAAGGATTCCTGGAGGACCAGACGACCCCAGCAGCCTCAGTCGCGTCCCCACCGCAAAGCGCGCTCTCCCAATCTGCCAAAGATGCTTCAGACGGAGACATTTTTGCCTGCAGCGCAGCTCCGAATCCAGAGCGAGCTGAGCAAAGCCTTCAGGAGCCGTTTCTTAGAACTGAGGACAGAATGCCGTCAGACTTACTGTCTTTAAGGAGGAAGTAACTTAACAAGAAAATTGCTTTCGCAAAACTAGTAGCCTCTGTGCTTATTGACCACACGCGTTTGGCGCTTCCTGCGAGCCTGGCTCATGCCCTTTCCTGTGTCCCCAGTGGACAGCTTCTCTCACTCTCCGTGAACGTGGGGGTCCCAGAACCGCACCTTGGTGCTCTGCAGTGTGCAGTCCCTTCCACCAACTTCCCTTTTCTGTCTTTTCAGACTTCCTCATCTCCATTAAAGTCTTATTTTCCCAATCCCAGGACAGGCATGGAGTGGCTGGCCATACTGTCCAGAAATTCCATTTAAATTTTCTTTTTCCTTTTCAAAAACCAAACCAAACCCAGGTGGAGACACGGAGGCAGATACACTGGGGTAGGGAGCTGTTACAGAACAGGAACGGCAGGAAACGGGGGGAGATGCATGTGGACGAGATGGATCCTGAGCAGAACTGAACCGGCTCCCACCAGGGCATGGCCCAGGGCCGTCCTGACGTTCCTCTCCCTGAACTGCCACGGCCCTATGGGGCTGGTGCGTCGCCTCGAGGGGACGTTTCACTCATTTTCTGAGACCTCTCACTGCACTAGCAGAGGTCTGGGTGGATTCTCAGGTGGTCCACCGTGTGCCTGCGCCCAACCTCCTTCAGACAAGATCTGGGTGGAGAAACTTCTATCCCCCAAGACCAGAATCCCTCCTTCCCCCACTTCCTTCAGGACTTTTCCTCTTTCCTCCGGAGGGTTCAGGGTTGTGATGCCAGGGCCTCGTCTCTTCCCTGGAGAACCAGGGATTGAGACCCACACCTCAGTCAACTGTGGCTTTGCTTTTGCACAAGGAAGGACACTGAAGCGTACTCCTGCGGTCCTCCCCTGCACGTGGTGTTCATCCGCCTCTACTTCATTTCCCAAAGGAAAAGGAGCCGATGCTTTCGAGAAGAGAAGAAGGGAGAATTTCAGAGAAATTACTTCAGCAGAGCTGGTAGCTACAGGAAACAAATGCTTGAACAAGACTGAGAGGGAAACTCATCTTGAAGACAGTGCAAGGAAATGAGTGGACTCTGGCTGCGAGGGGTGGGGGAGTAGAGGGAATCAGCAGGTTCTCGCGTCTGGAATTGAAGCAGGCCCCGCATTCCCATCCCACCCGCAGGAAAGATGCCCAGGAAGTGTCCCCAGATTGACCTATGGATGTCCCTCCTGCCCTGCTTCTCATGCCCCTTCCTCGCGTTCACAGGCGGAGCTGCGGATTACAAAGCCACCATCAGTTTGGGCTTCATAGGAGGCAGGGTGACTCCGCCCAAGCTCAAGTTAGGCCTGGGTGGTGTGCGGAGCCGCCCTGCAGCCGTCGGAGCTGGGGACCACGCGGGCAAGCAGCCGGGCGCTGACTGCACCCGGTCGATTCGGCTCGGACGCTGTATCCCGCTCCCGGCTTTGCGGGTGTGAACAGAGCAGCCCGCGCGGAGGCTGCGGGCCGCGGAGGATGCGGAGGAGGTTGGTTAAGGACCGTTTTTTCGGCCTGCAAGGAGATGACAGGAAACTGCCAGGAGTGAGACTGGCCCAGCCATCAAAAGGTGGAACGGGTAGTAGCCGCAGCGTCCAGGGACGCAGAGAAGGCCCTGGCCAAACTTTCCTCTGCCGAACTTCCAGAAGCAGGACCACGAACGGAGAAGACCTGTCCGCCTTATGCCACTTGGCCTGTTTTAAGGTTGAGTAAACTTTGGAACGGGTGTTCTCATGCACTGAATCATGTCCTCTGAAATTCATAGGTCAAAACCCCAAACCTGGAGGTGGCTGCATTTGGAAACAGGACCTTTAAGGTGATTAAGGTTTGTGAAGTCAGGGGCGATGCTGTCATCCAGTAGACTGGTGTCCTCAGAAGAAGGGACAGAGACAGGCGTCCCTGTGAGGGGCCTCACCTGGGGGGAGGGGTCGAAGACTTGGTAGGCGGACATTAAGAGGATAGTCCTTAGGACGACCCTGCACAAAGGTGGCCATCTGTAAACCAGACAGAACCAAACCTTGATCTCCAAAACAGGGAGAAGGCAAGTATCCCTCAGGTTGGGTATTTTGGTATTGTGGCCTGAGCAAACTAACACAGGTGTCAATTGGGGCTGGAGACTCTGCATCAAATATTAAGACCCTACCCGCATCTCCTTGTATTCGTGCAAAGTAGCTGGTGCCCTTCTATCAATGGTCTCCACAGTGGGTCAGGAGTGTTCCCATGTGTCTTGAAAGTACTCGTCTCTAGAGGAACAATGTTCAGATTCACTCCTTCTCATGTTTGACCTTTAGGCGACCCTGGCACTGGGTTCTCCTCTCTTACTTTCCCTTGTAAAATCCACCTTCCTCAAATTCTTTCAAAGAAAACTACACCTCTCATCCTTTCAGAATCTTAATGTGATTAATTGCCCTGAAGTGTAAAAACCTCCCACAATAGGTCGAGATACAGAAGAAATGGTGTCAGAAATGCCCTGAAGGTCAAGACACTGCACTGGGTCCCAGGAGTTTATTTTGCATGGATTCAGAGAGGAGGGAGCCAAAATTCATATTTCCTTCTAAGATATCTGTCGTGCTGTTGACTACAGAAATGACATGCAATGGCAATATAGTGTTTTGTGTTCCTTGGGATTTTATTTGCAGTCACAGAAGCAACAATATTATTTTGCCAACACTGTTTGGACACCACAAATGCAGCTGGGAAGCAACTCTGTTCCCTCAGGTCTCCCTGACTTGCAGATGGCCATCTTCCCTCTATTTGCCAGGTACTCTCTCTGGAAGGACACCATCATTGGGTTGGGGTTCATTCTAACAACCCTCTGTAAGGAGGTGGCCAGTGGCTGCATCCTGCTGTCCTGGGGCCAGACCTTCAGCCTTGGTAATTCAGCCCCCAGACTCCTACATTGGGAGCCTGTGATACTGCCCGTCACAGACCCACATACTACTGATAAAGGTCTTCTGGGAGAGCTGATGCTCATCATTGTGTGATGCTTTGTCCCTGATCATCTCTGTTGCTTCAAAGTCTATATGGACTCCCACTGCGCTTTGGCCAGGACTACCATTAGCATCGTGTAAGCTTTTGCATGTCTTTAACTTTATCTGTACAGTCTATAGAGCTGGGTCTTCTTTATTTTTTAACCCATATGGCAGTCTCTGACTTGTAGGGGGAGGTGGTCTGGGGATCAAGCCCAGGGCCTCACATGCTAGGCAAATGCTCTACCCTGAGCTACATCCCCAGTCCAGCCTCTGAATTCTAGTTGGTGTCCTTAGACCACTGATGTTTAAGCAAGGATCAATCGTTGGATGAACAGCTACTATTTTCATTATTTCTCTATCCATTGCCTTTGTTCTTTTTCCTGTTGGGTCTTTTTTTCTGCTCCTCTGGTTTTAAGTGAATGTGTATATAATCCCATTTTTCCCATCTTAGCATATCAATTATACTTCCTTTGTGTGTGTGTGTGTGTGTGTGTGTGTGTGCAGTCATCCCAGAGTTTACAATACAGTTACAACTAATGTGCTATTATTTGAATGTATCCCTCAAAAGTTCATGTGTTAGAAACCACTTCATCTTTCTGACTAATTTCATGAAACTAATGCCAGTTCAGTGGTGCTTGGAGGGGGGTCAGAGGTCACGGTGGGCCCCTTGATGCATTGTACTGTGTGACAGGAGGGAACTGAACGACCATGCTCACGGGTTCACCCTGGGACGCCCTCTGCTGCACAGCAGATGCAGGCCCTGCTCAGGAACTTCCGGGACCTTAGGGACTGTGAGCCAAATGCGCTTCTTCCTGCGACGGAGTTCTGGGTCTGTGTTACCTTGTTGTGGCAACAGAAACTGGACTAAGAAAGGGACTCCCCCCCTGCTCCGGGGATCACTGGGCCCCTTCAGAGCTGGAGCGGCCCAACTGCTCCCGTCCCCTTGCTGGCTGCCCTCATTTTCTAGGCACCCACCCGGTCACAGAGTGCATTGTGGCCATTATTATTCTTAACAAACTGTTAGCTGCTGGGTTCAGAATAAGCTGCTAGATTGAGAGTAAGACAAAGAAAAGATCTTTTTACCATCATTTGTTCCTTCTCTATTGCTCTTTAGTCTGTGTAGACCTAGGCTTTTGTCCTATCTCATTTTCTTTCTCTTGCAACTACTTTTTGTATCATTTCTTACAACCTTGTCTACCAGTGACAAATCTGTGGTCACCCGTGTGTCCCACATAGGTGGCAAACACTCCAGGCCTCCTCACACCAGGACAGACTGGGGCTCCCCCCTCAGGAATATGCCCTGGTGAGGTGGGGACTAAAGCCCAGTTTCTGCTACTTCCTGGTGCCCTGGAGCCAGCCCCCATCACCCTGGGTGGGTGCTTCCCCAATAACACAGCTGAAAGTCTGCAGCCTGAGGGCCAGAGACCCTCTTCAGGAGTCAGTGTGTACTTCTGTGGGAACCACATGCCTCCTACTGCCCCTTTGCTGATAAAAGACCCAAATAAACCAACAAAGCAACCAAGATTGTGTTCTCTCAAGTCATCAGCCTGTGTTGAAAAGAACCAGTGCCACATGGTGCAGCCAGCTCCGGTTTTCCAGCCCCACAAGTGAGCCATCTTAAAAGTAGACCCTCTAACGGAGCCAACTCAACTCTCCCATGTAGAGAACGGACAGACTGACCTTACCCCAACTGCAGAGGTGCCTGCAAAATGAGTGCTACCGCATTCAGTCACGGTTTTAGTTGGCTTTTCATACAACAATACAGAACAATAAAGAGAGGGCAGGATTTTTTCCCAGACTTTTGTGGTGGGTGAGGGTGTTCAGCCCTGGCTGTCAGATATGCTAAGTCTGAGATGCATGGTTATTCAAGTACAGATGCTCCTCCAGTAAGGACACAGGGCAGACCCAGACGTTCTGGAGCGTGCACATGAAAACATGCATAAGACGAAGGCCCAGCAAGGGCCTTCAAGGACTCACATGAGAGCTCAAGAAGAAACTCGGGCCAAAGTCTGATACTGGAGAAGTGGCATCCTTTAAAGGACGGGGTTGACCTCACAGATAGGAGCTTAGGAGGAAGGAAGACCAATGCCATGGAAAGTTTCAAAAGGTTAAACCCAAGAAGATGAGTAACCTGAAGATCAAAGAGTGCCCGCTGGACAGAAGGAAGGGGTCATTGTCCTGGAGCATGGTGGAACTCCCCCTCTGCATCCTGGCTGCAGTGTGACCTGTGGCCTCCAAGTGGTCTTTAGGTTTCTGTCATTACACCATTGGTATAGTCCATGGGTGCCTATATGTCCCATCTGTTTATGGAGTGTTGTAAGTTCAGGGCCCAAAATCTCCAGGTTATCTACCGGAGGTTTGTGCACCTCCCACTGTGGTTTTCTTTTTAAAGTTACTTTGGTGTCTTCATGTTTTACAACCTTCCAAGGTGCAGCATTAGTCAATCTTATAGCTGCAATTTTGGATATTTTGTCTACTAAATCATTATTTTTAGAATTTTCATCCAATCTATTTGTGTGTGCATCTACATGTGTTACAAATATCTTAATACCAGAGTTTGCTAATTCCTTCCATACAGTCTGACCCCAAACGGGTTTTCCATTGATACAATAGTCAGTGCGTTTCCACTTAGCTGACCATATGGCTATGCCATTACAAACGGACCATGAGTCAGAGAAAATATGAATGTGCTTTCGGCCTTCCATAAGTGAATGTTTCACAGCCAAATTCACTGCTACAAGTTCAGCCATTTGTGTAGAATCATCCACCCCCCTGGTCTGTCAAGATAGTCTTATCAGCTGGGCGGTAAGCCGCAGCTTTCCAATGGGTCTTGCCATTAATCGCAGAGGAGGAGCCATCCGTAAACCAAGCATTGGCATGGCTGTTTGAAGCTCCCCAATGACCAATAGGGGAGGAGGGCTCTTCCTTTGGAGAAATGGGCAACTTGGCCAGGAGTTGGGCACAAATTTCCTCAGTCAACCTGCCAATTGCAGTGTTAGACTGAACCAGGGAATCTTGTAGAGCATTTTGAAGATACCATTTCCATTGTAAAACTTTAGGTTCAATGGGAAGGCCTTTTGGTTGGTCCTCACTCATTTTAACCCAGTTTATGAGTGGGACAGGAGTTCTAATAATCAGGCGTTTGTTGATAAGAGAAAAGCCCATTGCCTGTAATGCTTGACATAAAGTCCAGATATACTTCTCAAATAGAGAGTATCTGGTGGGTGCATATGGGAAACATTTGCAATAGAAGCCAACCGGTCGTGACACACCGGGGGTTTTAGTATATATCCCCCAGTTACCGTAATCATTCATGAACAAAATATCCAATAATAGGACTTCACCTGGTTGTGGGACATATAATTGTGCATACAGGGAAATATATTCCAAGGCAGTTGTAAAAGCTAATTGCTGTGCTGGCCCCCACTCAAAGTCACAAGCCTTTCTAGTTACTTTATACATAGGTTGAAGTATAAGCTGTAAGAAAGGGATATGCAGTCTCCAGTACCCAAATAGGCCAATAAGATGTTGGGCTTCAGTTTTATTTCTGGGTGCTGGAATAGCCTGCAGTTTGTCCAGTACCGGGTGGGGGACGGAGGGCCCTGTGGAGGACCACTGGACACCTAAAAACTTAACGGATTCCAGTGGGCCTTGCACTTTATCAGGATTTATGGTCCAGCCTTTGGATGTAAGAGTAGAAATTACCACCAGTTTAGCTTTGTCTGCTGCCTCTTTGCTATGTGCATAAATAAGTATGTCATCCACATAGGTGAAGACCTTCACATCAGAAGGAAGTGATTTCCATGGCATAGTTTGTTGGATAGCACCGTGTGCTATAATAGGGCTATTCTTATACCCCTGTGGGACTCTAGTGAACTGATACTGTTGAGCATTCCACGTAAATGTGGTATACTCCCTAGAGTCCTCATGTAAGGGAATAGCAAAAAACATGTCAGAGAGGTCAATAGCTACAAACCACTTAGGTGCATAATCCCTAATTTCCTGAAAAATACCTTCTATGTCTGGCAAGGAGCCGGGCATTTGAGGGGACAGCTTATTAATATTCCTATAATCCACTGTAAACCGCCATGACCCATTAGGCTTGCGGACGGGCCATATGGGGCTATTATAATTAAAGGATTGGGTGCATTCTACTATGCCTTTAGCGAGGAGATCTGACAAGGTTTTAGAAATATCCTCATGGCCACCTTTAAGTGGATATTGCTTCGTGAAGGATGGCGGGATCCGGGGAAAATGAATAGGTTGTATAGCCACAGTGGGTAAAAGGGTAACACTGCAGCATTTAAGTCTTTTAAGGGGCAGCCATTTTCCAAAAAAGGACGGGATATAGTCCATACCAAGGATACAATGGGGGCTAGGGAGGACAAGCACAGTGCAACGTAAGGGTTGCCTGTCATAAATAAACAAGGTAACATTATAATGAAAAGCAGTAAGTATAGTGCCAGAGATGCCCTGCACCTGTGCAGGGGTTCCCTTGCCCATGTGAGCCTGAGGGATGATAGTAGGATCTATTATTGTAATCTGGCTACCGGTGTCAATAAGAAAGCGGGAAGAGAAGGGAATGTTGTCACAGACACCAGATATAAGAACAAAGGGACGGTTTTCATCTAGGAAAATGCACGTGGGAAGTGCCGAAAAGGGCAGTTCCAACCGTTGGGGGTATTGGGGGCCCCAGGTGGGTTGCGACCGCGATTCCGACCCTGGGTACTTCTCCCGAAAGATTGTTGTATCCCGGGGTTTCTCCGGAAAGGATTCCTTACTTGGAAGCCCAAAGGTGGGCGAAACCTTTGCTGAGGGGGGAAGGGTTGCCCTTGGTGGCGGGGGAATAGTGGCCCCGGAGGGGCTGCTCCACGTTGGCCAGACGGGGGCGCCCGAGCACCGTTTTTGGAACAATGTTCCGAAACTGCCGCGAGGGACAAGGCGTGGGATGAAGGGACGCGGGGGAGTTCGCTGGACAGCTAAGGTGAATGGGGGCATCTGCTGAAAGGAAGCACGTACTGGGAAGGACATTTTATGGTCCATCTGAAGGTCTCTGCACTGTTTGAAATGTTCAAAAACCTCGAACAGGGTGTGCATTCCTGCGAGAGCGCTAGAGAGCATATATTTGAGGTTGTCTGGTGCTCCTTTCAAGATAAGACGC
This sequence comes from Sciurus carolinensis, assembly GCF_902686445.1. NCBI lineage: Eukaryota > Metazoa > Chordata > Mammalia > Rodentia > Sciuridae > Sciurus > Sciurus carolinensis. The sequence continues at coordinate 130,722,571 of NC_062219.1, forward strand.
CGAATGGAAGGAGTAAGTGGGACCCGCAGTGGGATAATTTCGGGGTCCGAATTATATATTTTGCAGAGGACTCCAAGCTTCCGTAGCAAATTAATGCCATCGGCTGGTGTATGCCAGCGAGTATGGCTATCAAATTGACTGAGATCCAAATGAGGAAAAGCCAATTTCCAAGCCATAGCTATCCAGTCAAACAAAGAATGCACATCTGTGGGCATAGATTCCAGTAAAGCCATAAGGGCTTCACAGACTGCTGGGTGCTCAATGGTTATTCCCGCAGTCCTCATCTCAGATGCTGAAAGGCGGATGTTATGGGCACCTTTCTGCCATAGCATGAGGAGGAAGTCTGCATCAGACAGGTTACGCTGGGAAAAGTCCTGTCTAAGCTGCATAAGTTCACTTCTAGATAATTCTCTAGTCTCCACTACGTGGTCAGTGCCGGCAAGAGAAAGACCACGAGAAGGTGTAGAGGTCTTAATTGTGGAGACGGGGTCAGAGCTATAGGTGACTTTTAAGGCCTCAGAGATGGATCGATCTTGGGAGTCATATATGTCCTGCAGGAAAGGATTTTTAGATTTCTGAAGCGCTTCCCTTACCAAGCGTTTGCCCTTAAGTCTATCAGAATCAACATCATCTATTACTTTGCACAAAATACTAGGGATCTCTTGTTTACCTGCCCGGGCTAAAATAGGCTCGACAATGTCCGGACTGCTAAGGCAGACCTGGACAGAGTTTCCCTTATCATATTTAGGGAATTTATTTTGTACAATGTGTTCGCATTGCCTCCATGGAGATTGTGGTTTGAGTTCATGTTTATCAGACTTGCCAAATGTAAGCTTATTAAAGAGCTTATCTATCCCTAGTCCTGGAGCCATTTTATCAAGCGGCTTGTACAATAAAATTTAAATAAAATCCAATTCCACTTTAGAGTGCTAGCACTGTTGATAGAACAAACAAGTGTATGCAAAAGGCAATTGTATTTGGTAAGGAGGTGAGTACAGAGTCTAGATTTTAACCAGCACCGAGGCATAAAAGAGAAATATAAAGCCTACCAGGTTTACAAGTTGGAGTCCAACAGGTCACGAAGTTCCTGGGTTTTGCTGTCGATGAGAATGTCGAGGAGGTCAATAATCAATTCAAGACAGTCCAGGAGCACAGTGATATGTAGGGGAGCCAGGGTGGAAGGCGTCCGACTGCCGACTACGCCAACTGTCACGAGCACGTCGCAACACTTGCGGCCTGTACTGAATCGGGAACCGGGTAGGAATAAGATAACACTCACGTAGCCGGTTGTTGGTCCTCAGATGAGGTTTTATTGATGCTCGGTTCACAGCAAACAGCAATCAGTCATCGGAGTAACAGCATGCAGCGACCAGGGGCCTCGAGCTGGGGAGCACTATCTTGTCACTTGTCAGCGGGACATAGTGACAGACTCTGTCGGTGGAGTAGTGCCCGCTCGCTCCTGATCAGTCTGCAGTTTATATAGTCACATCAAAACAAGTTCACACATTACCTCATTTATTTTTCAAGTCCTGGATTCTGCAAATTCATCTAGTAAATATTTTTACCAGTTTTACCATTAAAACTAATGCAAATTTGGTGTAAACAAACTGCCAAATGTTTTTCCTCAGTGACTGCATAGTCACTATGTGCGTCACCGCTCGTCACTTTACTTATCTTAACACTACACACACATTTTGTTTTGATCTATCACAGCAAACAACATGTTTTTTATAAGTTTCACAAAATGGGGTCAGAAAGCAAAATGGAAGTTGTTTGGTTCACTTCAGCAATGTTCCATACATTGGGTTTTCCATTGTGGCCAACTTGGAAGCCTAAGGAAGGTCTTGTGCTTCAAGACCTTTGAAGCCATGCCCCTGCAGGAAGAAGAGACTGGCAGGTCAGTGTCCCCCTCCTGCCTCTCCCGGGTCTCAGGTGCTCCCTTCCTGTCAGACAGGAGTGGGTCAAGTTAGTGTCGAGCCTGGTCTGCGTGTGACCGCTCCACCCTGAGGTCCCCCTGACCCATGCCTTCTCCCAGCATCGTCAGAGGGTCTTCCGGGTGAAATCACTGCTACTCCTCACAGATAAGCCAGGGTGTGCTGAAGGGGACACTCCAGGGCCACGTGTCACCCAGTCAGGTGAACAACTGAGCCCATGGGACCAGCAGGCCCGGTTCACTGGGCCACAGAGCCCTGTGGGGTCAGACGGCTCTCCCACCATCCTGGGAAGCACATGGAAGGTTCTGTGGGGGAAAAGACCAGGAAGCGGCACTGCCAGCAGCACTGGATGCCCAGATCCCAACCTGCACGGGCTCCCTTTTGCACCCTCCTGTCTTCCGCCTGAACCCGCAACCTCAGGTCTCCCATCCGCCTGTCTGCATGCTGCTCTGTGGAGCAGCCCAGAGCCCAGTTCTCTGCTCTGCGTGGAGGTACTCAGAGTCCAGAGGGTTCTGGGCAGCCGCACAGTCCATCCTGCAAAGCTCTTTCCTGGTGCCCCTTCTGCAAGGCCACCTTCAACCGCTCACGCAAGCCTTTCCCTGAGCTTGCTGTCGGTGATCGGCAGGGCACACAGATGCCATCTGAGTGAGCCCATCACCAGGTGGCTTCAGTGACAAAGCTGGGCCTTGACCTGTTCAGATGACATCAGGTACGGGAAGACACGGACAATCTGTCTTCCAGTGTGGCCACCGAGTTTGCCAAGGGAGGACATGGGGCTGGGAAAGCCAGGCTGTCTGCAGCATGTGTCCAGAGCAGTGAGGACACACCGGGCCCCTGGGAACTGGGCAAAGGTCCCCCATGGCCAGTTGCCAAGTTTGTTGGGGCCGCTTCTGGGGGTCGTGTCCCTGCTCGCTTGTGCACAAACCTGCAGCTGACGAAACTCGCAGTTCTCGGTTCCTGACGCCCAGGCCCACTGGACCATGGTGGCCTCATTAACACGCCCGACTCACATCGGCAGCAACAGAGGCGAAGCCCGACACTCCCTGATGCCGGCACGGCTAGTTCCTCCGAGCAAGTGTGGCCAGCCAGTGGCCTCACTCCACAGACGTCCTGGGATGTGCAGGCCTCCTGAGCAGCGATGGATGGCGGCAGGTGCCGGTCCCCAGGCTGCGGCACCCCAGGCAGAGCCGCCTTGCGTTGCCGGTCCTCCCTCTGCCAAGCCGGGGAGCACTCGCCAGGCCATTGCTGCTGCTGAGAGTCGGTAAAGATGCAGCATGGCTCCGTCTGGGCGCGTGGGCCCTGCAGCCAAGCCCCCACCCCAGGCACCTCGGCTGTTCCACTAGGAGGATGTCACCCTGCTCTCAGGTTGGTGGCTGCTGCTGCCGTCTCACCCCTACCCCTGCAGGTTCGGCCGTGCCTAGCTGGGTGGGCCAGCAGAGGCGCAGAGAGCGCACCCTGTAATCATGGCCCCCCTTGGCCATGGGGTTGGCAGTGGCCCTGGTGGGGTGGGCGTGGCCCTGCTGCAGGGTAGCTGGCCACCTTTCCTGTAGCCTGTGTCACCCTCTTCTCATCTGGCCAGGTTTCTTATGCACCACCTGATGGTGCTACTCTGCTGCGCCGACCTGGCCCGAGCATCTAGGCTTCCCTTATCCCAGGACCAGGTGTGTTTCTGGTGGAGCACAACTCCGGCATGCTGGATCAGTCTTTCAGTTCCCACCAGGGCCCAATCGTAGGCCCAAAGCTGCTTTTCCAAAGAGAGCAGGCTATTCTGGGGTATGTGTTGCCTCCAATGCCCAAAAAGTCCAGTCAACGTGGGGCCTCCTCCTTCACAGTTGGCCAGTGTGATGCCTACGGTTTTTGACAGACAGGATCTAGATCTGGCACTGATCTCCAACCCAAGTGTCCCCTAAAAAGGTCACCTGATAATCTGGTCCCTGTGTTTTGTCTGGGTTCACTTCCCGGCTTGCTCATAGCATCTCTGAAATGGCCAAGTCCAAGGCCTTTTGTGTGTCTGCCCCTCAAGGGCCATGATCTGGGTAGTAGATAGAACTCCTCCGGTGCCACACGGCAGAGGGGTCGGATGCCCCTGTGCGGCAGCACTGTAACTGCAAGGTGCGCTGTGTACCTTGACGCGTGAATGCAAATTGACCTGCATCTTCACTCCTCAAAGGGATGAGATTAACAACTGCGTCCATGTCCAGGGGCCTTCCTGGTGCATCTGATCACCAAGATGACACCCGGGACACCAGTGCCTTTCTCTCCTGTCACACGCGAGGCGCATAGGCTTTCTTAGATAACCAAAGTGGACTGCTGAAAGTGGAGACAGTTCCTCACAACACTCTTGCTGTAACCAGATCCTGGACAAGGGTTGAGGCGTCCTCTCCCTCAGGAATACTGTATTGCTGGTATTCCTGGTGGTACTAATTATGAAGTTTGGGGAGCCATGGTGGCTCAGCCAGAGGCTCATCCCACTGTGATGGCTAAAATATTTTTTTAGTTGGGACATAGCCCAGTAAGCACCTCAGCACTGTGCACCATATTACGAGTAAATCCCTATAATACACTCAGGGAAAGGAAACCCCACCACCCACCTGTCCAGAGAGCCAAATGGCCCCACCCATAAGCCAGCAAGTCTCTCCCCACCTTGTGTCGCCTTAATTGCCCCAAACCTCCAAAGACCAACATACATCCTTGCCCTTCTACAGGTCCAGGAACTGCAGGAGAGATCTGAGCCTCAGTGTCAAGCAGGCACTGTACGTTAAAGTCCAGGGCCCATGTCCACTCTAGCCATGTCTCCAGGGGTCTTATAAAGAGGCCTGTTTAAAGAGGCCTAGGCACAGAGTGCTTGATGCCCTCCCCAGGAAGATGGCTGCCAGAGAGATCAAGGGCTGCCCCACCTCTGCTTGTCTCCCCGTCCTCCTCCACTGCCCTCAGCACCTGCTGATTCCTGGCCCGCAAGCGCTTCCCTCTCACCAGTACTGATGGTATCTACCAGACTCTGAAAGGTCATCAACTGTGTCCTTAGGGGCCCTCAGCTTCATCAGCCAGATCCACATGTCTGCCGGGTGGGGGCCCCAGGAGGCAGCCCTTGGTACCAGCCCTGGCATAGTTTCTGTGGAATCCCATCCTCCGTCTGCTGCCAGACTTCAGTAAAGCTTTTCAGTGTTTCTCTAGGGGCGATTCCAGGAGGGAAGAGCAGAAGCAATTGGTCACACCGTGGACGTGTGCCCTGCTCTGTGAAATCATCAACATTGCGACTAGACAACCAAGTATCAACCAGTTCCCCAGGATCCCACTGCACTGCACAAGGCTGCAGCAGCCTCATCCTCGGTTGGCCGAGGGCACATAGGAAGTGTAGGCAAGTCACCTGGTCAGGTAGGAGGCTGGAGCGCTAGAAGCTAGCAGAGTAAGGTAGACCCCAGCAGCTTGGCCCTGCAGTCTGTGCTGCAGCACTGGGCTCTGAGCCCACCTGCCCAGCAGACTGTTCCTTTCAGGCAGCAACACGTCTGTGCCTCCTCCTCAGCTACTCAAGAATGCAGGATGACAGCTCCTCTCCTGGCTTGTACCCATGGTGGTCCCAGGGGTCACTCATGCCAAGGCCCTCCAAGACCTGCAGAGTATCCCTTGCCCATTCCCGCTCTGCTGCCTCAGGGTCTGTCTGAGTACTAATCTGCTCAGTTTTCAGGCTCCTCCAAGAATGAGCGATCCCATAAGCACCCAACAAAAGGGGATCCTCTGTAGCACATCCCTTCCCCTGCCTCAGTCTAGGCAGCCAACACATCCACATCTGCCAGCAGGTGTCCCACAGGTCAGCCTCTGACCCAATAAATATCCTCTGAACCACCGGTTGACATGGCAACTGGACCAGACAGCAGGACACCGCTCCTCCCTCTTCACAAGTAACCTGTGGTTTTGTGAGACCCAACCCAGCGTACTGCACCAACTTTGTGTTCAGTAATCACAAATCCCAAGGAAGGACTCCGACATGGAGGAAGAGGGCCAAAAGCACCCACAGGCCCACTTCCAGGAGTCGGGCCAGGACTCTCCCCCCTGCATCCTAACTGCAGCGTGACCTGAGCCAGCAGCTCACACCAAGTGAAGCTGGTTCATTGACATGTGCAGTTCCTTCCTTTAACCTTACTTGGAACAAATAGAGTATTTAAAACTCTCTCAACTTGTTTCTTAACAGACAGGCAATGAGGGACCACAGGAGCCCACAATTCATCTAGAAGGCTCAAGAAAGAGCCAGGCCCCAGCCCCATACACCACAGTGGAGGGCCGCAGAAGGCAGCCTGCCTTGGGTTACACACCTCAGGAGCAGCAGGAGCCACTGCAAGAGCTCGGAAGGGCCCCAGCCTGGGCTGTGAGGAAGGTCCTCCCTGCCTCAGGATGCTGCCTTCCCAGCAGCTGAGAACTGCAGGTGAGAAGAGATGGAGAAGATGGAGAAGAAACTGTCAGCCAGAACTCTCCAAGGACCATCCAGCAGAATCCAGGAAGGAGATGAAATATTCTGTTACATAGAAGGGAATTAAAAAAAAATGTTTGCCGATGCAAAGAAACATTTAAAAATGTATGTGAATTCAAGATACACACAATGTGTTTGGCTTACTGAAAATTGCGTTATTGGGGGCATAAAGTGCAAATAGAGCTCTTCATCTGGTCAGCAAGCATGTGAGGTTCTATTATGGGCCTTGTACACTAAACATACTGTAAAAATGTGTGACTCCCTTTTCCTCAAACTTATTTGGAAGCCAGGCACAGTGGCACATTCCTGTAATCCCAGTGTCTCAGGAAGCTGAGGCAGGAGGATGGTGAGCTTAAAGTCAGCCTCAACAAAATAGTGAGACCCTGTTTATTTATATAAAATATAAAAGGACTGGGGACGTGGCTCAGTGGTTAAGCACCCCTGGGTTCAAACCCTGGTACCAAAAAAAACAAAACAAAACTCACTTGGAACAAATAGAATATTTAAAACTATCTCCAAGTGTTTCTTAATATACATTAAATAAAATATATAATACTGAAGTGTTGGAGTATTAAACATTCATTAGTTAGTGTGCCCCCACCACCATCCCTGCACACACTAACCATGCTGATGTCTTTATACATTTTTGACCTATTTCTTTATGAATATGGGTCATCAGCTCATAATTGTTATACTCAGGTGATTGACCTTAGTATACCTGAGTATTTATGCTTGCAAATATACAATTATTGCTTATTTTAACATGTAGGGCATTTACTAGTGTTTTCATATTTCTCAAATAAATTACTATTTAAAGATAAAAATGTCTTTAAAGAATTTTTAAGCTGTTTTCCCAAAATTATATTTTCAGGATTTTAAACTTTAGTGATTTTGACCTTTCAGAATCGTAACAGTTTTATGGTATTCAGGATTGTCTTTTGGGATTATGGTCCAAATCTGATTTACACAAATCCACTCACAATTCTGAAATGGATTCATCTTCCCAGGGAATGTTGGGGTTGCCAATGTGAAATAAAGTCCATTTAATTATTTGCTTTGTGAAAAGGGACAAGCTGGGAGCACTGCTGCCCACCTGTAATCCCAGCCACTTGGGAGGCTCAGACAGGAGTATTCCAAGTTGGAGGCCAGTCTCAACAACTTAAGGAGACCCTGTCACAAAATAGAAAAAAAGGTAAAGCACCCCTGGTTCAATCCCCAGGACCAGAACAAAGAAATGCAAGCCACAGGCCCTTCCCTTTCCTTGCAGGCTCCTCTGAGCTCTCACCGCCTCATCTTGGATCTCACCTTTACCCCATGTTCCAGCTTTAGCAAGATTCCTGCTCAGTCCTTTGGTGAGACTCTTGGTCTGGTCAACCTGGATATTTGATCTAATTCCTCCAGTCTCACTCTCAGTTTCCTGTCACCCTGGCCCATCTTCTGCAAAACTCCTGATACTTCACTTTGGCAAAGTTCCACGCTTATCCCCACCTGGCCCCTGATCAATCCTCTCACTTGTCGATGCTGTGTAGGAGTTGAAGTCCTCTCTCCTACACGGCAAAACTCCATCATAGGATTCCCCCCGGGGTGCAAAAAAATCTGCCTGATTGTGATTAGCAGGTGTCATGAGTAATTTTTCTTTAAAAAGTAACTAAAAGGCTTAACAACACTGCAAATAAATACCAATAAATTACAAAAAAAACCTAAAGGAATGACAAATACATAATGTAATTTTTTATACCAATGAGTACTCAAAATAATATTCTCAAAAAGATAGAATTATTTATGATCAATTAGAAATAATATTAATTTTATTCCAGAAATGCTCTAGAATTCAAAAAAAATGCAGATGAAGGAGACTTCTTACCTAGATACAAATATTTTAATGCAAATAACTGATTTATAAAAGTATTTTAAAGTTTAATCTAATTTGTGGAAAGATCAATACCAAAAAGAGTAAACTGGGGCCGGGCCTGGTGTACCACACCTGAGATCCAGGGACCTAGAAGGCTGAGGCGGGAGGCGGAGGCAGCAGGATGCAAGGCTGGAGACTAGCCTTAGCAACCTAGGGAGGCCCTGAGCAACTTAGACGGAGTCTCCAAGAAAAAGCGGGGTGGGGCGGGGCCTTGGGAATGTAGCGGGGTGAGTCAGCCTGGCCTAGAGCGAACCCCGGGCCTCATTCTCCGGCAAATGAGACAGGAATAGCTTTTACCATGTCCTGAAACGGGTACTTACCAAAACGAATCGGTGCCGGATGAATGTTTGTGAATAAGCCCATTCGACGTCGTCTGTGAGCAAGTCCTTCAACTCCTCCAGCTCCGCCTGGAGTCCAGCCCTGTCCTCTCTTGGCAAGGGGCCTGACGGCTGCGACAGGTGACACCACAAGAAGTAAACGACTGGGGTCCTGTTGCCGCAGCCCAGCAACCGCATCGGCTGCTCCTCTGCGGGCTCACCAGTCGCAGTCCCAGGGTCGCAGTCCCACGGCCCCTCCTCCTCTGGAGCAGGAAGCTCGCGTTCAGTCAAGATGCACCCGCACCTGCCTCCTGGGCCCTCCGCCTGGACCTGCGCGCTCCGCACGTCCGCACGGCTGCGGAACCCGGGCCTCCCAAGGATCCCCGTCAAGGCTACAACGAGAGCAGCTCTGACCCCACGCATCAAAGGAACTGGGGTTCAGGAGGCCCTGGGAGCCTCTGCAGAAGGCGCCGGCTTGATACATGCAGGGCCTGGGCGCGGTGAGGACCACGCGCCAATCCCCAACCTCACTCTTCTGGTGCCCAGGCCCCAGGAGTCGCAGAAAGCAAATGCAAACTGTCCACTCCAGTCCCCTTGGCAAGCCAAGACCCTACCACCGGGGTCTTCAGAGAACTGAGTAGGAGGTCTGGTCACAGGAAGACGAGATGACCTGAATCTGGTTGGGCACCCGTGGCTTTGACACGGGAGGGAGGCTCCACAGAAGCCGAAAGGGAAGGGGCCGATGCTCACACAGAGCTTCTGGGCCTGATATTTGATACCATGATGTGGTCGACAGAAACTGATTTCAGACTTGACCTCCAGAAATGTAACAGGAAAAAAAAATGGTCATTTATTTAGCTGACATATAAACTAATTCAGGCTGCTAAAACAAAGTCTAGACTGTGTGGCTTAAACAGCAATCATTTATTTATGTAAAGGTTTAGAAGGAGCACAGTTTTATTTTATGAGGAGGCTCAAAATGATGGTATGCTAACTTGAAAGCTTGGTTCTTGTGCAAGAACGCACCTGGAAGTACCCCCTCCTCCAAGACAGACTCCTTTATTTGCATTTCTTTCCTCAGGCCTTGATTTCAATCTGAAGTGGCATAGAAACAGGACTCAGTTCTCTCAAAGCAGTTTGGGCCTCAGGTGTGAAGCCGTGACCCAACTAGCAGGTTGCTGGTACCAGTACTTAACAGCCTCCCAGCCTCAGGACAGGAGTTCCAGAGTTCTGCAGACCGAGGTTCAAGGTCAGGTGCCAACGGGGGAGTTCCAGGGAGCACTGCCTGTCCCCTTACAGGCAGTGACCAAAAGGAGCTACCCGGAGCTGTGACTCGGTCTTGCAAGGCCACTGATCCCATTCAAGAGGACCACACTATCATGACCTGGAACCTCCCCAAGCTCCACCTCAAACACCACCCCATCAGGTTAGGGTTTTGTTTCTTTTGTGTTGTTTTGTTTTTGTACTGGAGATTGAACCCCTGGCACTTTACTGCTGAGTCCACCCCCAGTCCTTTTTAAAATTGTTTTGTTTTGTTCTTGAAAAACAAAACAAAACAAAACAAAACAAAACCAAAGTCTCTCCAGTGGCTGGGCTTAGACTTCACCTTGCCACCCTCCTGCCTTCCCGCCGAGTCTCTGGGACTACAGGTGCCCAGTTTAGATCCTGGTTTCAACACAGAATTTTGGGGAAACATGAACATTGAGGCCACGGCCTCCAACCACTGCCCTCACTTCTTGTCCTTCTCCATGGGAAACACATTCATTCCATCTCAACAGTCCCCACATTCCTAACCTGATCCAGCATCAGCTGCAAAGTCCCAAGTCTCCTCCATATGTCATCTAAACGTGGTACTAGTCAGATTCAAAGCACGGTTCATCTGGAGACAAAATTCCTCTGCCTGTAAAACTGTGGAAACTAGTACTTCCAAAACACAACAGTGGAACAGACAGAGGATGTGCCTCCCCATTCCAAAAGGGAGAAGTGAGAGGGACGAAAGGTGCCCTGGTCCCGAGCAAGCCCCAAACCTGGCAGGGCCAGCTCCCGAGGAACTGCGAAGGACTGTGGAGTCAGGTCGAGCTTCAGGAGGAGTGCTGGAGCTCCTGACCTCACTCAGGCCTCCCAGCTGCAGAACCTGAACAGGGTGGCGCTAGCGTGAGAGCTTGGAACGAAGGAGCACAGCAGGCTCCAGCAGTAGACCACACACCCTGCAGTCTGGGGCTTGATAATGAGCATTCCTGTGCCTTCAAAGACCTGGAAATATTTTCACCAATGTCATAATATTTTGTAAGGCTATTCATTTGAGCATTTTGAAGTAATAGAGGAAAATCTGTTTCACAGAATTTTATGACAAATTATTCAACACATTGGGAAATCAGGAAATTTTCTAATAATTCAGTCACTAGAAAAAGCCCAGGACCCCAATCGTGGCTTATCACCCCTGCTTCCTGGAGTCAGAGGTTTCACATACCCCTGTCTCCTGGGAGACCAGGGTTGCTGTCACTGTCAGGAATGGTGACTTGGGCCCATAGCGGCCTGGGCTGTCCTGGGAAAGAGCTGCCTGGATGTGTAGTGTGGTCTTTACATCAACTTCCTGGGCAGTGAGGTTCTGGTGACAAACTGTCTGCAGGTGACAGCCTGGTGGTGAAACCCAGGGTTCCTCATCATGAGAACCTGCTTATCGTATGGTCTTCACTGTTAGCAGCAGGAGATGTGCTGCAGACTGTAGGATCCTGACACTGAGTGCAGGCAGGATCCTGTTCTATTGTGCTTAATACAATCACAAACTGCACTCAGTCCCTACAAGAGGATGGAGCGAATGAGTTTCCAGAACCAGGGCTGAGGATCTGTTGTTCATGACTGCAGAGTTTTAGTTTCAGGTAATAAAAAGTTCCAGAGGTGGCTAGTGGCTTAGTTGCATGATGATCTGAATATGTTAATGCTACTGAACTGTATCCCTAAAAATAGCTAACACAAATTTTATGCTGAATGTATTTTACAATTTTGAGAAAGAAAATCAGTACACACACACACACACACACACACACCTGCACACACAACTCCACACCAGGCCTAATCTGACAAATGCTCTCCTCCACTGTCTCCTTCATCTTAGGAACTGGTCAGAGAAACAACTGAGAGTGAAACCCAAAGTCCTCTGAAAGTGAACATCTAGGCACCAAGAGGAGAAGGGAAATGCAAGCTAAGGCTGAAGTGGGCACAGGCTGGGGAGGAGGATGGGGGTGCGGGACTCTCGGGGAAAGACTGGAGGGGCTGGCCATGAACGAGCTTGGGAACCAGTGCAGAGTCTGGACATTGGGAACATGCACAGCCCTCCAGCAGCCAAGAGATGAGTGTGTGCTGAGCTTCAGATTCCTCTGCCTGCCACTCAAAAGAGGAACCAACAGAGGACAAGGGGCTCAGAGACCTGTGGGAGATGACGAGGACAGCATCACCTCAGGTGCTTAGAGGTGAGCCTGGGGGAGCCACTGAGAGGGGAGGTGGAGGAGCAGGGTTTGGAGAGAGGCCGATGGGGGGAAGGGATGGTCAGGAGAAAACTGAGTCATATCTGTTAGAAACTAAGTGTTAAAACATCGAGAAATCAGCTTTTCCTAATCATAGGGCAAGACAAAAGGTATGTTTTCCTCCCTGGAAGGATCTGTATTGGCCACAACATATCCTAGTGCTGCCCGCAGTGCTGGTTCTGTGAGCATGGTCTGCTGGCCCAGCTTAGTCCAGGCTAAAGGATTCCTGGCATCTCACAGAGGCTCGTGAATGAGGCAAAAGAACCAGCCTTTCAAGAACCCAAGGGAAGACACATCAGCCATCCTGTATCCAATATGCTCATATGCTTGTCTTTTGAAATAGAGAAATGAGAACACGGGGAATTTGTGAAAACATACAGACTAACTTCAGTCCCTCCCTAGAATCAGCCTGAATCTATCAGTGCCCAAGGAAATCATAATAGGAGAGAAAACTCCTCTTCTATTATTGGCAGGGGGGAAACAAGGGTATGAAAAATATGTTAAAATGTCTCAGGTAGTTAATGCATTTGAAAGGCTGCAGGGCAAACACTTCTCTATATTTATTGTGCTTAAACAGAATCCCTCCCAATGGTGTGAGACCTAGACATATATTCCAAGTTCACTGTAACCTGTTGCCACGGTGACAACTAAGTACAACCCCAGACAACAGCGTTTTCACATCAGTGGCTCCTGCAAGGAGGCATTTTGTCAGTTAAACATGATTCAAACACTTCTGTTCTCCTGTTTTTGTTCTGTGTTAACCCTCTCACCTGGTACTTCCAATCCCTAAAGCAAAAGAGAAAAAGGCAATGTCTAAGAGTAGCCCTGAACATTAAATTTAAATTTATTAAAGAAAGTCAGCAGCCAGCCACAACATGGACACCAAGCCTCAACTGATAAAATGTCCTTCTCTGCACTTATAGAGTGAAACTTTTCTTCCTCAAGGAGAGGGAGCTTTGTCATTAATGAACGCACAGCCACAATCTCCGTGCCCTCCATGCATACCTCTGCTGCTCCACTTTGGGATATTAGCATAATTTACTGCTTGTGTCCCTCTTTCTTCTCTCCTAGAGAGTGAGGACCGTGTGACCTTGTCCTTTGCTCCTCTACACTCGCCAGTGCCCACACATGGTCTGGCGGGAGGTGTGCTGCTCAACTATCTGCTTTAGTGAATGTGGAATAGATGTGTTCACAACAATATTTCTGAGGACAGTTGTTGCCACCAGTCTAGTCTTAGCTGGCCAATTTGGAGGAACAGTCATTTGACTTAGACTCACGAGGTCCCAGTTGCCCATGACCCAAATCCTACCAGTCACATTAGTTCAGGACAAGAAACCAGGCTCCATCCCCAGCACCCATGCAAGACAGGATACTCAAGTGGGGACATGAGCACAGATGCCCTCTGCTCTGGCCGTGAGTCAAGCACCATCCTGCCCAGCACAGCCATGGCGGTGCATCTCCAGAGTGGGTCAGAGGCAGAACCTGAGCAGCACCTTGCCTCTTGCTATGCTGGGACAGCGCAGGGAAGGGAGATGGTGAGTGGGGACAGAACAAAGAACAGTGCACACACCCTTCACCTCCCTCTTCTAAACCAAACAGCACTGGACAGGCACGTCCCGGAGATGGAACTCTATGTGACACAGAATAATCTCTTAGCACCGTCCTGGTCCCTGAGGTATCTCACCCTGGAGCCCGACATCCTGCCCTTGCTCTGTGAGAAGCACAAACCATCTGGAGAGCTCAGTCCTACAGGTCCTGGCTCCTGAAGGACCATTTCCTGGCAGCAGTGATGTAAGGATCAGAGCAATTGTACAGACAGGATTTGGAAGCTATGGAAGAGTCTTCTTTAAAATCAAATCGTCCTCTTCCTATTTTTCGATCTGAGGTTTTCTTGCTTGGTATACGCAAAGAAAGTGGGTTCCTGGGTGAACACTTCAACCTGTACAAATAGAGTTTGGCCAATGTCAGTACACTGAAGTGTGAGGGCTAGAAACGTCATCCCTGTGACAATTTCCTGGAAGAAAGGACAGTTTCCAGGCCCTGATTTAGACATTACACAAGGGACGGATGCATTGAAACTTCCCCTGGTACCCCTAAATATATACGCTTTCTATTTATTATTTTTTTAAAAACCAACAAGAAGGAAAACAAAAGGAGAATTTCAAGGGCATAGACTTGGGGCTGGGGTCCTAGGAAAAGTCTACTTCTGGCTGCGGAAGGGGTGTGGGACCAAGGGCAAGTTCCTGTGGTTTGTGGTTGCCACACTTGCCAACCCAGGAAGGACCCTTGGCTTGACAGCCAGCAGGGAGGAAAGCCCCATTCTTTTTAAAGGAAAAATGGACCCTCCTGTCCTCTCTGCCACCTGCAGAGTGGACAGTCCCATGCCTTCCCCTGCCCTGGTGCATGACCAGTCCCCCGCCCCCCCCTTTTCTGTCTTGAAGGTTCCGGGAGGACCTCAGCTGTCGTCCACAGAAGAAAGCAGCCCCTTGTCTCCCCTGCCCTGAAGGATAAGAATCATAATGCAGATAGCGAGATGGAGGGGCGCACCCCCTGACCCACAGGTCCGCAAGGATTTCTAGAAGGAACTGGAGCTCCGCTTCTAGTTAGGGACCGAGAATGCCTGGGAGTCAATGTCGTTAGCTAGTCATTGCCGGGGCGGTGGGGGTAAAAAAGGGCTACGTTATTTACTGGCTTCTTAACCCTGAGGAAGGGACAGGACCCTTGGAGGGAAAGCGGAGGACGACGGAATACGAAAGGCCGGGTCTCAGGGAGAGCCTCTCCGAGGCAACTCTAATTGGCTACCTGAGCGCACGCTCCCGGTGCTGCCCAGCCCACGCTCCCTGGATCTGCAGACTAGGTGCCAAGGGTTTTGCCTTGCCTTGGGGTCGGGCGTTTCCAACGTAGCGAGCGACGCTGGCCTTCCTTTTAAGGAATCCTGGGAGCCACGAGAGGACCCTCCGCAGGACCTACTTCTCCCAGGCCACAGACCTTGGGTTCTCGGAGTTTTTGATCTGGTCGGGGCCCCAGCTGCTGCAGGCGTCCGCGTTCCACGGATGCACCCACCGAACCCTCCGCAGGGGGAATATGCACGCGTGTGGCGCGTTCGTGGGCGCGCGTTCGTCTCACACCAGATGCCACTCTGGGCCTTTCAAGGAGCCCGCGCAATACCTGTTTCTACTGAGCATTCTCCCCAGAAACGACATCCAGCCCAAGCGGAGATCACACCACTGAGATCCTAACTGATGCTAAAGCAAGGATGGCATCCTAGCCAAGGCGCGCAGGAGCCCCTCGTGCGGGGTCCTGCGACCTCCTCGAGCCTCCACCTGCGATGGAGAAGGCCTACAGGATCCGTCTTCAGGGTGACCTCACCTCTGCAGCATGGCCACCAAGACGGGAGCGCTTCCTTGTCGAACCTTCATTCAGGCTGAGCCGTAGGCCCCCTTTCTCTGCTTGGCAAAATCTCACTTTTTGATATCCTCACCTTTTTGATGGGAGAAAAAGAAAAATTCCTCTGGCATATTTTGGACATATTTTTTAAATATGTTAATCACTTAGGATGATGAGATCTTCTAATCATGATTATCGGTATTGAAATAGAGTTTTCTCGGGGCTGTAGTGTATGTAGCTCAGTGGTAAAGTATCTACTTAGCACACAGGAGACACTGGTTTTATCCCCGGCACCAAAGCAAATAAGTAGATACAAAATTCCTGCATCATTTAAAAATATATCCCACAGGTTATAAATAGGAGACCGAGTTGGACACAATTACTATTTATAGAAAAATATATCATCAAGTTCTTTTATACTTTGAAGTGTTTTTTTTCTTTCTGAAACTAAATTTCCCATAGATTTCTCTTCTAATGTTATTGATGTTTAGAAGATTTTAAAAATAAATTTTACCCTACCCTTTCTTGCTAATAAATCTAAATGTGCACAGTACTATGTATTAATTTTTGTTCTAGGGGATACAATGTTCTACTTTTATAAGAATTCCTTTGGGTTATCATTGCAGTTTTTAGTTGTACAGAACTAAACATTAAAACGAATAAAAATTTGAAAACTAATCAATATTTTAACAAGTATAAAATAATGGAAAATATATCTAAATAGTATAAATAGACTTAATAATAAATGGGTTAACCATTCACAAATGCATTAATCTTAACATGAATTAAGTTTCAACATGAATTCTAGACCTGTTTGTATTGTATAAGTAACTTCTAAGAACTGTATTTCACTATACAAAAGTACAAACTGTTTATCAAATTCCCCTCAACTTAAATAGGTCATTGAGGCTTCATATCATCAATAGCAAATGTAAAGAGAAAAATTCACCATAACCCGAAGAAAAATCTGAAAAAACTGGGAGCAGCCATGATGGTGCATTAATCAAGAATTCAGCGGGCCCCCTTTCCAGCTGGTTTCCGTAGTGTAGTGGTAATCACGTTCGCCTAACACGCGAAAGGTCCCTGGATCGAAGCCGGGCGGAAACAGGCGCTGCTCATTTTCTTTCCCCATCTTCACCTTTTGCAGGAGATTCCCCCAGCTTGTCTGGACCGCATCCCAAGCTCTCATCCCTCTGCCTCGCTGAGGTTGGCTTCCTTGGAATCCCGGGAGCCGCACAAGTGGGGGTTTTGCAGTTTTCTCAGGGATTTCTAACAAAGAATATGTTCACTTTGAGCCAAGCAGGGAATTGGAGTCTATTTTCAGCTGATGCTCAGAGAAGCACAACTGTTCAGTCAGCTCTTCGCCAGGGCTGAAAGGGGCGGCTCCCAGGGAAATGCAAGCGCCTTGCAGGAAGCTAGAGGTCCCGCTGGGCCCAGCCAGCACCGCCCCTCTGCTTGGCATGCTGTGCCCCGCATCCCAAGGATCCACGCGCAGCTCCGCTTGAACGCAGCGCCTTTCTGGTTGGGCTTGGAGTTAAGATAGGCTTACTGTACTCGCATGGAAAAAATTCTGTGGGTCCTGGGCTGGGGGATCTTTGCAGGAAGAAATATCTTGCTCCCAGATAGGTCCCAGAATTCAGAATCTGGAGTCCAGCTCAGATCAGAGTTTGGTCCAGGAAACAAAACCGTCTTGGGGTAGGAGAAGGTTCAAGTCCTCATCCAGATTGCCCAGGGGAAACGAGGCGCTGCAACTCAGTGAAGGCAAGGAGGACCAGACTGGGACACAGGGACTGGACTAGCACCTCTTGGGACTTGCAGCGCTAGTAGTCAAGGTTAATGGGAAAGGAGGAAGGGACTGGAGACACAAAACGGGACAATGGAGGACTCATCAGGTAAAGAACCCTAACTGACCCAAGTTCTGACTGAAGGCCAGGAGAATTGTGGAATGAACGGTTATGTTGTACAAACTTTAAATTTTTCTGTTCATTATGAGGTTTTGACATCCTAAAACGTAACAACAAAAAAAAATCTTTCTAGTTGGGAAAAGGCTGTCCTGGCGATTAGCCAGTTCTTAGAGACGATGAAGGGCTGGGCAGGAGCATGCATTTGATATGCAGAGTAACCAGCCCAGAACCAACGTCCCAGTCCCAGGTTCTTAACACCCAGGGGACAATTTTCCTGTGCCTCAATCACCTCAAGGCCAGGGTCAGGCAATTAGGAACTAGGGGATGACTGCTATAGCTGGATTCCTGAGACTAGGTTACTTATAATGACAGAAATGTACTGACTCACAGTTGCTGAGGCTAGAAGTCCAATGTCAATATGCCAGCGTCTGGGGAGAGCCTTCCCAATATATCATCACATGGCAGAAGGCACTAGGCCAGAAAGCACAGGGGCCGGACTCACCCTTCACACAACAACGTGGGAACAACAGCATACATGTACGCCCACAAAAGCAGGTATGTTAACTCAAAGGGGCATAATAGTTAAAAGCAAATGAAGCACATTCACAAATAGATCAAAAAAGAAATGCATAAATACTCATCACTGTGGTTAATAAGCTTGAGTACCCAGCTTTATAACTGATTATCAGAAATACCAAGAAGGGGCTGGGGTTGTGGCTCAGTGGCAGGGCACTCGCCTAACACATGTGAGGCCCAGGGTTCAATCCTCAGCACCACATAAAATAAATAAGTAAATAATATAAAAGTATTGTGTCTATCTACAACAACAAAAGAAATACTAAGACAAAAAAACTAGATCATTGGAGGAAATCAGTCAAAACCCAAGAGGGGTCACCATGATACAGTAACCAAAGGGTCAAGATCTTCAGAAATTTTATCTTTTACAATGCATAGGCCAGGTGCTATGTCACACACTGGTGAATCCAACAACACTGGAGGCTGAGCAGGAGGATGGAGGATCACAAGTTCAAAGCCAACCTCAGCAATTTAGTGAGGCCCTAAGCAACTTAGCTAGACCCTGTGTCAAAAAACAAAAAGGGCTGGGGATGTGGTTCAGTGGCTAGGCACTGCAGGGTTCAATCCCCAGTACAAAAAAAAAAAAAAAAAAAAAAAAAAAATCCACCACCAGAACAAAAAATGCAAATGTACAAAAAGAACATCTCTTCATTTATCGAGAATGTTTTAATGTTTTTAGCACATGCACAGTCGCTTACACATGAAATCAGCTTTGTGATATGTGCACTTTCACAAACTTCCAAAAATGCATAAAATATTAAAACTCTCAAAGTCTGCACAATTAATACCTTCAGTTTTGGGAATGATGCAAAGATGAAATACAGAGCACAGTAAATTATAAAAAGAAATGCTTTTTTTTCTTTCTTTTTCTTTTTTTGGTAACAGGAATTGAAGTCAACTACTGAGCCACAGCCTCAGTCCTGTTGTATTTCATTTAGAAACAGGGTCTCCCTGAGTGCTTAGTGCCTCATTTCTGCCAAGACTGACTTTAAACTCACGATCCTCCTGCCTCAGCCTTCTCAGCCACTGGGATTACAATAATGCCGACAATTTAAAACAGTGGGGAGAAAACTTTAAGAAAAAGAAAAGGAGGAAAAACTTGCAAAAATTAGGAAGAACATTTGAGGTATAAATTGCAGGATAGATTGTGGGCAATTGCACGGAGGTAGCCATCAGAATTTGCCAGTCCTTACCTACATTTTGAAAGTCCTCTTTGTTGGTTTAGGGCATGTCTGTCCTCCAGCAGTGCACTTCAACTTCATTTGTTACTCAGCACTGCTCTTTGTGTTCCTTGTACACTGACATATGACTCAACTACTAAGTTTTCCCGTCTGTCTTCCGGGTGATACTTCTGTGTCGTTCAGCCATCTCGGAAATCAGCTCAGCATGCTCTCAGATACCAAAAGTGGATTTAGCAGGAAACAGTCCTGGTGATCAAAGAGCAAGGCCTTTCCGTGTCTTCGTATCCTACCCACACATAAGTATTATTGAACCAGTCATGACTCAATGACTTCTTCAGGCAAATGCGGTTTTTATTCATTAAAATCTCCTGGAAATTTCATCATCTGGAAGGGATGTCAACGCAGACAAATGATGCATTTTTGAACTGAAGTTTTCACCCTTGCTATGTTATGTGGTTAATTCACTCATCTGAATCTTTCAACAAATGCATTGGACTGAATGGGAAAAAAAACAAACTTCATTAGGAACATTTTAAAATCCATATTCAGCAGCTCTCATGGTGCCTCATTCCAAATCTGCCGCTATGGTTGGGGGAACCCACTAGAATCCATTTTTTCTGCAAAGGTTACCAAATCTTCAAGTAAGAATTTATAAACGCTTCACTTATTCTAGTTACTAGTACATAAATGAGTGGATAAGTTTTCAAATTTTTGGATCCAGCAGGGGAATGAATTGTATGTATCTGACTCAAAAAATAAAAAATAAAGGTGGAGCGTTTTGAAAGTGCTTTTCCTGGCCCGGCATCAAGCAGGCATAGTTTTCTGTTAGACCAGGTGGTACACGGTCTGTCTTCCAAGCAAGACTAGTGCACACGAGGCGTGTTCCGCAGCCCTGGAGCAACCTCTGCGGAGAGCTGTCTATCCGGGTGGTCCCTGAGCTTCTCAGGTTATTTCTACTCGCTGGAGGCAGGTGGGAGGCCGCGTGAAGGCCCAGGTCTCGCGTGGCTGAGTGACGTGCGACCCTACTGCGCACACAGAAAGCCGACTGCGCCTTCCTCGACTCGCGGCTTTCTGTCCCTCTCATTTAGCCTTTTTCTCTTGGGGATCGAGGTTTTGGGGAATTCTGGCATGATCCAGAATTCAGGATCTTACTCTTTAGGGAATGTGATCTTCAGGATTTTGACATTTATGGACTTTAGATTTTAGGGATTTTTTACTTTACGGGTTTTGACATCGAGATTTCGACAGATCACGTCTGGAGACTCAGAATTAGTACCCTCACTACTGTGCGGAGGGAAAGGATGGCAGGGCCTTCCCAGGCTACCTCGGGGCGAGCGCCATGCTGAGCTTGTCACTAGAGGGCGCTGGAGCGGCAGCCGAGAGACGGAGTCGGCGCAGCGCAGCGCGTGGCCCGGCTCCCACTGCCCCGGGAGGACCTCTGGAGACCGGCTCACTGTCCCCGACTGAGGGCGCACCCAGACGAGGTAGCCTAGGCACCTTCCACCTCCCTGCTCCGTCCGCACCTCGTCCTGCGGAGCAGCAGGTGCTTTCTTTTCTTGGGCGCACCATGGCAATCCTGGGAGGAGACATTTCTCTACTTTTATACTTCTCTTTTCTTCTTGGCGATCCTTCCTAATCCATTCCTCTGGTGTGGTCAGTACTATTCCAAACTGTCCCAGCTCCAGTTACCGAGTGGTCCCCCTCTGAACTGGACCCAGATTGATACTCCTGACTTGGGCGACTCCCTTTGGGTTGTTTCCTGCTACTCTTAAATGCAACAACCACTACGTTGATTTCTAAGAACATACTTTTGCTTGCGATTTAAATTTGTACAAATAGACTCCTATAATACAAGTACTTCGTGTTTGGATTCTTAAATTCAATATTTGGGTATTTTCAACTTTGGGTTTATTAAAAGTGTGCTACTTAGAATGTTTTCTTAAGGCAAATGAATAAACTGTTTGGTAGGGGGTTCAAAAAAGAGTGAAATGTCGGTGTGACAAGGTTTGCATGTATTTAGTTTATTAGATGTTGTCCAGAATAAAAATAGCTACTCCATGTTTGGTATCATGAGGTTCATTTTTTCCTTTAGACCATCTTTGTATTTGCTACATTTTCTCCTTTCTCTGTTTTTTGCATTGCTGTGACCAAATACCTGACAAGAGGAGGAAAAGTTATTTTAGCTAACGGTTTCAGAGGTTCAGTTCATGGTCTGCAAACTCAGTTACTCTGGGTTCAAAGTAAAGCAGAACCTCATGGCAGCAGGGTGTACAGGAAGAAAGCGACTCAGAACGGGGCACAAGAAAACAGAGTTCCGCTCACCAGGAACAAAATACGTACCCCAGTGGCACACACCCAGGGACCCACCTCCTACAGCCACATCCTACCTGCTTAAGGTTACCGCCCAGTTAACCCAGTAGATGAATCCACTATTAGGTTACACTTCTCATAACCTAATCATTTCATCTCTGAATTCTCGTATTGTCTCACACAGGAGCTTTTGAGGGACACCTCATATCTAAACTATAACTCCTTACATCATCCATTTATCAAAACCAACACTATCAAAGCTCCATGACTCAAGACCCAGGAAGGCTCCAGCCCAGTAAGCCAATCCTTCACAAATGCCAGTCCAGGGAACCCTGGGGAGAGGATAAAATAATTTGGTCCTGAACTATGCCCGATTCTCTGTCCTGCCAATGAACATTGAATTTCACCTTTGATGTCAAGGAATATCATCTGGGAGCCGAGGTCCCAAGTAAGGGGCACTGGAGACCATGGCACTTTGTGCTAAGGAAATGCATGACCAGGAGAGACCTTGGCGTGAGCTAGGGGAGAGGGCCATGGTGAGTGGTGGTTTTCCAGACCAGCAACAGGGCAGGGATCTGCGTGGACCAGATCCACCCTCACAATCCCTACATCTCCCCAGGCCTGAGTGTTCCAGTACTGTGTCACCTTCCATTCTTCATCTGTCTCTGATTTTAACTTTGAGAAATCAAAGTTTTGTGGAAACCCACTTCCTGTTTGCTTTTATTGATTTTTACCAGACAGGGTCCCTGTCTCTGCTGCATTTGCAGTGAGGGCTGCAGGGGTTTTAGCCGCTCCTCTGATGCTTCCTCATCCTGCAGACAAGCGAGTGGGTTGTTACACACCTCCGCTCCCTCAAATAGCTGCAGTGACTATTTGTCTCCAAAAACAACCATGGGCCTAAGCTGGAGTTTTCTGAGTATATTCCTAGAGGTGGTATTGCTAGGTACCAGTCTAGAGGACTACACAGAAATAAACGATCATTAAATGCCTGAACCACAGAATCTCAGAACTAGATATTTTAAGACAAAAGATGTGATCTTTATTCCACAGAGAAATTTGTATATATAAGATTTTCATAATGAAAATAGAAGAACATCTAGTTTACATTAGTTAGAGACAAACTCATGGGTAAAGGTGATCCCTGAGGTAAATCTAAACAGTAAACGTGTGCTGTGGTAGTCCCAGCTAATCAGGAGGCAGGGGCAAGAGGATTGCCAAGTTGGAGGTCAGCCTCAGCAACTTAGCCAGACCCTATCTCAAAATAAACATTTGTAAAGGTCTCAGTGGTAGGGCACTTGATAGAGCATTTGCCTGGCTTGGGAAGGGCTGGTGCAATCCCCAGCGCCCCCCCCACACACACACACACAAAGTAAGCCAGTGGTAAAGAATGAGGAAAGGTACTTGGAGCTAAGGGAAACTTTCAGATTAACATGGTCTTTGCTATTAATAAACATTTCTTTGCTCTTAATGACCAAAATATATTTTCAGCCATGCCATCCATATTGTGGGGCTGTCATTTGTGGACATTTGAAGTAACAGGAAAATCTGTGTTGCAGAATCTTGTAACAGATTCTCCAGCATGTAGTGAAGCTCAGTGAGTTTTCTGGCAATTCTTTCCCCCAGAAAAAAGGTAGAGAAACCCACCTGCGGATGTCCCATCAACTGACTTCCTTGCTGATGTCAGACAGTTCCAACAACCCTGTCTGCTGGGGTCCAGGGTGCCAGCCACCAAGGAGGGCAGGAACTGCCACGTTTGCTTTGAGCCTGCAGTAACCTGGGTCACCACAAAGGGTGAGGGCTTCATTTGTGCCTGTGCTCTTTCACGGGTATCCATCCAGAGATGGCTTGTGTGCTAGCGATGCCCCTTCTGACAAAAGTTCCAGCATTGCAAGAGCTCCTTGCTGCTGATCCTACCGTCTTCATGGCTTACCTGGCTTGGCTTCACAGTTGCAGCAGATCATCTGCTGCACATTATAAAATCAGGGGTCGAGTGTAACCAGGATCCTCTTAAATTACTCTCACCCCAAAGAAAGAAACTATACTCGGCCCCCACGAAAGGCAGTTAGGCAGGATCTGTCAGCATTCCAAGAGCATAAAACCCTTGCTGCATAGTTCCATAAGCCTGCAAAGGGTACTCACCTCAGGAAATTATTCTTGTCTAATCATTCACTGTAGCATTTTTTAATAATAGAAAGACTAGGAAAAACCTCTTCATCCTCATAATAATTAAATACATTATGGCATATCTACAAAATGGAGTAGTAGGCACATTTAAAAGAGAACAAGGAGGACTTTCATGTGCTTAGTTGAAAGAACTTCACAGATATCATTACATGAAAAAGCAAAGTACAAAGTGATGTGCCAAAACTGCTGCTTGAGGTTGCGGTGGAGGAGGATGTGTGTGTCAGGTGGTATGTGCACTCACACACACCTGGGAAAGCAGCAGGGAATTCTTGACAGTGGTAACCTGTTGGAAGGCTGTGAACCAGGCAGATGGGAGGCTGTGATGGGAGGTGATTCAGCCCTGAAACCAGTCAACGAAATCGACACCGGGAAATACCACAAAGAGGAAAGAGCTGCACAGTCAGCTCAACCCACAAGACATGTAACAAATCCTGCCCTTTTGTGATAAAGATGCTCATGAGTCAGGAATAGAAGGACATGTCCTTGATATGACAAAAGCCATTTATGAATAACCCACAATGAAGGTCATATTCAGTTGCCCTAAGCTCAACAGTAAGACACAGAAGGCACTCGCTCCACTCCGTGCAGCACAGTAGTGGCAATTCCAGTCAAATCAAGTAGGCGGGAAAGAGGAGTATAAGATATTCAGATTGGAAAAGAAGAGACGTTATCTCTGTCCATAGAGGACATGATTTTTACATAAGAAAGCCCAATGATCACACACATACACACACATACGCACACGCACACACACATTACCTCTAAGAAGCAAAGCCAGCAAAATTGAAGCTCACAAGACTCACATGCAAAAGTCCATTGCATTTCTACATACTGTTGATAAAAAAATTGAAAAGAAAATTAAGAAAACATCTCTATCTACAGTAGCCTCAACAAGAATAAAATAGGCATAAACTTAAGGGGGAAGACTTGTATACTGAAAACTGCAAAACATTGCTGACAGAAATGAAAGATAAATGGGCAGGCACAAATGTTCATGGGTTGGAAGACTTAGCAAGGTGTAGAGAAAAATGGAGTCTTGTTTGAGAGTGCTTTCAAAAAGTGAAATCAGGGCAAGGAGTAAACCACTTGCATGAGAAACTTAGTGGTCTGGCAGTGCCCCTGTTCAAGGACTGATAAGCTCTCTGCCTGAGAATAAAACAAAAAAAACTTAAAGACAGCTGGTTTCTGCTCTCAAGGCCTGGCTCCTGGCCAGATCCAGGTCTGGAGACCAAACATACCGATGGCACTGAGCTCAGTGGCTCCAGACAATAACTTTATATGTTTATTCCAGTGTATTTAAGAGAGATGAGAAGAACTCAAAGGTGACAAGACTGCTTTCTTTGGTTATGTATGCTGCGAAATGCCTTTGATGTCGCTCCGGTGCCGAGTTGGTATGCAACCTGGGATGGTTTTCCTTTTGTATATACTTTATATGTCTTAATAAATACTATCTTTTCCTGTACGGCTTGTGGTGGTACATTCAGCGGATTGGCCCATATAAATTATAAGTCTGTGCATGGTCACGGGAAATACGTTCCCAGACACAAGGTTAATAGTACCCAAGGCTATCTTCAAATTCAAGGCACTCTCTATCAAAATCCCAATGATTTTTTTTCCATAAGTAGAAAATGCCATTTAAAAATTCATATGGAATCTCCAGGGATCCTACCAAACCAAAATCTTGAAACTGGAAATGAAGTTGAAGGGTCAATGACTCCTGGCCGCAAAACTTACTAGAAGCTGTGGTAGTGAAGACCATGTGGGGCTAGTGTACAGTAAGATCAGTGTGGGGAGCAGGGAGCAGCAGAGAGCGCTCAGGAGGAACTCCTACTGTGAAGTCAGCCAACCTGCGACTCTGCCAGACCCACCGTCCACCGGGAGACAGCCTTCCACCAACGGTGCTGGGGAACCAGACTCCCATGCAATCAGCAACGAAGCTGGTGCCTTCTCACACCACCTACAGAAACCTACTCAGAACAGATCAATGACTGAACAAGAGTGATAATACCATTAAATGCCAGAAGACGCTGGGAGAAAATGTCCATGTCCTTGGATTTGTCAGTGATTGTTTGCAGAACACCAGAGCAGAAGTAACAAAAGGGGGAAGTGAACTTCACCAGGTTAAAGTCTTTGTGTATCAAAGGACACTGTCAAGAAGTGAAAAGATAACCCATAGAACAGCTTAAAATATTTGTAAATCACTTAGCTGATGAAGGATAATATGAACACGTATAACATATAAAGAACTCCTGCAATTCTAAAACAACAAAAGCCCATTTGGAAATGGTCAAATGGAATTTTCTCCAAAGAAGACAAACAATGGCCAACAAGTGCATGAAAAGATGCTCAACTTCACTTACCATCAGGGAAATGCAAATTAAAACTGCAGTGAGATACAACGTGGGACCCAGTGCTGTGGCTACTGGATATGGGGCAAGTAGTACAGATCCTCAGGGAGGATATGGAAAATTAAGATGCTTGTGATTGCTAGTGAGAATGCTCAGTGGTGCAGCCACCTCAGAGAGCATTTTCTGGCTCCTCAAATGTTAAACAGGATCACAGCATCACACAGCAATTCCACTTGCAGGTGCATACCCACGAGAATTGAAAGGGGCTCACATACACTTGTATTTAGCATTCACAGCCGCATTGTTCACAGTGCTCGGCCAGGGCAGTCAACTCAGATGTCCACCAGCAGATAAGCAAAATATGGTATCGACATACAATGGAATGTTTTTCAGTTTTAAACAGGAGAGAAATTCTGATACATGCCACAATATGAATGAACTGTGAGGACATTATGTGAGTGAAAAAAGCCAATCATAAAGGGTAAATATTGCATGAATTGTAGAAGAGTAAAATTCATAGGTATGGAAAGAGTTTCCAAGGGCTGGGGCAGAGGGGAGGATGGGAAGTTATTATTTAATAGTTCAGAGCTTCAATCCTGAATGACCAGAAAGTTGTAGAGTAGATGATGGTGGTGGATACACAGCAATGTGAATATACTAAATTCTACCAAAACGTAGACTTAAAAATGACTTAAATGACAAGCTTTATGTATGTTATCACAATGGAAAACACTTTGGAAAGAAATATACGTAGGATGTAAAGTAAATGGTCTAGAAGACTAAAGGGATGGAGTGAACTATACACAAATACCAACCAAAAAAATGTCAACGTGAGCCTGAGGCAGGGACCCAAACCTGTAATCCCAGCCTACCAGCAGGCTGAGGCGGGAGGACACAAGTTGGGGCACCTGGCTGCAACATGACAGCACCTTTAGCAAGACTCTGTCCCAAAATAAAAACCAAAACAGGCTGGCGTGCAGCTCAGTGGTCATGAGCTGGTGTTGTGGTTTGGATATGAGGTGTCCCCCAAAAGCTCACGTGTGAGATGATGCAGAAAGGTTCAGAGGAGAAATGATTGGGTTGATAGAAACTTAACCCAATCAGTGAATTGATCTCTGATGGGATTAACTGAGTGGTAACTGGAGGCAGGTGGGGTATGGCTGGAGGATGGGGTTAATTGGGGGCATGGCTATGGGATATGTACTTTATAACTGTTGAGTGGAGTCTCTCTGCTTCCTGATGGCAATGTGAGCTGCTTCCTTCTGCCACTCTCTTCCACAGTGATGTTCTACCTCATCTTGAACCCTGAGGAATGGAGCTGGCCTTCTAAGGACTGAGACCGCTGAAACTGTGAACCCTCAAATAAACTTTTCCTCCTCTACAATTGTTCTGGTCAGGTCTTTTAGTCACAGCAGCAAAATAGCTGACTAAAACACCTGGGTTCGATTCTCAGTACCAAACAACAACGACAAACAAACAAACAAAAGTTGGTGTGGCAGCATTCAAAGAATACAGGCTTTAAGGCAAAGAGTATTTCCACAAACAGAGACACTGCATAATAATAAGGTGGCATTTCATAGTGATGAGAGATAATACATTAAAAAGAGACCTAACAATTTTAATGGGTATGCATCCAAAAACATAGTTTCAAAACATAAAAATTAAAATGACAATGGAAACATGTCCACACAAAAATCTGTACCCAAGTGTTCATGACACCCGGATTAAATAGCAAGCACTGTGTCCCTCAGTAGATGAGTGCCCATGAACTTGTGAACATGCCTCTGCAGTTAAAGGCAGGAACTATCAATACCAAAACTGACATGGCTCTCCAGGCCATCTGGCCACCAACAAGGTCAGATAGGAGCACACCAGAATTGTCTTGGGAGGGAAGCATGTGTGACCAACTAAGGCAGAGAGAGCCACCCTGGTGAAGTGCTGTTCTGTGCCTACTTCCCAGCAATGGTTAGGAATCTATGCAAGACAGAACCACCCAGAGCTACTCCTATGGTGTAACCATGTCGGATTCCTGGTACTGTAGTGCAGTTACACAAGGTGACGTCACTGGGGATGAACTGAGTTGAAGACACAGGAGCCTCTCTGCAAATCCACAATTATAACAAAATTATATATTTTAAAAACCTGACATAACTAAAAATAGAAAACCCCACACTTGTGGCTAGAATTTCATACTTCGCTCAGTAACAGAGAGAGCAACAGGTAAATACAACAACAGGTGAGGCTGCAAAAGGTTTGAACAGGCACTCAGCCCAACGACTGACCTTTTGGAATCTTGAGATATACAGCCACCAAAAGTCAGCAAAACACACTCTTTTAAGTGTCCACAGAAAGTCCACAAAAAGCTGATCATTAAGAATATCTCTCGAGATACTGAATGCCTGAAATAATAAAATGGTCTCTCATCAGGATAGTATTAAACCAGAAAGTCCCAGAATATCTTCAAGTGCTAGGAAATTTGTAACACTCCCAAATAATCTACAGGTCAAAGGCAAATTACAAGGGAAATTTTGAAATAGTTTGAACTAAAATTTATGAACTGTGATGTGTCATATTTTGTGGATAACTGATAAGACAACAGTTGGGGAGTAAACTATAGTAAAATTTTAATGCACAAATCATCCAGTCAGGCCCGAAAGAAACTGGACGTCATCAACCTTAAAAACAAAGAGCTAAACAAACTGAAAACAATGGCTCGGATGTGTCTGAGGAGCCACCGGCAAATACCTGTCCCAGTCGGAGAGGCAGGCAGGCCCAAAACCACCCCTCAGCAGAGACGTCCAGAGCAGAAGCCTGGGCCAGGCAGAGTGGACCAGGTCGCGGGGACCGAGGGCACCTCACCAAGACCCGGCCACCGCCCACCATGGCGTGCACCTGACATCCAGGAGGTCCACCGGGCTCTCACAAAGAGGGACGGAGAAAAACCCGCTGTTGGCAGGGGAGGGCAGAGGGGCCGTGTTGGGCGCCGGAGTCTCCTGCCCCTTCTAACAGGCTCTGCGCAGGAGCAGCTCGCTCAACAGCCAGGCTGCCGCCCTACCAGCCTGCAGGGACCTGGGGAGGGAGAGGCCAGTCCCAGGCCCAGCCATTGGTCCCACCTGAAGGGGATGCAGGAAGACCCTAGCCACCCCTCCACCTAAAGGGGTCACCCGAAAAGGCCCTAGCCAACCTTCTCACCTAAAGGGGACACCCGAGAAGCCCCTAGCCAACCTTCCCACCTAAAGGGGACACCGAGCAGTCCCCAGCCACCCCTCCACCAAAAGGGGACACCAAGAAGCCCCCAACCACCCCTCCACCTAAAGGGGACACCAAGAAGCCCCCAGTCACTCCTCCACCTAAAGGGGTCACCTGAAAGGCCCTAGCCAACCTTCTCACCTAAAGGGGACACCCGAGAAGCCCCTAGCCAACCTTCCCACCTAAAGGGGACACCGAGAAGCCCCCCAGTCAACTCTCCACCTAAAGGGGACACCAAGAAGCCCCCAACCACCCCTCCACCTAAAGCGGTCACCGAGAATCCCCTAGCCAACACACCTAAATGGGTCACCCGAGAATCCCCTAGCCAACCTTCCCACCTAAAGGGGTCACCCAAGAATGCCCTAACCACCCCTCCCACCTAAAGGGGACACCGAGAATTCCCTAGCCAACCTTTCCACCTAAATGGGTCAGCCGAGATCAGGTTTTGTAAGTTTTGAACCAGCACTGGTGAACCACAAAATCCTGGTTGGTCTTCCAGGACGACGCCAGCAGGTGTTTCCGTAGTGTAGTGGTTATCACGTTCGCCTCACACGCGAAAGGTCCCCGGTTCGAAACCGGGCGGAAACATGCTTTCTTCTTTCCTTTCTCTTTCCAGTACTCATATTGCATAACTTATGCTGATGTGCCTCCTCCTTGCAAACTCACTCCGTTCAACTCAGTCCTACAAATTGCAATACGGAATTCAACCTAGATTCTTCCTACACCGGAATTAGATCCACCAGCGCCCACGAACAACCCAGCCAAGAAGGTAAAGGCAGGGAGCCCTACTCCTCTGGGGACGCCAGCCCGCTGACGCTGGCGACATACCTGGAGTTGGGAAACAGTGTCAGTTCACTTCGACAGGACGGGGGTCCTTCACTGAGCTCCTGCTCTGAGGAGAGACGTGCAAACAGACAGCCACGTAATGGATGCAAGCCTTTCCTTCTGATGTAAGACCAAAAATTAAAATAAAAGTCATTTCGGTTGAGGAGGCTTTTTTAGGGGTGCCGGGAGTTGAACCCAGGACGCTTAACCACTGAGGCACATCCCCGCCCTTCTTAATTTTTGCCTTGAGACAGGGTCTCCGTCACCTGCCTAGGCCTGGCTGAGCCGCCCAGGCTGCGCCCGCGGCCTCGGAGTGGCCGGCTGCAAGCGTGCGCCGCGCCGGCCCGAGAGCAGCTGCAGAGTTGTGCTCACACTTACCACTTTACACGACCGTCACGCGGATTTCTTTCCACCTGAAGGGGTCCTTCCAACCCGTCTTTTGACGGGCACCTGCGGTCGTGCACAGACTGGCCTCCCCGCGCCCACCTGCGCTCGCGCAGGTCCGGCCCTCGACTGGACTTTCTACCGTGGCTGGTGGTAAGTCTTCACGAACTTCTAACAAGGGACACGTTCATTCTTCACTGTGCCCACAATTGTGTGCCCGGTTCCGCTCCAAATGCCCCCAAAGCGGGAACTCATCAAACTTAGCAGCCGCAAGACTTTACACGTCGAAAGCTCAACACTCGACGATAGGGGTTCCGGACCCCAGGCCAGGACTTCGTCCTGTAGGCCAGGTAGGAAGGCGCCCCACCTGAGCACCTCCTACCCACCTGCTCCTACGCCTGCACCGTGCTCGCCAGGTAGGAAGGCGCCCCACCTGAGCACCTCCTACGCCTCCACCGTGCTCCTGGGCAGGCGCAGCGAGGGTTCCTGGGGGTAAAGCCCCGGGTGTCCCTACCTGGATCAAAAACTTCTGTGCACGAGGCTTCACGCGAGAGGGAAGGCCCTGCTGGGATTCGAACCCAGGATCTCCTGTTTACTAGACAGGCGCTTTAACCAGCTAAGCCACAGAGCCCCGCGGCCTGACGTCCAGGCACTTGTTATTTTGCAGAACTGGGCCGGCCAGTGTTTCTGATTCCAGAACTTTCTTGGGATGCAGGACACACCTGGGTGTACGAACCAGAGAACTCCGTCCACCTGGAGGAAACCTCTCTGAACCTGAAGGACGCCCTCACTGCCCGCGCTGGCGACCGGGGGCGTCTGGGGAGGGGCTGAGCCTACGGGGCGTCCCCCTTCCCGCGAGCTCGCCTGTTCCTCTTCATCCATGGGTGGGAGGTGGGGAGGCGCCCTGGAGTCTGCCAATCTTTCCCTCACTGTCGACCCCCAAAGATTCGACTCGCCCCCCATGCACGATCCTCTCCAAGTCTGCTTCCTTTTTCAGTGTTGGCTCCACTCCGGATGGCCCTACCTCGACCAGGCAAAGGTGCGGCCCTCGCTGAGGGACCTCAAGTAAGCGTCCTCCCAGTTCGCACCTGTGTAGGTGGAAGTTTCTCACCTCCGACAGGCAGGCAGGGGAGGCGTAAAGCAACCCTATGCACACTCGCGTTCAAAAGCATAAAACAAAAGCGCGACACACTGGTGCGCAGCAGCGCTGGGCAGCCCTCCATCCCTTCGTCCAATCTGTCAACGTTCAAATACTACAATTATATCTCGACTGTGTGTGTGTGTGTTCCCTCGGGCTGGGAATGGAACCCAGAGTCTCCAGCATGCTAGACAGGTGTCCTATCTCTGAGCTTATAGTTTCCTCCAGCCCTTATAGTTTCCTCGTGATTTTATCAAAGTTATTGGAGTTTATTCCTTCAAGGGATTGGCACACGATCCCCGTCCTCCAAATCTGGCTTTTTGTTTCCCTGACGTTTAATTGGAACACAGCTGTATACTCAGCCTTACTGTGGTGTTTGTGGCTGCTTTCTTGTAACAACAGTAGATGTTGTAGGGAGATGTAGGGAAGTTGCAGCAGAGACTGGGTGGACCCCAAAGCCTAAGATATTTACAGTCCGACTCTTTAAAGAGAAAGCTTGCCAACCTCCTTTTAAACAAAAGTCACACTCACAAACCTCATGACAATGAGCCCTCCTCTACTCTGGGCTTCCTGTGAAGATGCGTAGAACCACCCCCCTGAGATCTGCAGGTCTGTTGTTCCAGCAACAGTATATGTGAGGTATGCCCTTGAGATGCCACCTAAATCAGTCTGGGGTCTTAACAAAGGATTTATAATCCCAGACTTAGCTTTGTTTTCAGTCCACATTTTCTGATAGTGCCCTGGATTTGATTTTTGCTTGAAAGTTATTTCTTAATTTTAACATAATTTTCTCTCCAGAGTAGGTGGGTGTAATAGTTTTCTTTATAAACCCAGAAAGTTGTGGTTCCTTAACATTTAAGAGCTCTTCCTTTAACTCACCTGGCATCGTTTATCTGGCAACACTGGGAAACACCTGCACAATTCTATTTGGAAATTTCCTTAGCTAGACTGCTCAGTTCATACCTTTGTTTCTAAATTCCACGATACTGCTGTTGATGTTTCCAAACTTTCTATGACTTCATTACAAGGATCCTTTCTCTTACGGGTTTAAATAATATTTTTTCTTGGGACCCATTTGATCCGTCTGTGACCTGTTCCAAAATTTTTTCAGGATGGATTCAAAGCTAACTGGACTAATGTAACTCCAAAATTAGTTGGGTTAATATAGCTCCAAAAGCAAGGTTGTACCTTTGTGAGACTGGCTCACAACTTATCTTCACTACAGTTGGGACTATTCCCGCCTTGGTGTGTGGTGTGAATTGGTCAGATTACAGTGTTCCAGTACTTCTTTTCTTCAACTCAGGGAGTTTTAATCCCATTCATGCACAAATCAGTATTCCACCAAAGATAAAAGATACCACTGCAGAACTCTGAAGCTCTCTCTTTGCAGATTTCTCCTGTTTGATATTCTGTCTCACCAATTCTACCTGCTTTGACCTTCCTGGAATCCTAACTTTATGTCTTTAATTTAGTAACACTGCATAATTCTGGTAAATTTCTCCTTACTGTGCTGAGATCTGAAATCCCTAGGCAATAAGATAAAACATTTGTAAGGTACTCATTTATTTCCCTTTTATATCAATGAGGGGTTACAGTCCTACAGTGAGAGTAGAAGAATGACTAAAATCAGTTATTTCACATACTTTTATGTCCATTGTCTTCCCCCATAAACAACTCCCATAGCAGGGATCACAGAACCCCACACCTCTGCAGAAGCAGAACCCCACACCTCTGCTTGAGTGTTCTTTTCTAATAGTAGTATAATTTAAATTCCATCCATGTTGCTCTATGGACTTACTGTTACTTTTGGCACTGCTTAATATCCTAAGGTATGTGTTTACAGCAACTTACCTACCTACTGTCAAATAATGGAAATCAGGGCTTTGTTTTGTTTTGTTTTCTTTTTCCAAGTTCAAAAGACCACAAATGGTGCTCTGATTAACTTCCTCACATTCATAATGTCTGTACTTGATTGGAGAGTGGGACCAGAGTTAGACCTCAGAGATTAGCTCCACCATGGAATGTGACTACCCTTAATTTGAATTAGATGAACCACAGAATGGTTTCGTCAGTTTAAACTCCCACTACCAGGACATGAGGACTCTAATATCACTAGTCCTGCAGCAACAGATTTTATTCAACTTTTACATTTTGACAAGGTAATGTAAGTAAAGTGGTATCTTTTTGTTTCTTATTTCTGTGGTAACCAATTATGCTGTACAGTCTTTATATAGTTCTCTTCTCGAGTTGCCTGTCCTGTCCTTTGCCCATTTCCTTTTGATCTTGCTGTCCTGATCTTGTAGATTTGCATGGCTTCTTGCCATATGTCATCTCACCATTTTAAGATAATTCAAATATATTATATTATCACATCTATTTATATTTATATGTATTTCTATTGTGTCCTTTATATTCCTATTCTTGTTTTTAATACAAGCAAAAACATCTATGGGTACCTTATTGTTTGCTTGTAGCATTTATTTTGATATTGTTTTGTGCTGCTTGCCTAACACATGCCAGGCAAGTCTCTGCCATCGCGCAACGCCCCCAGTCCCTGACCTTTATGAAAGTTCTCTGCTCCCTGGCTTCTCACTGGCACATAGGACTATCTCCTTCATACATTTCAAATAGCTTTATTTTTACTTCCACATGTAATATGCCAACTCTCTGATAAATATATGTTTTAAAATGCTACGCGTGATTGGGTAGTGGCACTAAGAGACTACTGAAACCTTTGGGTCTGTAGACATGACGAATTCTTGCTCTAGTGTGCTGTCTGTAGAACCTTCTGTCGGTCTCCTCCATCGCCATTCCCCAAGCCTGTTCTTGTTCCAGCACTGGGACCTAAACTTCCTTCAGTTCTTGGTAGAGCAGAACCTCTAAGGTCATATCTGCTTTTCCTGGAATGGAACCTTCATCTGGACAGAGAGAAATCCAGGGTCAGGTAGTCAGAGGACCCCAGGGCACTCCTTGTCTATGATTGGACCACGTGCAGAGGAAGCTCTAGATAGGGCCCAGCTGGTCCGAGCATCCAGGTAAGAGCTGGGCTGGTTGTTCACCAGCCGGGAGGCTCCGGGGAGAGTCTTCACTGACTCCCTTGCTTTCTGTGCCGGTGACGCACCGCTCAAGGCCGAGGTGCTTGCGCTGCCTGCTCAAGGAGGCAGCAGGATAGGCACCAGGCGTTCTGCACCGTCTCGTAACTAACGATACTCCAACTCTGCTTCGGGCTTTCATCCCGGCACCATCTCCTCCGGACGCCCAAACTTCCCACCCGGGAGCTTAAATCCCTGTGGCAGTTCTTGGCACCTGACTGAGCGTCATTGTGCCAACCACCCTCCGGTGACTGCGAGTCCTTAGCTCTAACTGCGCTTGGTAAAATGAAGACGCGGGGTCAGCCTTAGCTCTAGTCAGGATCCTTGCAGGAGGGGTCTGTACTCTGCATCGGTCTCCCCCCGGGTATTCCGGGCGAGGACTGACCGCTGCGACGGTGCAGCTGGCGGGGGACCGCGAGCTGGCAGCTGGAGCACGTGTGACTAAATCAGAGGCCCTGTGTCCGCCGAGGTCTCCGGGCTCGCTGCAGGACGAACCCGGTGCGGGGGCTTCCCACCCACCGACGTCTGCAGAGGAGGCCCCAGCCCAGCGCGCACCGGCGTCTGCAGGGGGAGCTGGGGCGCGCGGGGCGGTGGCGGGGAGGCTCCCGCGGGGGCTGCGACCCCGCGTCGCCGCCGCGGGTCTTTCTTTTGGAATCAAAAGCTAAGATTTCTCCAGGCAGAAATGATGGAATTGGGGAGGTCAAGACCACTGGAGAAAGCGGTATGACGAGGAGAGGGCTGGGTTCAGGGAACCGGGATGGCCGAGTGGTTAAGGCGTTGGACTTAAGATCCAATGGGCTGTTGCCCGCGTGGGTTCGAACCCCACTCTCGGTAGGTGGTTTTAGCCCCAAATGCTTTGGCGTACTGGCTTTCTAGCCTTTTGCAGCAACACTTGCCCACGTTTCTTCAAATGTAAAGAAATTGCCCACTTTCCTGCTCAATCCTAACAATGTTGCCAATAAATGATAAGTATTTTTGACAGAATAATAGAAAAACAAGAACAAAAGAATTAGCAACTCTCTTCTGCTCTTTCCGCAGAACTTCACTGGTGACCTCTGCGGACCTGGGCGCGAACCCAGGACCTCATCATGCCCCACACAGGCTCTTGCACTGAGACCTGTCCTGAGCGCCAAGCACCTAACCCTTGCCCTGCCACACAATTCCCATTAATCTGTTTCCGTTATTTGTTTTAATCTTCCTGCTTTACTTGCCTTCTTTGGCGCATACCCGTTTGCATTTTTATCCCTTTTCCTCTTTGTTCTTCTTCCATTTCAAGTTAACCCCCACCCCACCACACACAGGTTTTCCATCTCCACTGTCAGTGATCTTTTCCAAGGAGGCTCAACCCTGGACTCCTCCCTAACAAACATCATTCAGCAAATAGTTCTAACTCTGCTTAGGCGCCAGGCTCTGCCCTCCCACCTGGAATTCAGTAGTCAGGAGCTCAAAGAAAGTCTTCCTTCTCATGAGCACTTCCATCCTTAAGGAAGCAGATGATGGGCAGCCAAGTAGAGAACCACAAAGCAGACAGGCAGGATGGGGAGGTGGGCACTGGCGTTGCCTACCAGTTGGTCAGGAAATAATTCTGATCAAGTGGCATTTGAGCAAAGGCTGAGAAAGTCGGAGACTGAAGTGAGCAGACATCTGGGAGAAGCACACCCATCTGCCTAGAGGCAGGAGCAAAACGTGGGTTGCACAACTGTCTGTTATAAAATACATGCACACAGAAAAACAAGGTCAAAATGTGGGACATATTTATTACTGTGAGCTGAAGTAGCAGACGGAAAACATGGGTCTAAATTTTGGCCACAGGAGATTGCAAAGAAAGTGTGAAAAACACAATCACTGGATGAGAGATCAGGGAATGGGAAGGCAAGAGACCTGTGAGAGATCATCTTCCGGGAGGCTAAACTTACCGAGTCATGGGTAACAGGAGCCCATCTGCTTCGTGCTCTGAAGATAGTCCTTGCTGCTTTGCCACGGAGGTTTATTTTAGAACTGATATGGTTCCCCTCTCTTTCTCTTCTCCCTCTCCCCGTCCCTATCCATGGGGGAAACAAGACTAACCTTCTTCTGGTCCTGGACCAAGTTACCTGTCCCTCAGCTCATTGCACCACAGGAATGAAGTAATTCAGACTTCAGGAGGGCACCAGAGAACCTAAGAAACGACTCTCTCTCACGGCTTCAAGTGAATTACAACCTCTGACAGGGCACAGCTGGAACGTAGCTCTCCTGACAGGCAGAATCACAGCCTCTGGGTCAGAAGTGCCCTGTGTTTCTCCTGTGCTAGCAAAGCAATGAAACTGTTTTTCCCTTTTCTCAAATTCTTGTGCTCATTACTGTATTGGCATCGGGAATGAGGACTGAGCTTTCAGCAACAATGATGCACAGCATGCAGCGAGGAGTGATTCAGGCATTAGATTTTCAAGGAATAAGAAGAATTATTCCAACAGCCTGAAGATGAAAGCGAAAATAAGGGGAAGGGGTGCTGAAGTCTAAGACAAAAGCTTTGAGGCTAAGGATTTTTATGGAAGAGGAAGGAGAGAAGAGTCTGGAACAGTGGGGAGCCAAAGCCGGGAAGCAGTGCTGCCAGGGAAGCAGTACCCACTGAGCATGGGCAGTTTAACCTGCCTCCTTATCATTGGAACCACTAGTGACGTCATAAAGCAGGATGACATCATAAAGCGGGAAAACCCACTGGGCCCACATTCAGGTTTTATCGACTCTTGCTGACAGAGCAAATGTGCTCTTTCTCAGATTTCTTTGGCACCTAACAAAAGACATCCTTCTTTGTCTCCTTGTTCTGCTCCAGATGGGGAAGAAACTGCGCTCATCCAGAGCTGACTGAAGGCTGTCAGAGTTACCCAGCTAATGACCAGGTGGATGATTCTGGGCTCTGGTGGGTGAGAGGAAAAGTAGGATGGTAGAGTGGGAATGGGCTGGCTGTGGCTACGTGGTAGAGTACTCGCCTAGCATGCACAGGGCCCAGGTCAGACTCCCAGCCCTTCGAGAAATAAAAAGTGTGGGAGAGACTTTTGGCCCCCAGCCTGTGGGCAGGTTGGACAGCACAATGAGCCACACCTTCTGCCAGGCTTTCTCTCTTCCTGGGGCAAATGAGGTTCAGTCCTCCAGAAACATAAAGCCAAGGGAAAGTTGGTATCTCTTAACTCCTGTCCTGCCTCACTAGGAAGTCCTCTCCACCCCAAAGGACAGAGTGCTCCACTGGTCATTCTCTGAGCAGTTCCTCTGCTTGACTTCTCTTCACAGTTCTCATCTGCCAAAGGCCTTACCTTTTGTCTCTTTACACCAGCCTGGAGGGTCCATGAGGGTGGGACCTCTTCCCCACGACCTAGACAGTTACGGTCTTGTAGTCACTGTCTGCAAACATCTGAATAGACAAGTCCATCACAGAAAGATAGAGACGGTGTTCAGTAAATGTTGACTTACTGAAATTTTCAACACTAGAGAAGCCAAAAGCTAGCCCTCTTTTGCCGCAGAACCAAAGTTCCAAGGTGGTCTCAGCACCACCAATGTTCAGAAGGAGAACATTGGAAAACTCACCAGGAACACTTAGGTCAAACTCCAAGAGCTAGTTGACTAGTCCAGCTGCATTGTGAAGATGGATTAGCAGCATCATGGCTGAGGAGAAGGGGAAAACCTCTGAGTGCAGACACAGGAGGGAGGACTCGGGGGATGTTGGCCAGAGAAGCATGGGGTAGGCTGCACACCTGTCATTCCAGGGATTCTCCAGCGCTCTGAGAACAAAAACCTCAGTCTGAGGCAGGGGCCAAAGGGTCCTTAGGCAGCATGGAGAGAAATCTCCTGGGACTTGAGAATTGGGAAGTGCCTGTTGTACTGAGAATGACTCTACTGAACTTCAGAGACCTTCAGGAAAATTGAGTACCAACCCAAAAAATATGTGGAGAAAAAGAGGACCTATATTTTTGTACTTTGAGCCTGAACAACATGTGAGACACAACTCAACTCCACTCTTCCTGCAGATGCACAGATTTCCTGAGAGGGAGACAAACTCTGACAGCTCTCTGTTTAAGCAGGCCTAGGACAGGACTCTAAGAGAATCTCCTCAAGTGCCTCCTTGTTCAGCCTGGGGGATGCATCCTGTGAGCAGGGACAGCTCTGAGAGAATCCCTTTCCAGGTGTTTGGCTTCCATGTGGGCTCCTTTGTGACTAACCTGCCTGAGGACCTGCTTGTCAAGGTGAAGGTTTGCTTTCTTCTGTTGTCACAACCCTACTCCCAGTGAGGAATTGCATGGCTCAGTCAGTACCCAAGGCTTCCTTGAGGCACCAAACAAAAGAACTCTGAATAACTGTGCTGGTAAGAAAATAAACAGCCTGCCCAATCCAGCCACACAATTATTTTGCAGGTCAGTGGTTTCTGATTATTTAGTTTGCTCTTAAGAAAAGTAAAGGAGGGCCTGCCCTAGCTATCAGCGATACATGTTTTTAATAGTACAATAGATTATCATGTGATTTGGGCATGCAACACAAAAGTTAAGCAAATTAAAATTGCATTTCTCAAGCTATAATATGCCTTATTCTAGCAATAAGGAATATTCTATCATGAATACATAAATTAATTTAAAAGTCTTAGTTCCATTCATATCACTAATAGATGCGTTTGCAACTCAATTCTACTGTGTATAACTAACTTGTTAAGATATACACTGTATTCACAATGACTTGATTGCATGCTAATACCAATTACAATAAATCCAGAAAAATTATTAAAGCTATATGGAATGTGGTTGGAACGTTTTATTTTATTTTATTTTATTTTAAGATGAAAGATGTTATCTTTTTAATTATACCTACAAATGCATATTGATCGTACACATTAAGGGGTTTCCCTGTGACATTTCCACGCATGCATTTATTGTATTTTGGTTATGCCAACCCTCCTTTTAACCCTCTGTGTTTTCCCCTCTCTCCCCTTCCTGGTGGGAACTTTTAAAAAATTAAGTGCAATGTTTTAACTTTCTGCTTCTTGAGTCAAATGAATGTTTTGTTTATGCAAATGACCTTAGAAAGATATTTGTTAAAAAAAAAAAAGCTATTTCATTCATGTACGTTATTAAGGAGGTCAAAGTGGCGTGTCCGGGATGGGCAGGTGGTTCTCAGGCTTGGTGTTGGGGTAAGTTTTATCTTTCCGGCCTCTGCTCGCGTGAAGTTGAGGAATTCGCCTCTTTTCCCAGCTCGGGAATGGTGGGTGTTGGGCACAAAAGAGCGTCCTACCGCTGGCCCGTACGGGGCTCGAACCCGCGACCTTGGCGTTATTAGCACCACGCTCTAACCAGCTGAGCTAACCGGCCACGCGCATGCCCCTTCCTTCTGGGCTTATAAACCACTACCCTCCGCAGGCTGCTCCTCCTCCCTGCGAGGCGGTGCCCTGGGGGGCCAGACCTCAGGCGGCTGCGCCCCTGGCCTAGGGCTCCGCGCCGGAGCTCAGAACCGGAGGCGACAGGTGCAGCCCACAGGCTCGGTCATGTGTCAGCTGCTCACCTTCCACGAGAGACCTGCTTCTCCACAGTGGGGAAGGAGCGGGCGGCTCAAACCCGGGAGGCAACGCCGTCAATTCACTTTCCCCTGGGGCTCAGCAAAGGCCCCCGCCTGGCCAGCAGAGCCTGGTGGGTCCATGCAGGACACGACCAAGGGAGGGAGCCATTCCAATCTCCTCTCGACAGCCTCCCTTTCAAAATAAAGTTCTTTGGTTTTGACTGCGGTATCCATCCTCTTTTGTTTCCTGATCGTCTAAGGAATCCACCTCCAGGCCTGCCGTGGTTGAGGGGTGCGAGAGCACATCCAAATGCTGCGCAGCGAGGCGCCGCCTGCGGGCCGGCTCCGTGGCTTAGCTGGTTAAAGCGCCTGTCTAGTAAACAGGAGATCCTGGGTTCAAATCCCAGCGGGGCCTGCCGCCGCCCCGTCGTTTTGGCACATTCCACCGCCGAGGAATCTGCACGAGGCTCTTTTCCAGGGAACCTGAATATGCTTCGCTAATTCGCACTCGGGCTCTGGTTTGATTTGAAGACCGCTGAAAAGATGAACCGCGAGCCACAGCAACGATGAAGAATGACGGGTGTCCGCTAGTGGTTTGTACAAGAGGAGTCCCGGAAAACTCCTGCGTTCGTGCTGCGAATGTTCGCGGTGCACTGACTGGACCCCAGCGCTGTGACCTGGGTCACTCTTCCCTGTGGCCCTTTGCCCTGTCCTCTCTTTCTCCCCAACCAGGAACTTTAGGTGTGAAGTTAGCATGGTGAGAGTCACACTAGGAAACTACTTCCAACCTCAGTTACTTTGCAGACTCGGTCCTGGTGCCCACTGGCCTGTCGCCCGTTTAAGTGCCCTCTTTCCTGCGTTGGGACTGTCCAGTGCTGAGCCTCCAGGGTCCAACACCCATATAGTATGCAGTTTTCAGCTCTCTGAGTCCTGCAGATTAGCCATGGTCACACGAGGTCACCCTAAGCACCTAGTGTTGCCCAGGACGGACATTTACGTCTGTACTGACCACAAGCTTTGGAGTCCATCATTCCTGGGTCTCTCAGAATTTCTTCCTTCAGCGTATCGATTTTGTCTGCCTGTCTGGAGCTGAGCAGTCCAAAACAGTCCCTAAGGGAAGTCTCCCCCAAACCTCCATATGTCCTTCTCTGCCTGGCTTTCCTGTAGTCACCACTAGCACAGCAGCCCAAACTCAACGATCTTGTTAGAAACCCTGGTGAAGTCCGACGCCCCTCCTTTCGCTCCACCTCGAATCCTCACCAAGTCCTGCTGTAAGGCCTGGGGCAGCCTTCTGCCCTGTCCCTGCTTGAGCGCTCAGTGATCTCCTCGCCATCTGAAATAACCCCCTCGTTCTGCCTCTGCTTCAACACGGGTGGTCTAGACCGGTTCTCAACACAACTCAGATGCTGACTCACAACACAAAACAGCTCCCTAGTGGTGAACTTCCTTCCTCCTCCTCCACGGTTAGGCCCCGGCTTCCCTTCCAAGTGCTGCTCTGACTTCACGCGGCATTTTCACTCTCAGTGCAAAATATTTTCTGGTTTTCGTGGTACTTTAATATGGGGGTTATTTAGAAGTGTACTTGTTACATAACAATGGTAACAATGGTAACAATCCAATGTCAGGATTTTCTAATTATCTTTTTGTTTCTGATTTCTACTCTAATTCTGTTGTCAGAAATCACATTTTTAAAATGATTTAATCCCTTATTTTGTATTGAGTCTTGCTCTTTGGTTCCACTTGGATGAATTTCCCATGTGCTCTTGAAGTGGTGCTTCTGCAGGATTGGTCATGATGCTACAGAAGCCCCTTAGGTGGGATGCCTGGGTAGGGCCACAGCCAACAGCACTTGCTCTTTTCTTTCAGTTGCTCACCCGCTAGGCAGAGGGGTCTTTGAACTCACCATGGTTATGGGTTGCTATTTTCTACTTTGTTGTTTCAGATTCTCAACTGGCTTCATATGACATTAATATATCTTCCTAGTGAGCTGATCATTTTGTCCTTATATACTATCCCTCTTTATCTCTGGTCTTTGGCTGTGCAGTCTACTCTGTCTGATATTGATATATCTACACCAGTTTTTTCATGGTGTTTTTACAGCCTGTCACTACTTTTAACCTATTTATGTTCCTTTTCAAAAAAAAAAAGTTTTTCTATTTGTGTTACTTTCAGCTTGCATTCTCTCTCTCTTTTTAATTTTACTACCTAGACTGACAATATTTTTTCTTTTAATGGCTTATCCCATTTACATTTAATGCAATTATTTATATGATTGGATTTAAATCCATCATTGTATCATTTGTTTTCTTTTTGACTCACCTGTTCTTTGTTCCTTTTGCCTTCTGTAATATAAATTAACAAATTTATATTATTAAATAAAAATTAATATTTATTCAAATATCAATTCAATAAATTGGTATTTACTGTTCAATTTAAATTTTTAACCTAAAATGTAATTCTTTCTCTCCAGCTGCTTTTAAGATGTGCTTATCTTTGACTTAAGCCATTTCAATGTGGCTTTGAATAATTATAGTTTTTCAATGTGAATCTTGGTGTTTCATGAGTTGAACCCTCAAGTTGATCTCACATTTTTTTCAGTGACCTGTGCTTTTTAATGTGTGTCATTCCAACCTGATAAAAACAAAAACTCTTCAGTGGATGACATCCACATCCCAAGGATCACAGGTTAGCCCCTAACCTCTCCGATTTCTCTCATCCCCTTCGGATCAAGTATGGCCCCCCGTCCTCAGAGTACACTCTTCCCGGATTCGGCCCTCACATTCCCATTTCCTTACGTTCGCGCTTCCCGGGTCTGATTTCTTTCTGTTCTGAGCCTGAATCTTTGAATTGCTCCCAAAGACCAGGCCACCGCACTCGGCTTCCCAGCTCCTTGCCACCTCGCCCGGGGCTGCGGTGAACCCGGGGGACTTGCGCAGGGTTCACGCGTC
Organism: Sciurus carolinensis; assembly: GCF_902686445.1. Lineage (NCBI taxonomy): Eukaryota > Metazoa > Chordata > Mammalia > Rodentia > Sciuridae > Sciurus > Sciurus carolinensis. Next base: position 130,765,763 of record NC_062219.1, read on the forward strand.
GCTGCTGCTGATCGCCCGTCACTGGCGAGGGATGCGTTTCTCTAGCAAGTGGAGGGCGCGACGGAGCAGCAGCACGGTGAGCCGGGATTTTTCTGCCCGGAAGACAAGGCATCTGGACCAACCCGGGGCAGCAAACAATGTTCATTTGCCCTCAAAGAAGTGTCGCCAGCACGCCGTTTCCGTAGTGTAGTGGTCATCACGTTCGCCTAACACGCGAAAGGTCCCCGGTTCGAAACCGGGCGGAAACAGCAAGGCAGCTCCTTTTGCTGCGTTCCAGCGACGCGGTCCTCCTGTGGTCCGGGACTCGGCAACACCCTGCAACCTCGAGCTGGGAAGAGACGCACATGCCCTGGTGGAACGAGCCCCTCACCGAGAAGCTAAGGGAACGGGCGGCGCCGAGCGCGTGGAGAGCGCGCTGCTGCACCTGCGGACGCCCGAGCTCAGCGCTTCCGCACCAGAGGCGCGCGCCGGGTTCTCCCCCAGTCCTTCCGCCGCTCGTCCGCTCTGGGACAGGGTGGGGACCGGACGCCACCCGGCGGGGCCCCCACGAGGTCCCGGGGACCCCGCGGCTGCGCCCGCGGATCGGAGAGCCTCCCAGCAGAAGGCTCTCCGTCCCGGGAGAAGGGAGGTGCCCGGCCATTTCTGAAGTCAGTTTAATGTTTTCAGGATTTCTCGGAAATAAAAAAAGAGGGAAAGGAACGCGTTTTAAACGACATCCACCAGCAGGAGGGTGGAGACAGCCTCCCAGCCCGCCCTGTGCCTTCCTCTAAGCTCGGCGTCTGCTCCTGCATAGTGACCGCGCCGGGTGGGAGATGCGATCCGAGACGCGGAGCAGGAGCACAACTTGCCGAGGCCCCTGCCCCTGGTATCAGTGCACTCGTGACCCTTTGGTACCGAGAATCCTCCATCCATCTCCTTAGAGTTTAAGCCACAGGAGATCAGATCCCGGGAATCTCGACGGGAGCGAGGGAAGAGCCTGAGAACACCGCCCATCGTGTATGAGCCGTGCCTCGCAGCACTCGAGTGTGGCTGCGTGAACCGGCCTCTGCGCGCCGCTGAGCGCCCTGCGCCTGCTGTCCGCCCGCGGCCGAGTCCCGCAGGCTGCTCCCCGCCGCGGGTGCGGGTCGCTCGGACAGCTCTCCTTCTGTCCAGGCAGCTTTGCAAAGGAGCCCCCTCCAGCTGAAACACACGACCCTTGCCTTTGCCTGCTTACCTCTTGCTCTTGATTAGATCCCAGCATCTATTCTTGAGAAATTGCTTCCTTAAACCCCCTGGTGGCACCACGGGCTCCCTTCCCTTGCGCGGCCTGCAAGTATCAGTGCGATTACCAGATTTCTGTCCATCTCTCTGGAATGTAAGTCGCAGTGGGGCAGGGGCAGCGTCTGTTCTTGTTCATCAATGAATCCACAGTGCCTACAACATACTAGGCACTTACTGGATTCAAGCTGGAAATAAAACAACCCTTACCATGACTCTCTGAGGAAAATTTTATTTTCCTAATTTGAGACCTGGAGGCTTGCAGGGTAACTGACCTCACCTAAGGGTGGAGCTGGTGTGTGAGATGTGATTCAAACGAGCCCTCCTGACTCCCCAGCACTTGCTCTTCTTTAGTATTCTGTTGGACATGGGTGTACTTTCAAATTCCCAAAACCCATATCTCAGTTTACAAATCATGCTGTTGAAACTGATAATGGGAAAGTCACCAGAACTATACTAAGAACTACCACTTAGTACTAGCTATTAAATCAATTGTTTAATTAATAATATTAATTAATACTAATAACTATATTAATTAATAATTTTTCATAAATGAACTAACAAAGAAAGCTTCAGCAATAAGTGCAATTGTTATTTACAATTATTTACCTGTCTTACAGATGCATTGCTGAGAAGTGGAAAGGCTAAAGAAGTTAAATACCTTGCCCAAGGTCACACGAGTTGTAGAAATTCCGACCAAATCCTTGTACCCACATGTGTCTGAGACTAAAGTGTTCCTCTCTATTGTAGTTTTCTGGGAGAAGAAAGAATCTACAAAAAGACACTGGTAGAGAGTGAGGCTAAGCACACCATATGAAGATGAGTTTGACCTCATAGAGAGAGAGAGAGGAAGTCCAGTGTCAAGATACTCTGCAGATGGAGAGGCAGTGCTTCCTCCGAACGGTGCCCTGAAATGTGGCAGCAGCTACATGCGTCCTTTGATGGAAGTTCTTTGACTCAGTAGCAAGCAGCATCCCCCTTCCCAAGAGTGCTTGTCTTCCACACTTCAGTGACTCTGCCTGCACCCTGCACCTCTACCCCATGACCTCTCTGCAAGTATAGAAAGGATCATGTGTTTTCAGCAAATAGAAAGTGTCACCCATCTGCCAGACACGTCTGAATTCCAGGGATCTAGCATTAAACACAGTCCCTGTTTTCCCAGAGTTTGCATTCTCATAGTGGAGACCAATGATACTCAAAATAGATAACTTACATAATGTGTTTAAAAGATGATTATAAGTGGTATGGAGAAAAAAATCAAAGAATGGGGAGGAAAAATACTGGAATAGGTGGAGTTTCCCATTTTTAATGTAGTATTTGGGGTATAGTTCACTGCTAAGATGATATTGAAGAAAAGGCCTGAAGTGGATAAGGGGGTGATCACACACATTAAAATAAGAGTACAGCCATCCTGGGGAGGACGGGAGAGCAATGGAGACTGAGAAGAAATGGGCAAGGGAAGAGAAGGGGTGCTGGACACAGATGAGTGCAGCAGAAGAGAGAACCCAGAAACAAACCTGCAGAAGCAGAAAGCTGGTCTTTGGCAAAGGAGCAAAGGCCACACAATGAGGCAAAGGCCATTTGTCTGGAAAATCTGGACATCCACATGCAAAAATAAATGAATCTAGACATAGATCTTGCCACTCACAAAAATAACTCAAGACAGATCACAGATCTAAGTGTAAAAGGCAAAACTACAGAAATCCTAGAAGATAATAGGAAATAATCTTCATGGCATGACTTGTGGTGAAATAATTGATGAGTTCGTTAACTTTTAAAATTTCTCCTCTGCTAAAACATCAAGTGAGAAGACAAGCCACAGAAGACAAGCAACAAAAGACTGTTGTTCAAAATGTACAAAGAACTTTAAAAACACAATGGTAGGAACACAGACAAACGAACTAAAAGGGGTCAAAATCTTAACAGACACCTCATTAAAGTGAGATACAAAATGCAAATTAACATGTGACTATCACACGTCATCAAGGAGATGCAAAATGAAACAGTGGGATACCACTATGCACCCATCAGGATGGCCAAAGTCCAGAACAACACATTGCTGGCAGGGATGTGGAACACTGGTGGCTCATTGATTGCAGGAGGGGAGTGGGGGGGTTGCAAGATGTTAGAGCCACTTTGGAAGATAGTTAAATAGTTTCTTACAACGCTAAAACACACTTGCCATACCATCCAGCAATCACACTCCTTGGCCTCTATCCAAAGGAGCTGAAAACCCAGCTGCGCAAATGCCTGCAACAGATGTTGATATCAGCTTTATAATTGCCAACAGCTGTCCTTCAGTAGGCAAATGGATACATTGTGGCATATGCATACCGTGGAATATTAGCACTAAATGAAATGAGCCCTCAGATCACAAAAAGCTGTTGAAGAACCTTAAATGTGCATCACTAACAATGGGCATTGTTACCCTAAAGTCAGGTGGCAAAGGAGAACTGCAAGCTACTGCTGTGCCAACCAGGTGACTGGGAAACAGCTTCAGCACTTGCAAGAGCACAGGCCACAGCAGCTGTACAGAGGATGAGGCGGGTCGGGGTGGTGACAGATGTTTGTAGAAACCACTTTTGATTGCTTTACTTTTCTCAGTGAAGTGGGGAGCAAAATCATGAATTGAACATGAAGACGAGGGAGGAGGGGTCGGGCTTTGAGCCTAGGAAGGTCATGAAGGGGACTCAGCAGAATGCGGTGGGATGGTCTGGTGTCTTAGGGTACCATGGAATGGCAGCCCTGAGGACTGTTTGAGACACTGTCCTGCATTTAAAATGAGACCGCTCAGTCAATTGTGTGCTTTCTCTGGCCAGAATCAGCTGGCCAGCGGAGGATGTGCCGGAGAAGACTGCAGGGGCTGCGAGTGAGGCTGAGCAGTAACTCTGGCGGTGCCAGGGAGGGAGAAGAGAGGGCCTGGGTCGGAGGCAGAAACAGAGAAAAGATGATTGCTGTGGAGCTTTGTTCCAGCAACAGATGCATGTTCAAGTAACAAAGCTGCATTGTGCACCAGGCAGGTTCCCCCATGCCTAGCGTGTCAGAAAGCAAAGACCAGTGAAGATGAAGACACTAATTCACATCCCAGGAGCTCTTGGTCGAAAGGGAGAGGGAAGTACACAGATGACAAAAGGCGACCAATGCAGAAACCTGGGTGGAAACCTGAGGGAGTGAGAGAGGCAGGAGTAAGAGACTGCCTCAAGTGCGAGTCTCAAGAGCGAATGCAGAAGAGCCTGCAGGAGGTGGAGCGGCAGCGGCGGGGCTGCCTCTGCCTGACACTCGGACCCCGGCTGCAGGCTCCCCGCGCTGCAGAGGCGACTGCGTTCAGCTCGTCCTCCGGCGGCTCCGGCTCCCACAGTGGGCTTGTCTACCACAGATGCCGGGTGCGGTCAGAGCAGGGTCCACGCCTGTTTTGCGACGGTCATCTTCACGTGCCTGACACGCGGCAGGCCCACAGAAGAGATGGCCAGTGCTGGAGAAGGTCGGACTGCTGTTCTTGCTGGCGTGGCGGCCGGCGTCGCGGGGGCGTTGCTGGCTGAGACCTAGGGTGCGCGGGACTGGGCGAGAGCGTCCTGTGAGCTGCAGGTGGGTCCTTACCGTCTTCAGTCTAACAGGTGGAGTGCAGGTCGCCAGGGGCTGTGATGGCCGAGTGGTTAAGGCGTTGGACTCGAAATCCAATGGGGTGTCCCCGCGCAGGTTCAAATCCTGCTCACAGCGGTTGCGTTTTCTCTGCACCCAAATCCGTTGGCCTACACCTCCGAATACCCGCGCCGGTGGCTGATTGCGGATGGCGCAGGCCCCTTCCCGGGGCTTCCGGAAGCTCAAAGGCCCCTTTGCTGTTATGCCGGGTCGCAGACGAGCCCCTCCCGCGTACGCTTCCAGCCGTTTTGGTCAACTTGCAGCAGCTACGCAAGTTTTAGGAATAAAATGTGTATGTCTATTGGATTGTGTTCTTTTAAAATTTGTTCTGCTTAGTCGTACTGTTCTTACTACATTTAAAAAAAAATGTCTGAGTGCCTCAATGGCTCTATTGAGCTACAATACCATTTTACAGTAAAGTGCCCCATGGTGAGTGATCACATTTTTGGCCTTTTTTAAACAACAGGAAGAAAATATTATGATTCTTGTCTCCCGAAATTACCGCAAAACACGATATTTTAAAATAATATGGGTCGCTTATTACAGATCCATCTACATCAGCAGCGCCCATGCTAAGCACATAAAAAATGAATTCCAGTGTGGGCAAATGTGATCTGAAAAAAGTAATGAAGAGCTCAAAATCAGGCACAAAAAAAGAGAGAGCAGGCTCACAAAAACCATTTTGAAGGAATTGGCATTCACTCATCACATAACCAATGTCTCAAAGATGAAAATCGGCCATTGTTTTCAATAGATATTTTATGTGAATGTATATTATGCCAAAAATAAAAATAAAAATGAACCGCGCTTTCTAGTACTGTTGGGCTTTGCTGTTTCTCCCGTCTCTCCCCGCGCGGTTTTTGGTGCTGTCATCTTTCTTTCGGGCGCTGCAGCGCCGGGCAGGACTCGCAGGGGTGGTAATTAGGAGGCCCGGCAGGCGTGGGCCAGTGGCGCAATGGATAACGCGTCTGACTACGGATCAGAAGATTCTAGGTTCGACTCCTGGCTGGCTCGCTGGCTTCTTTTCCTTCCGATTGCTGTTTATTAAAAATGGTTTTTGATCTCGAGCCTAAGGCTTCAAAAGTAGGGGGCAGGCCACCTCCTGACGCGTTTCGTCGTCGTGTCACTAAGACCCCTGGGGAAGGCGAAGCAGCAGCAGAGGACAAGGAGGGCGTGTCTTCCACCCGCAGGGCCTCGCACACGCGTCCGCACAAATGTCAGTCAGCGGAAGGAGGGCGTGCCTCGTGTCAGCGTGAGTGTCAGTCAGCAGAAGGAGGGCGTGTCCTTCACCCGTACGGCCTCGCGCACGCGTCTGCACGAACGTCAGTCAGCGGAAGGAGGGCGTGTCTTAGTGTCAGCGTGAGTGTCAGTCAGCAGAAGGAGGGCGTGTCTTCCACCCGCAGGACCTCGCGCTCGCGTCCGCACAAATGTCAGTCAGCGGAAGGAGGGCGTGTCTTCGTGTCAGTGAGTGTCAGTCAGCAGAAGGAGGGCGTGTCTTCCACCCGCACTGCCTCGCGCTGGCTTCCGCAAGGCTGTCAGTCAGGCCGCCCCCCAGGCCCGAGGGCGGTGGGGCGCGCCGCTTGGTCTTGCTCCTCGCTGTCAGGTCGCGATCTGCGAGTGGGAAAAAGGAGAGACCTCGTTCTTACCCTCGCCGTTTCCTTTTCTTTTTTGAGAGAGAGAGAAAGAGGGAAGGGCGGAACCGCGGGAGGGCGGAGAGGCAGGGGCCGGCGGAGAGCCCCTCTCCGCGGCGCGGGAGGCGGAAGTGTCGCCGCGCCCTCGGGGCTGCGAGTACGGCACGCGCCGCGCGACTCCCGGGTCCCGCTTTCCGCCCAGTCGGCGGCTGCGGGGAGACCGGCGCGAGGCTCCCGCTCGCCCAATCGCCTCAGTAAACTTTCCCTAAAACTTTGAGTTGCCTTTCTTCGTTGCTTCTCAATAGTCCTCGTTGGAGGATAGAAAGCTCAAACTTGGAGCCCGTGATCAAAAAGTCCCGCTGCCTGGCCCGTACGGGGCTCGAACCCGCGACCTCGGCGTTATTAGCACCGCGCTCTAGCCTGCTGAGCTAACCGGCCGGGCAGAGGAGTCCGGGTGTTAGAGAAAGTGGCACGTCAATCATTGACGTTTGTTTCTGTAAATAAAAATAAGATCTTCTCTTTCTCCACCTTTCCAGAAGAGACCTTCTAAGCCGTATCCACTGACCTCCGCCGGGTCCAAACTCGCCTCCAGACTCGGGTCAGAAACCGCGGAGTCAGTGGTTCCAGGCCGAGTTAGACCGCCCGCGGGCTGGAGTCGGGCGCTTCCACCCCCGGAGGCTCCTGGCCGCGCCTGGCACGCTGCAAGCCTCTCCCGACGCGGAACGCAGGATCCGTTGCTTCCAGCAGCCCAGAGCCCCATGGCCGGCGTCGGCTGGCCCGGCCCCACCGCAGGTTGAGTCCCTCAAATCCCGCCCGGGAGTGCACGGTCGCCCCAGGTCGGCCCACTGGTGTAGACAAATTGAAGAAGGCCTGCAGCCCCAGGAAGTCTCCTTTTCCACATTTCTGGGCTTGTATGATTTCTTTCGTAGCTTTCGAATATTCCTGCAGACGGACGCCTAGTGATTTTTCAACGAACATGCTGATTTAACAGTAAAATCAATCAAAAGTTATAATTGTATCGATTCTAAAACTGACAGTGGTCCAAGGGGCAAGTGTGGGGCTCTACTCTAAAAAGGTCTCACTAGGCTTTTTGACACTTTACTTTTCTAGCCTTCGAGAGCTCTTTCCTAGGGTTTCAAGGGCTAAGGCTTTTGATTCCTTAAAAAATCACATGAAAGGAACCGATAGGACCCCGCAGCCACGCGTTCTCTGGACGTTCGCCAGGGTTAGTGGAGTCCTGGTGTCCGTACCTAGCCTTCGCAAAAGAAGCGGCTCTTTTCCTGCGACGTCAACACCAAGAGCGTCGCTTCCTTCCTTCCTCAGGTAGGTGGGGTTCCTGGAGTCCCCGTCTCCTGCCTAAGGCTCTGCCTTAAGGTAGGGGGCCAGGGCCCTTCACGCCGGCAGGACTAAGCAGCACCCAGCTCCAGCACGGCTGGCGGGAGACCTGCAACCATTCATATGAATAACAAACTAAAATTAACTAACACTGTATTTTATTTTACTGCAGTATATATATGTGCATGTAAGTCACACATAATCAATAGCTGTTACTAAAGTTCAATTTTGTTTAAGATATCATTTCTTATTTTGCTGCACGGTTAAATGGCTAACCAAACCCTGAGACTATTCCTGAAGCTGCAAACAACAAAAACTGTGAAAAATAAGAGAAGTTTCTTATACAATTCAAAGTGCTGGCAGCAAAGACTGCTCCTGCCAGAATCTAAGTGAAGGCAGAAACAGAGAGAATTAGGAAGAGTATTAAAAATACTCTTACCCGGGCTTCTCTTATTTTTAGGTTTTATTTATTTACTCAGCAGTGGTGGAGTTGGAACCCAGGGCCTCCTGCCTGCTAAGCAGGCTGAAGTACACTGCAGGCCTGATTTGCAGATGCCTTCAGCAACATGGCGTTCATACTAAATGAGGCAGTGATTTTCTTGTTTTCCCTCGAGGACTCACTGGAAGCTACAAAGGCACCAAGTGTACAGGCAGAGGATTTTCGAAAGTCTGGTCCATGATGGTGATAAGTTTATGCAGGGCCCTGTACAAAAGGCACTATGGACCTAAGAGTGTAGCTTGAGTTGTACCAAGTAGCAATGTGAAAGCCAAAGGGCATGGAAAGGGGACACAGCTGTGAGCCCCAGACTGCACCACGGACCCGTGGGTCTTGGCTGAGGCTCTCCACCTGAGGCTACTTAAGCCTGCCCTCAGGCTGGCTTTTTGTCTCACCCCTTCCTTTAAAATAGTCTTTTTTATTTTTTTCATGTTATAGTTCCAAAAACATTTTTAAAAAATCCTTTGTCTTATTTTGCCCATTTCAAAAATAATTATACAAAGGAAAAATAATTTTAAAAAGACAGTGAGGAAACTAACACAAACTTTCCTATGTCAGGAAGAATGAAAACATTAAGTGATAAAGGAAAAGTTTATACATGGCTCCTAAGGATACGAACTGTGCAACCAACCATTCAGGTTCAATGATCCAAAGCTTCTTGCTGCCACGAGAAATTTCCTGTGCTTGAAAACAGCATGAGTCGGGATCATTTCAGATTGGACACTCAAATATCTTTTATTTTTTCAGTTTTCACCCATCCGCTCTGTGGCCATGTTGCATGAAGCTGGCAAACCCTAAGTGAACCGCCTGTGGAACATTACGAGGTTCTATCGCGCATGACAGTCCTGACCGAAACACACATGTGCTCTCCTCTTACCCTTCCCAAAGGTGGCCACTGTCATTTTTATCTTTTTAAACTTCATGTACACTGAATCAAATAGAATCATTCCTGTCTCTTTTCATCCAAATCATCTTTCAGATTCATCAATTTTCTACTTATAAAAATGACTGTTTCTTTTCACTAACTCCCATTTCACAGCTAGAGTACATCTTACTCACCCATTCTGGTGTCCTAGAGCCTTTGAAGGGGCTCCAGCTTGGGCCTGTCATGAAAAGCACTGTCCTGCACTTGTGCACGGCTTCAGGTGACATGAGCACTCCTTTATCAGGCAGGTACATGATGGACAGATGGTAGTGCTGAGTCACAGGACACAGGCTATGCAGCTTTCCTGGACTCTGCTAAATCAGAACATTTTCCAGAACAGATGTTCCAGGTTACTCCACCAGGCGTACAGGCACCTCAGTGCAGCACGTGAAGCTATCAATCACTGACTTTAGAAGGAGGTAGAGGTAGCTCTTTGTGATTTAATTGCCATTTTTCATAACTAATAGTTTGCACCATTCCATGTATTTCTTTCCATTTAAAAAATTGAGACGGTTGTCAGTGTTTTGTTGATTTGTAGGGGTTTGTTAAATATTGCGAATACACTTTGGATATGTATGCATGCATTGTGAACACCTGTTTGTTGAATGGCTTTGGGTCTCCTAATTTAACATTTTGAAGTCTCAAAGTTTAATGAAGTCCAATTTATAAGTCTTTATGGTTATTGTTTTCTGCATCCTATATCAGAAATAATTGTCTCTGCCTGTTTTCTTCTGGAACCTTTATCGCTGAATATTAACATCTGTAATCTGTAGTTTATACATGCTGTGAGAGAGGATGTGACTCCCCAGCTTTTATTTATTGAGACATTAAACCTTTCTGCACCGAATTGCAATTTCTCCTTTGTCAAGAAACAGAAAACTGTGTGTATGTGTACAGGTGAGCGCTTTCTGTTCTGTCTGATTAGTTTACACATCTACTTTTCCACCAATACCACACTTTTAATTTCTATAACTTTAAAATCATAATACCTGCTAATAAAGCAACTACAGTTTTGCTTTTCCTTCTTCAGATTTCTTCAGCTACTGGAATTTTAAAAATTGTTATTCCAATGTAAGTTTTACAGCTAACCTTCACTTTCTGGCCCTTTTAGCCTCCCTGAAAATAAAATTCTGCCACAGTTTTGTTTGTGGTTACACAGACTCCGTCAGTCAGTTCTGGGAAACTGACATTTTAGTGACATTGAATCTTTCTGGTCAGAATCTTGGTATGTTCCTCTGTTTTAGGTCTTCAATTTTTCTTAGCAATGTTTGGTAATTTTTTATATAAAAGTATTTTTAACATAAAAATAAATATCTATATTTGATGTTTGCAGATGGCATTTCTTTTAAAATCTCATTCCTAACTATTGTGAGTGTAGAGACAAACTTCTTACATACCTACTCTATGTACAATAAGTTGTTAAATGTACTCATTGATGCTAGCTGTGAATAGTTTGGGCGTATGCATGCAACCATGTCAAGTGTATTAGTAGTGATTTTGCTTCTTTCTCCCTGGTTTTTCTGCTCCTCTCTTTCTCCTGCCTTATCCCAATGCTCAGAGCCACCAGCACAATGCTGAACGAGGTTACGACAGTATGCTGCACCCTGCCTGACCCAACCCTAGAAACCAATGTAGGGCAATGGGGGACTAAGAAAGACACACAGATGTGTACAAAAAGAAGTTGGGACCAGCTGGAACACTGACCTCTGATAGAGGGCAGTGACCCAGAGCTAGCACAGCATGTTTATTATACAGGTTTCATCATCTAAAGGCTACTTGTGGGAAAGTTTCTGCAAAGCAGCCAGGCTTGACGGTCACAGCACTTGGAAGATCAGCTTATTATGCTGAAGATTCTGTCCCTGGAAGCTGGTGCCCGAGCTCAAGGTCAAGAATACTGTTGTTCCCTGCCTTTGCACAGAACTTCCTCAGCTGGGCACTACCACGGCTCCTGGGCAATTTCCTGCATCTTTGTACAGAAAGTTCCCAGGGCAGAGGGCAGCCACAGCTCTGAGGCAGTCAAAGACCATGGTCCCAGCCACTGCTCTCCACAATAGTGGACAGTCCATCTTGTCCCTTGCCTCAAGAGGAGGAAGATTTTAAAGTCTTACTAACAAGTATTTTATTGTCTCACTAACAAGTATAAGTCAACTGCAGCTCCCCCACCCAGTATCCTTGACTTAATGGAATAAGATATGTTTTGTTTTTTGAAAACAAAACAGATGAAATTTCATAACAAGGGCAACAGACAGGCTAGTGTAGAACTCTTGGACTCAGGTGACCCTCCAGAATAGCTGAGACCAAGGGCATGTACCACTGTGCCTGGCTACATAGAAGTTCATTTTATTCTCAGTTTGCATGCTATATTATGAATAGGGGTTCATAGACTTTTTGCATACACTGATATGTATATATAATTTTAATTGTTTAATGTGGTAAAACATTTATTTTTATGTTAACCAACCTTACAGTATAAAACAAGCTTTATGTGGCCATAATAGATTATTCTTGTAAGATATGGCTGGATTTGATTTGGTGAAATCTCATTTAGGATTTTGTCTCCAATTCCAGAGATCCTCGTGCATGGTCAACACCTTGTCATTTTGAACTCCTCTCACCAGTGTAGATCACAACCTATCTGGGCATGGTGCTAAGCTTTTGGGATCCCCCACGCTCAGCCCTGGGTGTGTACTTTGCTTTGGAATAAACATCCCCTTCTTCATTTTAACCTGACTCATTAAATTCCTTCCTGTGGTGTGGTCAGGAATATGGAAAGGTTTAACAAGAGGTCTGCTCCATCTTTGGAGACCTCAAGCCCCCTCTGGGACACAGTTTCTCTTTGCCCTAGAAGTCCTTCTGTGTAAGCCAAGCCAGTCTCGGTAGCACATCATTAAAAAAAAAAAAAAAAAAGAAAAGAAAAGAAAAGAAAAAGAAAAAAAGACATGCAAAATCCAGTGTCTGCTAGTTTGCCACAGAAGGGTCCCTATTCTCTGGAATTGTAACTCATACCCTCATCATGTCTCCCCTGACCTTTCAATGTCCTCACCAAGATGAATTTTAAAATTCAGAAGAGCAGGAGTTCAAATTTCATAACAAGGGTTTGAATTTAGAACCCCAACTTAAAAGCATAGCGCTGCCCGTTTTCACATCAACCATGATAGCCTTTGTCTATTAAGACCGGATTCTTGAGGGTGTTATTAGAACCTAATGATCCTAACAAAATTATTTCCTGTACTGTTTTACACAGGAAAAAAGGGATCATAACTATTTGAAAAACTGAAATACAATGGATTTCACAATTGTAATTCCTTTGCAATTATGAAAACCAGTGTCTCCTCCTTGTAAATTAGAAAGCTGCTGTAAAACCAGGCACCATGGCACATGCCTGTGGTCCCAGCTACTCTAGAGGCTGAGGCACGAGGAGCTCTTGGGCCCAGGAGTTTGAGGTCAATCTGGGCAGTAGAGAGAGAACCCGGTGCAAGGAAAAAAGGAGAAAATCCCGTAGGTTTAAAGCACGCGTCAGGTGCTGAGCGCAGTGCCTGAAGCCCAGCAGCACATCTGATTCAACTGTAGCAGATGGAGCTCCCAGCAGGCCCTGAAGCACACGCTAGTGATCACCAGCAGGGGAAGAAATCATGAAACGAAAACAGAAAAGGGTTTCCAGAGATCAGCGCACCCCTGCTAGGTCAGAGGTCGGGCACAAAGGCCTCCATCCTGAATGGGCCTGCTTATGTGACATGGTAGCAGAAGGACCACTATGACGCATAAAGAAGACCCGTGTGTCCAGGGCAGGGGTGGAGAGCCGAGACGGCGTAGATCGCGAGAGTCAGGATGAACTTGCCATCCTCCTGCCTTGGCCTTCCTAGGCGCTGGGGTCACAGGGTGCCCCACCATGCCCGACTCTTTCCTGGTTCTTCAGCTTGTGGAGGGCAGATGAGTTTTCTTGGTCTTAGCTTAGCACTTACAAGTCAATTACTCAAGAAATCCCTGTACGTGTCCCACAGGTCTCATTGGTTTGCTTCTCTGGAGAGCCCTGACAAATACAGATTTTTTATACCAATAGTGAAAATAGAATAACAATCTTTCTGACTTGGTTTTGAGACTTCTGGAATCGGCTCTCTGATCTGACTAGACTTAACTATTTCTGGTTATAAAGGGAACACTGGTAGTCCGTGATGTGGACTGTTTATAGAGATATGCAAATATCTGCACAGAGAGTCTGATAACCATCTATAAGAGTCAGGAAGCCAAGTAACTCCATGAATGACACTTGGAACTTTTGGGGAAACTAAGGATGTATGACATAAGCTTCTAGCATTGCTGGACAGTGTGAAAGAAAAGGGTGAGGAGCTCAAGCCCCAAGGCCTGAGGGCCTCTGGTGTACCCCGAGGGAGCCTCACTTCCTGTCACTGTGAGGCTGAAATTGCTGAAAACCAAACACAAGTGCTCATCCTGTGATCACCTGGATTGTGACACAGGTTGAAGAGTAGCCTCATAGGTATCTATGCTGAAGTGGGGCATTGACAGGCTAAAGACGGGATCTGTATGGGGTGGGCGGGGGCAGCTGTGTGGGAGACCCTGAAGGAGCTGTAGACTCAGTGTCTACTTTCTGAAGACTTTTTCTTTTGCCAGTGGAAAAGGTCTTCCTACTCGGCAGATGTGCCCACAACCTCAGGGGAGGTGCCTCCCAAAGCCAGTGGTATCAGACCAGGAGGGGCAGGGCTCACCCCAGCGGAGAAGGGCATTGCCCCAAGCAAGAGTATTGGACGGGAGGGCTAAATGCCCAAGGCCAACCCGTGGGCTACTTTTGAATTTATACCCCATTTTCTACTCCTGACTTGTTAAGTTGGAAAAACTCTAAACTCCTATTGCAAGGACCCACCAAAGGTCAGTGGGACTCTTTGCAGCATTTTTGAAACCCACTGCCCCACTTGGACTGATAAACAAGCTTTGTGCAATATAATGATGCCTGCAGAGATGACTTGTCTTAAATAAGGCTAAGGAGGAATCCCAGATCCTCCCTCAGGCCGACCCTCCAAGCTCCCCTGATCCGAGAAATGCAGTACTCTTGAAAGAACCAGTCTGGAACCCAAATGACAGTAATGACATTTGACTGAACCACTACTGCAGGTCTGTCTTGGTAGGTTCCTATGGGGTGAGGGCACGCGAGCCAAAATGCTTAGATAAATACAACCATTACAACAGGGGGAGAATGAATACCCCTCACCTGGTTAAAAAGAACTTATCAAACTTACAGGCAATATGCTGGCTTAGGCTCAGAAGCCCCCAGACACATGAATTGTCAAATTGACCTTCATTGGGCAGAATGGCCCTGGCATTACGAGGAAGTTACAGAAAATTGAGGCGTTGTGGGCATGATCTTCTCAGGTGATGGACTAGCCTTAAATATAATGAGAGAATAATAGAAAGGGCTGAGCAAAGCCAGGCACAGTGGCACACACCTGTAATCCCAACTGCTTGAGAGGCTGAGGCCGGAGGATGGCAAGTTCAAAGCCAGCCTCAGCAACTTAGCGAGGCCCTAAGCAACTCAGTGAGACCCTGTCTCTAAATAAAATATAAGAAGGGCTGAGGATGTGGCTCAGTGGTTAAGTGTCCCTGGGTTCAATCCCCAGGTACTGAAAAAAAAATTAAAAAACAAACAAATGAAAAAGGCTGAACAAGACACCATCTTCATCCAAAATGCCCAGGGCTGGAACCCTGGAACTGGAGGTGCTGCCCAGGAAGGGAAGAGGCCCCTGGAGAAGATGGATGTGCAATCTGTGATGAGAACGGGCACTGGAAGGAAAACCCCCGAATCTCTGACCAAAGGGGTCGGCTCAGGAAAGAGCAGAGTCAAGATGAGCCTGCCAAGGATGGCTCTCACGCTCCCGAGCCACTTCCCCACGGGGGCCCTGCTGCACCGGTCTGCTTACTTCTTAGCCAACACGGGGTGCGGCCCTCCCACACGCAGGACTGGTACACTGTGCCCGTGAGAGGAGCAGCAGGAGAGCCTGGCAGCAGACTTCCTTGCACCTCGTGACTCAGCTTCCCGGGCGCACTGGAAGTCCCGTGCCTCTGCAAACCCTGTGTTCAAGTAAGATCTCCCAGGGAAGCACAAACGCAGGTGGAAGTGCCACCCGGGCAGCACTTCAGCCTCAGTGGCAGGAGCTCAGGAGAAGCCTCCAGGGGGAGTCGGTGGCCCTGAAATCCTGAGACCTGTCAACCAGGCAGTGGGGGCCAACGGGCCTCCACCAGCCTGGTAAGGTCATGTTCAAAGAAGGCACTCTGCTTAAAGCAATAGTCGGTGACAGGAGGCATTCCCAGGAATCCGACTCATACTTCAAACAAATTCTAATGCAACTTAATCCATCCTGCTCAAAGGGGAGTCAATTACTTTTTGCCTTTGAATGGACAGATCCTCCATCAAAAACCACCTTCCATACTGTTGAGCACTACTGCCCCTGGGATTCAAAAACTTTCCCATGATCTTTGGAGAAGGACTAGCTAAAGGTTTGAGAATGTTGCCGTAAGCTGGGAAAACTGCTCCAGTCTGTAGATGATGTGCTGATCGCCAGCCCTGCTCATGAGCTCTGCCTAGAAAACACCAGTCAGACTCAGTCACCTGGCCGAGTGGGGTTATAAGGTACAGATCTAGAAGGAAGAAGTTATTTACCTGGGCTTCAGTCACAGCAGGCTGATGAAGACCAGAGACTGGCAGAGAAAAGGCCATTACCTGCCTTCAGGTCCCTGGACCTGCAAACAGTTGTGAGGATTCCTGGGGAGGGAGGGCGACTGCAGGATGTCAGTCTCCCATCTGGGACTTACAGACCTATGTGAAGCTCTAATTGGGACAGAACTTAAGCCCTTCATTTAGACAGCCGATCGTCAAACTGCCTCTGAACCTCTCAAAGACCAGTCCATGTCCCAGCTCTGATGCTGCCTGATCTTAGAAAGTCATTCAAACTGTATGTGCATGAGTGACAAGGAATTGGGCTTCAGGTTCCCATCTGGTTGCTGGGGGAAGGAGTCCCCTAACCTGCTGCTTGGACTGGCAGTCACATCTACGTGCCACACCAGGTCTTAACCCTGCTGCCGCACAGGGCCAGACACCGGCTAAATCGGCCACCTTGTTAGGTGACCCTAAGGTGACCTTCAAGAAACATCAGCTCTACACCCAGCCACCCTGCTGCCCACAGGTCCCGAGCCTACAACCTCACACCATAACGTGCAGAAGTTCCTAACGCTGCCTCTGCCAGCCGACAGGCCTGCTGGGTCAGCCACACAGACCAGGAAGTCTTCACGCTGGAAGCGGCTTCACGAACCAGGGAAATGCCACACCGGGTAAGCAGAGGTGACCACGTGGAGTCAAATTCCCTCCCACAGGTATGTCTACTCAAAGGACTGAATTAACAGCCCTTACTGGGCCCTCAAGCTTTCCGAAGGGGAAAAAGCTGACCAGTCTAAAACATGCCTTTCTCCCACGGCACTGAAAGAGTGCTCCTCACCTCTACGAGTAAGGACATTAAGCGCCCTCAGGAGATAGCAAACTCCTGGAGGCTCTCCTCAAGCCAAGTGGCCACCACACACTGCCCCCGACATCAGAAAGGAAACCCGTAACCACCACGACCATCGAATGCCAGGCAGTGGCAGGTGGTCATGCTTTTGGCACCCCTGGTGCCAAATTTGACTTGACTTCTTTCTCTCCTGAGTATTTGGAAGCAGATGAGAGGAAAGCCTGAGAATGGGGTTAAAGAAGCGGGCCTTCCCCTCCCAGGGAGGCAAGTGCCCCTGGAGTGGTCCTCCTGCCTGCAGAGCTTGGGTTTGCTAGAGCTGGTCCTATTTATTGAGGCGCTTGTTATGCTGACCACGCCTCAGAGGCCAGGAACTGGGGAAAGCAACAAAGATGCCACCGTGCTCCAGGAACAACCCAAAAAGGGAAGGCTGCCAAGAACCAGGCCACAGTGGTCATGCCCCTTTGAAGATCGGCAGGTGGGCTTCACCCAGACACCTGGGCTGCTGGAGACATCACATATCTACCAGCTTCTGTTGACGTCTTTTCCAGTTGGATTGAGGGCTGTCCCACTAGGACAGAAAGGCCTCGGAAGTGGCTGGGGCGCTCCTGAAGGTCGTCACCTTCGGGTTCAACACACCTGGCTTCAGACAGTGGTAAGAGCCCTGCCTCTGTCTCCAAGGTAGTGCAGAAGGTGAGTAGAGCCCTAGGAATCCACTGGAGACCACCTGCTGTCTCAGAACTCAGTTGACAGGTGAGACAGAGAAGATGAACCATCCTCCAGAAGAAGCTCCAGCCAGAACACATCAAGAGGCCAGGTTAACACTGCAAAAGATGCTGCCTGCTGCCCTTCTCTGCATTAGACTGGCTCCTGGACATGGGCTCCCGATGAGACCCTGTGGAGATACACGGGGGGCTTTCAGACGTCCACAAAGGAGATATTCTCCACATTCTCAGAATAGGAAGATGAAAGTCAGCATTGTGAGTAGCAGCTCCAAGTTCTACTCTCTAAGGTCTGTGCTTCCTCTGGAATAAGATCTTGCCCTGAGGACCTACACCCTGTCCACAGGAGATTGAATTCTGTTGAAGACAAGGAAAAATCGGGATCCAGAAAACCAGCTGATGG
Organism: Sciurus carolinensis; assembly: GCF_902686445.1. NCBI lineage: Eukaryota > Metazoa > Chordata > Mammalia > Rodentia > Sciuridae > Sciurus > Sciurus carolinensis. Next base: position 130,783,679 of record NC_062219.1, read on the forward strand.
AAGAGTAGACAGACTCCCATGATGAGCTTTTAGCCACTCACACTTCCTCAAACTTGCTGTTTGAGATCCACCTCACTTGAGATAAAAGGACACCCCTGGACAATGACCTCCTGACACTCTTTAGGACCAACAGTCTTCTCGCTGGACGGTGAAGCCCTTGAGAGACCTGAAATATCTCTTCGAAAAGCAAACTCAGGCAAACCACCCTGAACAACGATGAACTCCTGGCTACCCCTCATTCCAGAACAGCTCCAGACCAACCTGTCTGAGTGGCCCTTACCCTCAGGCTGCCAGCCCTCTGCCGCCTCTGCCTGCCTTGGAACACCCAGGCAGCCACTCTGCCCATATGGCAGTTCTCCCAGTGGTCTGGAATCTGGGAGGATGTTTTCCCCTCACCTGTTGGAAAGTGCCTACTCCCTTCCTCTAAGCAACAGGACCCTAAGATGGTTCTAAAAGCAACTGCCAGAAAACAGCATGTTTTTGCTCTGGTCAGAGAGCAGGTCAGGGCCTCCTGGTGTGGGTTACAGGTCACAGTGGAGGTGGGGGCAAACTGCAGAGCAGGTTCAGTTGGGTGAGAGTGACCTGTCCCTGGGAGGTGAGTGAGTGTGACGACTGTCACCCAAGTCCACGTGGCTTAACTGACACACTTGCTCTGTGAAGACATGGGGCACAGCCTGTACAGTGGGGGCCAGGGGCTGGCCCTGTAATGGGGTGACCGGTGCACCTGGGGCCACCCAGGCCTGCCAGGACACGATGTTCCCATTTTCCCAGAGTCCACAAACTGAAGTGTGGTCGAAGCCCAGCACATATATGAGGAGGGCCCCTTGGTTGTTCCCCCCTGCAGCCCTGCTGACCCCAGGACCAGCACTGATGTGGAATTACGAGCAGAAGCCCTAACTAAGCTTGCTTCTACCCAAGCCCCACAGGCCATCACCCTCTCAAACGAGGAGACCACACAAATCCACAAGGTTGTCCTCCAAAATTGGGTGGCAGTAGACAGTATGAATGCCACTAGAGGGGAGCGTGTACTGTGGGTATGTCCCCAATGGCTCAGAAAGTGTCACCAAAGCAGCAAGGGACCTGGACAGCATGTCGCTGCCCTTGGCACTGTGGGGCACCAGCTGCAGTCGATCCTTCTGAGTGGAGATGCTGAGCGTTCAGCACAGTCACTTCTTCTCTTCTCCCCTTTGGGTGCGGCTCCATGCACTGCGTTAAGACTGGTGCTCCTACGGCCACACCAGCATGCCAATGCCCGTCGCAGTCTCGGGGAGCACAAGAAACAGTCTTCTCATGCTCTCAGTCTTCCATTCCAAGGTGCCCACACTGCCCCAGTCAGCAAGAATAGCCGAGAAAGAAACGCCCTCGCGGAAATGGGACGGTGGCCTGACGGTGGGGTTTGAAGGAAGGTCCAGTTGCTCAGTCCATGTTCACTGCTTCTTGCCTCTTTTTCCTCCTTACTTCTGAGTCCTCCTGAGTCATTTTCTTCCGCAGTCACTTTGGAGTCCAGGAACGACAGGTCTGATGGACCTCTCGTGACAAGAGCAACTCTTCCCAAGAGAAGAGCAACTTTCTTGTCATAGACAAGACCTGCCTAAGATGCCCTGCTTTGGCTGCTGTGCAAGGCTTCCAGCTTTGTGCACCTCAACCCTTGCCCCCAGTCCACTTTCCATAAAACCTCAAAGTCACTGTCAGCCCCTGGAAGAGAGAGTTAAGACCAGGGTCCCCTTGTCTTCTAGTGGCTATACTGACTGAAGATCCTTTCCTGCTTTTCACCATTACTTTTCCATGTGTTTTTTTGGGGGGTGAGTGGCAAACTGATTTGTTTTCCTCTGGGTCTAGGACTCTGGTAACATTATCCTGTGGTTAAGGTCTATAGAAAACTCTACCCCAGTCCAGCTGGGGCAAGGAATGGCCCAGACTCTTCGGGAAAGGTGTGGGTCACCCTGCTTAAAAAAAAAAAAAAAAAAAAAAAAAAAAAAGACCACTGAAGCGCTTGCTAAAAACAAGGAAGTCTGCAATGGGAGTAGAGGAAGGTGGCCATGAATAGCAGCTATGACCCTGTGACCAGTTCAGAGGACTTTCATTCATGAGCATTTCCTCCCGTTTGTTATGAATACCTTTGTGTTTATGTACTGGACAAAAGTCTTTTCCTTTCCTCCATTTTCTTACCATATGACATAAGCCACATTGATTTTATTTGGGTGTTAAGTATGACTCCTCGCATTCCATGGGACTTAAGTCACAGGATACCAGGACAAGAGTAAGTATGGTGCAAGGACTTTACCTCCTCCTCTGGGGCAGGGATGAGTGTGTTTTCAGTTGCATGTAGAAAGCACATCATGGCAGGCTGGGGTATGTCCTTGTTGCTGTCTTTATTGACGATGAAGTGCAGTTTATAGTTTATTGAGGAGATGCTTATGTGAGCCACCTGGAGGGCTGGACTTGTGAAGGCTAATTGTATGTAAACTTTACTGGGTTAAAAGATAACCAGATAGCTAATAAGACATTATTACGGTTGTGTGTTTGAGGATGCTTCTAAAAGAGTTTAATTTCCAAATCAGACTGGGAAAGAAATCCCCCCAACCCCCCAGGGTGGGCTAGCATCTTCCCAGGAGTTGAGGGTCCAACAGAATGAAAGGCAGTAGAGGCAGGAACTCATTGCTGGGTCTTCTGCTCTCCAGCACGGAGCCTGGGCTCTCAGGGCTCCTGGACGCTGGCCCTTAACCAGTAACCACTGGCTTCCGGGCCTACCATGCCCACCTTCTTCAGGCCTTCTCGCCCACCGAATCACACCTGGCTTCCTGGTTCTCCAGCTTGCAGAAAACTTAGCATGGGAATTCTCAGTCTGCACAATCACTTGAGCCAATCCCTACAGTAAATCCGTTGTGTACATCTCTACGTATTCTGTTGGAAAAGAACAACACGGAATGGGAATATCATTACACAGAGGGAAGCTGCAGCTGCAGACTGACTGGAAAACCTTCATGTTGAAGGAACGGGAGAACAAAGAGCTCCAAGGAGGGCTGCGGTCCTGGCTCAGTGAAGAGTGCTTGCCTAGCATGTGAGGCATTGGGTCCTCAGCACCACATGCAAATAAATACGGCAAAGCTCGATAAAGTAAAGGTCCATGGACAACTAAAGTATATTAAAAAAAGAAAAAGAAAAAGCCAAGAGGAGGGTCCTGCAAACCCGAAGAGAGTCCAGGTAGACTGGATCCTGAAAAGACCCGATACAGAATAGCCTGCACACAATTATTTTGAAACCAAGCTTCAAGATGAATGTAATTCTCCAAAGACATCTGTGCATTTCCTGATGCGATTAGGAGATCGTACGCACGGATCGCGCACGTGGGCCTGGCGTTCGGCTGCTGCGGGAACTGGGCACTTGCGGTCCCGCAGCCAGGTCTTCGTAGGCCAGGAGGGTGCTAGGCTCCCGCGCAGAGCTCCGCGCCTCCTGGAGCTTCGCGCGCTCCCACGCGGAGGCGCCGGAGCAGCTTCTGCACATCGCAGGCCCTCTTCGGTCCCCAGAGGGCCGAGTGGTTCATTAGGGAGAAGGGGAGCCCCCCTGAAGCAGTAATATGGTTCTGCGCGCCCCTGATCGAAGGGAAAACATCGTGCCTGCTGAGCTCGATCTCTCTCCCGCTTGATGGCTTTTCTTCCCATGTTTGGGATCGACCAAATGTCCTGCATCACAGCCATCTCTGCGTTCCCACCACGGAAAATATAACATTTAAGCTTTCCTTAAGGAGGAGGGGAAAAGGCATGACAACGAAAGGCCTGAAGCCGTGAAGGGAAGAAAACATGCTCCAGGTGAGGCTCGAACTCACAACCTCGGCATCACCCGCACATATACTGCTGTATAAGTACCGCGCGCTAACCGATTGCGCCACTGGAGCATGCTTTCCCCGCACCGGCCCCGCGTGCTCTACAGAGGCAAGGGCACCCCCGCGCCGCGCCGCCGCGAGCCGGGCCGAGCCCGGCCGAGCCCAGCCGAGCCCAGCCGCGTCGCGCCTGCAGGGTCGGGCTGCGCCCGGCCAGACCTAGCCCAGCCCAGCCCAGCCCAGCCCCGCGGGGCGCGCCGGCTTGCGCCTCCCCTGCCACGGCTCGCCCAGCCAAAAACAGGCGGTGATGGAGATGCGCCACCTCGCCTGGAAAAGAAGCGGAACCACCCTGTGCCACGGAGCCGGCAGTGCCCGAGAAGGGAGACTCGCTCCTCCTGGCCTTCACCGCGGAACAGAGCGCTTTAGCGGAAGACGCGAGCTCGCTGGCGAAGTGCAGCAGCCCCGGCTCGGCCAGGCAGCCCGAGAGACGCCCACCAGCGGAGGGCAAGCGCAGCCGCGCCCGCCTGCGGCCCCGCTGCGCGTCCCCGAGGCCCGCGCAGCTCCCCGCCGCGCCCCGCCGCGCTCCAGGCTCGCCTTTGCGCGCCAGCGCCTCTGCGCTGGGGATCCCCAGCCCTCCCAGGCCAGCCTGAGCATCCCGCCCGCAGTCACAGCAGTCGGCGGGATCCTGCTGCAGGAGGACACGCAGGTAATCCGCGAGGAGGCAGAGGCGCTGTGCGCGCCAGCGCGATCCCGGCCCGCCTCCTCCAGACTCCACACCGGGTCCGTGTGACGCGGATCCACCTGCGGCCTCTAGGTGTAACGCCGATTGCGCTTCTTTACGCGCCTGTTTTGATCTGGCAACAGTGCAGCTGTCGCACACACGTGAGACTCCAGATCTGAGGGTTTCGTGAATCATTCCTGTCAGCGAGAAAGATATTGGTACAAGTTCCCGACTTCTCAGCACCTAACAACACAATTGTGTCAGGTTTATCCACACACAGTGAAGGAAACAGAGGAACTGCTTTCACGGCTGGACACCTGTTGGATTGCTGTGTAGTATCATTAGGAGTTTGTGGTTTTGTTTTAAAACCAGGGATTGAACCCAGGGGCGCTTTACCAGTGAGTCATATCCGCAGCCCTTTTAAACATATATATTATATACATGTATATATATTAGAGACAGGGTCTCGCTGATTTGCTTAGGACCTCGCTAAATTGCTGAATCTGGCTTTGAACTTGTAATCCTCCTGACTCAGCCTCCGGATCAGCTAGGATTACAGGTGGGCTCATTGCGTGTTTTAAAACCACCTTAAACTAATTAGCAGACACGAGCCACATTGGCTTCTTGGTAGATAACCACCTCACAGAAGAATCTTCTGTGCTCCCTCCACGCCCAACAGGAGACCTGACACTGCCTTGAACCTCTAAAGATCGCTATCAGAAATGAACAGTTATGGAAAACAATATTCCTATAAGACAGCTCCCCAAGAAAAATGGAGGGACGGTGGGGCTTTGAAGGAGGAAGGAGAAAATTGACCAAACATTAAACTTCTCCCAGAGTAGTCTTTCCTGATAACAATGGGCCCTGGGGGAAAGCAGCGGATACTGAATGCTAGACCCTAAACCTTGACCTTCCCGCATGGCAAATTAGTCCTAAATAATAATGGGCATGATTTGAGTACTCCTCCCTCAGGATCTGGACTCTTATCTCCCCAGACAATGAGTTTCAACCTTTTTGCAACTACCCTCCTAAATTAAAGTTTTAACCTGTTCAACTATCACCTGAGGTTCAAAGCTGCAGGTACACAGCGTCCAATGATTGCATCATTGTACCCCATAAAACCAAAATCCCCTCTGTAACTGGCAGCCATTTTCCCATACTGAAAGTGGACCCTAATGGCAACGGAGTCTGCGAAGGAATAAAGGCTTCTCTGAATCCCTTGAGGTCTGCTTCCTGTCCTTTTGCACTTATAAGAAACAGCACCCCAAAGTAGATGAGTTTACGACCATGCTATGGATTGAATGTTTTTCTCTTGTCCCCCTAAAGTTCATATCGAACTTTAGTCCCCATCTGGCACGATGGCAGGACTGTAACGCCAGTGCCTCTGGAGGCTGAGGCAGGAGGATCACAAGTTCCAGGCCAGCCTGGATAATTTACTGAGGCTTTAAGCAACTTAGCAAGACCTGACTGAAAATAAAAAATGAAAAGACAGGATTGTGGGTCAGTGGTTAAGCACCTCTGGGTTCAACCCTCATTACCAAAGGAAAGGAAAAGAAAAAAGAAAGAAATGTACTTCCCGCTGTATGGGAAACTCTGAGAAGTGCCTAAGTCATGCAGGCCCTGCCTGTTGGAATGGTATTAATGTCCTTAAAACAGAAATAGAGGCTCAGGGGGCTGGGAGATAGCTCAGTAGGTAGAATGCTTGTCTTACAAGCACAAGGCCCTGGGTTCGATCCCCAGCACCCAAAAAAAAAAAAAAAAAAAATAGAGGCTCAGAAAGCTGCCTGGACCCTGTCTCTCCCTGTAATGGGCTGACATATTAGACTCCACGGTAATGTTACGGGCCAGGCTATGTGGGCAATGACTAAACAGACTCCATTTTACCCTGAGACCCCACGTTATGTAGTGTTGAGAACAAGGTGACATCTGTGCAGCCATGTTGTATGAACAAGCCATTTCGGGAACTGGCCTGTAAAACCTCCCCCCCCAGGAAAGGGCGCACAGGTGCTACCCTCAAGAGTCAATACAGGACAAACAGGACATACTGGGCCCCCAGAGTTTATCACGGCTGTTAAGAGATATCTGTCCGAGAAATGGGCAGCTGCCCGGAAACCTTATCTATCAAGGACAGGGGAGGGGGCCTAGCCCTGACTCATCTCCTGCATAGTTCACCCCCTCCCTCCTCCCTTCTTCCTCCAGGACCATTCGGTTTTGGCGGAACCCAGTGAGATTCAAATAAATTGGCAGGACCCAACCAAAAGAGAACAAATGTTTAGCTGTTCCAATGTTAACCAATAATGTACAGGTCTTTGTATGTGAATGATTGGAAATTTCTTAAGTAGAGTGCTTTCTCGTCCCTCGGGGCCGCTCCCCACTCAGCCGTGGTAGTGGTCTGAGAGGCTGGTTGCGGTCCAGGCTCGAGCTTGCAATAAAACCTCGTTGTGCGATTTGCATTGCCGTGTGTGCACTTTGACTCTCTGGGGATCGGTCGATATTGAACCCCAGTAGTAGGACCATGGGAACACCCCGCCTCTGTACCCATCATCAGTTGCTTAGCATGACATGTATGGCAACACAAGATGGCAGTTCTTACATAATGAAAAATTGTTCTCTTTCTTCTTCCTATTTTTCCTAAACAATGTACCATGTCAACAGTGTTGTCAACAGTGATTGTCTAGACGTTAGTAACCATTCTTTAGTTTGTACCTAAGTGAGGTCATTTTGACCCACTTCCCCCTCTGCTAATGATTCAGATCTCATGATGTTTGTAATTTTAAATCATAGCAACAGACACTTATGATTGATGTACTGACCAATGGTATAAAAACCCCTGCAGCCCTATGGTTGGGGCTGTTCTCCCAATAGGCATTTTTGTGGCGTTGTGTGAGACAGTCGGCGGGCTGGCTAATAAACACTCAAATTTGGGCTTCTCAGTGGTGGCTGGTCTGTTCTTAAGTTGCGCCCCACAACATTCTCTGCCATGTACAGCAGTAGGCATCATCTTAGAAGCAGAGAAAGCGTAACACTAGTTTACTTTATGCTTTGAATATAGCACTTGCTGCTCTGCCACTGACTTATTTTTAAAATGGACATGTTTCTTTCACTTCCTCTCCCTGCTCCTCCCTAATCTCTCCCCTCCCTAATCCCAGGGGAAACACGATTGATTACCTTTCTTCTCCACGCTAGGCACAGTTACCTGTCCCTAAGAACACACCCACCATAGGAATGAGATAATCCAGACTTTGGGGATGGCACCAGAAAACCTCAGAAATGACTGTCTCTCATATTAAGAGGTGAATTACTCCAACGGAGAACATGTAGAATGTGACCTTTGAATCACCTCTTTAAAAAACCCTTGTTCCTGCCAATGGGCAGAATCACAGCCTCTGAGACAGGAGTGTCCTGTTTCCTCTTTGCTGTGAAGGCAGTAAGCCTTCTTTTTCCTTTTTCTTGAAGCCGTGTACTCATTATTAGATTGGCATCATGGACAAGGACTGAGCTTTGGGTAAAAGGCAGCCACTTGGGCCTCCCAGTCTCCAGTTCTTAATAAATCACCCAGTTTAAAATGTCTTGCTACAGCAATCCCAAGAGACCAAGATGCATGTGCTAGACACTGTGCTAGTGATTTGCATAAACCTTCCTGATTACTCTCGGTGCTGTGTTCCCCGGCTGGATCCAGACCTAAGATACCTGCCGGGACTTTCGTCTTAAGGGACAGTGTTGCACAAGACTCGCAGTAGTCCCCGGGTATATGAACCCTCATTGCCAAAGGCAGGTCTGCAACCCAAGCTTTGGGCTTCGTAAGCATAGTTACGATGACGAAGGAAAGCAGACAGAAAGTTAATGTTTTAAATTGTTGATGTTTTAAAAAAAAATACTGTCTCCTGAGGTAGGGATTTGGGAAAACAGAGATACTGAGTCTGAAAGGAAACACCCAGGAGCCATTTAAATGCAGAACGCACCAATGAACAATTGCAACTCCTGCATACAGGTCTCAGCCTGCACCATTGACCCACACCCTTCTCACTTAAATAAATCTCTTCCCTTCATTCTTGTCCATGGATTTTATTCTTCAAATATGTGAGGCAAGACCCCAGAAGGAAATTGGCAAATGGGAATCTCAAACTCTGGTTTCACCAACAGTAATGTCATTATGGACGCATGCAAGTTGTTTTTAGGGTACTACATGATATTATGTTTTAAAAATGGAAAAACATGAAGACAATAAATAGGAAAACCACTTTGCAAAGAGATGAAGATCTGGTTGCAAGTTGTTGCTGGAGCCCTAGGCCAGATCACTCACCCCAAAAATCAAAGGGGAAAAGTAACCACCTCTATCAGTAAGGCCTGCCTGATCAATCCTGAAATACTGACCTAGGTGTTTTCAAGACTTGCACCTAGTTACTCTTACCTGGGTGCCTCAACCTTGGGAGGGGGCGTGGAATCACAGCTATAAGGGAACACACCTTAAATAGGTAGCATGTCTGCCCAGCAGGGAAGTGACCCAGAGTTCGAGAGAGGTGACACATGCAGGGATTGCAAGCTTTATCCTGCTTTTAGTTGCCCATCGGACATTTGCAGGCTCAGATGAAGACTCAGTGTTATGGGGCGCAATTAAGAACCGACTGATCACCACTAATGAAGCCAGAATTAAGGACAGGTAGTTAGTGTAGAAATAGGGAATCGGGTCAATTCGAGGAAATGAAGCCATGAAGCCACCTGCCTTTGGAAGTTGGAGACTGCCCCTGGAAGAATGGAATGTCAAGGATCTCCGGAGCCCATTGATGACCAAATTTACCTGCCTTTATCAAGGACTGCAAGCAAGGAGATGCTAATTAATGCCCCCTGGACCCTTACCTGCCTGAATCACCTTGGCCCTCCCCCTGCCCTTGGCTTCTCACTTATGCAAAACCGGGCCTAGTCACGTAGGCAGGAAGGAGAGAGAGATAAGGGGGGAGAAAACTGGAGAACAAGAGACTTTAACCTAAAAAAGATGTAGGGTGCGCTCACTTCTTGGGACTTTTAGAACATCAGCCATGGCCCCCTTCTCCCTGCCGGGAAAGTCTGTATTATTCCCTTTAAATAAACCTGCTTAATATGCTTGCCTTGGCGTGCTTCTCTAGTGTTCAATCTTCAACATTAGAAGGAGCAGAACTCGTCACCGGTAAACGGCGGTATCACTAAGAAGTTCAAATTTGAGTCTTTTATTAAGCCAGCCGGCTGACTGTCTCACACAAAGCCCAAAAAAATGGCTATTGGGAGAACAGCCCTGATCATATGGTTGTAGGTTTTTTAATACTGTAAATCAGTACATCAATCATAAGTATCTGTTGCTATTTTTTACAATTACAGATACCATGAGATCTGAAATCATTAGCAGAGGGAGAAGTGGGTCAAAATGACCTTACTTAAGTACAAACTAAAGAATGGTTACTAACATCTAGACAATCTGTAATACAAAGCTTCTTCCGGGCCCTTTGTGTTGCATCACAACCTAGCTTGTCAGTCTGAAAGCTGCTCTCCCTGCCCTTTCCATTGCAGCCATTTCCCCGCCTCCCAACTACTTGTCTGTCTGTGAACATCCTAGCTAGCTATAGGTCCATCAATCAGCTTGCAATTCTCCTCTGTTATTGGTCCACTGTTACCCCTGCAGAACTCAACTGCTTAAGGATAGCTTCCCCGCCATCTTTTCTCTTTCCTACTCTCTCCTCCTAGCTTTTCCACTGTTTCTAGCGTGCCCTCTCTTTTCCTCTCATTTTCTCTCTTACCCTGCAGGGAGACAGTTTGTTTGCTTAATAAACTCCCTTATGTGATTTCCCGTGTCTGGTGTGGTTTTCATGGGTTTCTTCCAAGTATCCCTTAAACAATATAGAACAGCAACGTCTGACATAGCATTTGCACTATGTTAGGCATTATAAGAAACCTAGAGATGATTTAAAGTATAACCCACATTCATGGTTTATATGCAAATTTTATATAAGGAACAGGAGCGTCTGCAGAGTTTCATATCTGCTGGAAGCTCCTGGAACCAGTCCCCGTGGATATCTAAAGACAAATGTGCAATCTCAGTGAAACACAGGTCTGTTATGCTCAGAGGAATCATATGAACCTAATTTTTCTTTTGCTGTTTTATTTTATTTATTTTAATTATATTTAGCTCGAGACAGAGTCTCGCTAAGTTGCTTAGGGCTTCTCTAATTGCTGAGGGTGCTTCAGCTTGTGATCTTCCTGCCTCAGCCTCCTGAGTTGCTGAGATTACAGGCATGAGCCACCACACCAGGCTGGTGTCTTATTTCTTAATGCTCTTACAGACTCCCAGGGCTGAGATTAAGTTTTCTGATCCTTAAATGCATTCATTCAATTAAGCATTTACTAACACATGAGCAATCTGTGGACTGGTTGCTACTTCTCCACCTCAAGGTGTTCCCAGTAGGCCAAGGCAGGAGGATCACAAATTTGAGGCCAGCCTGAGCAATTGAGAGACCCTATCTCAGAATTTTTAAAAATAATAAATCAATTAAAGGGGTGGGGGTGGGTGTCACTCAGTGGAGAGCACCCCAGTTCAATCCCCACTACTACTACTGCTACAAAAAAAAATCCATAGTTAAGAAAAGCAGGGCGGCATTGGAGTTCCCACCATGCGAAGCACAGGGGGTGCAACGCGAGCCAAGCAGACTCACAGCTCCAGGATCCTGGAGGAACGCCAGTCCTGACGCCTGCCTCTCGCCCTTGGACACTTGTTAAAACAGATTCCAACTAGGTAAAGATCACACTGTCACCCGGCGAGTGTCCCAAGGAGGTCCCACAAGGGAACTGGACTCAACTCGGGTCATGAGGGTCCTTGACGTCACAGTGGAAAGGAATTTAAGATGCTCAAACTGAGCAGCTTGGATATATGAGAGAAGGGGTGCACTCTGAGGTCAAGTGTGCCATCGGAGGGACCCGGCTGCCGCTTGGCTGTGTGAGTTTGCACAGGTGAGGCCAGCAGTCCAGGGACAGCTGAGAGGCTGTTCCAGCTCATTCGTGTTGGCCAGTGGTCCATTGATCACGGGGTGGGGTGGTAACTTACCACACGCTGACCATCACAGCAGGGGGTTGTGTACCAACACGTTGACCAGGACAGCAGGAGGGTCACTCACTGACAGGGATGGGGTCGTCTATGAACCTGTTGACCACTGCAGCCGGGGGCCATTCACTGACACGTTGACCATTAGCGGGAGGGGAAGGTCTTTTTCCCTTTGTGTGTGATGTGTTCTGCTTTGGGAATTTCAACAGGGCTATATTGGGGCACCTGAGGACGAAGTCTAACAAGTGACTCGTGCTGTTTGTGAAGCACACTCATAAAAGTGCCTTTTAAATCTAGGCTGTGAACCATGTCCCCTGTGCATGGTCCCGCAGGTCTCCTCTCCCCCTCTCCCGGTGTCTCTCTCCACCCCACCACTGCACCCTGCGCTGCCCTCTCTCCGCTCTCCTCCCCTCCTTCCTGCTTTCCTTCCCTTCCCTGGTCCCCCCACGCCCCACCCCCATCACCTATCTCACCCCAAGGGAGAAGGAAGTGAATTGGGAGACAGGACGCAGCCCATGGGCCCGTGGTACCACATACCTAAGCTAATGTGATGGCGGAAAGAGTGTCAGCAATGCTGCTTCGTCCGGGTCTAAGATGCCTGCAGAGTAAACGAAAATAACATCGTCTCCTGCCTCGGTCAAAGCGAGAGGTGTGGACTCTCCTCCTGCCTTGGTTAAAGCGAGAGGTGTTTACTCGCCTTCAACCTTTCATTGTGTCCTGTAGGAATGGTTTCATTTCCTACCCCACGTTCATGGCTTTCGGAAGCTGCTCATTTCCCGCTGTTCAACCCCAGGCTGCAAAGACCCAGTGTGCTGTCTTCTCATCCCAGAGGACTGGGGGACTCAGTGGAGAGGGCTTGGACATTTCGTTACTCTACATGCTCCTCTGGGGAAGCGTCAGGCCGGGACACGATGGACGGCCACAGGGCACCTACCAGCAGGGAGCCCGTGGGACAGGACAGGGCGCATGTCCCCTGCCCAGGCAGAGCTCTTCAGACCTGGGGCGCGCTCTTCCTCCACATCCTGGGCCTCTCACTGATCCCCAACCAAGGCTGGAGGCAAGGGAGGCGCCAGTTCCCCTCCCCTGCCTTCCCGTCACACCTTCACAACCCTGGTGTCTCACTGCCTGATCCACTGGCTGCCTGGGGCCTGACTGATGTTGCCCGACACCTGCAGAAAGACCATGGGTACATAAGCACGTGGACTGGCAAGCAGCACGAGCAGAAGCCTGCCTTGTGCCCAGTGGTCAGGGCTCTGCGGGGCTTCTGCTTCTGTTTTCTGCTTCTTGGTCTTCAGATGGAGAACCTAAAATGCTGTTTTCAGGGCCAGGCCATGCTGTGGAGAACAGGAGCCTCTCAGTCAGACCCGTGATGGAATCCAGACTCATCCCTAGAAACAGGAGCCTCTCAGTCAGACCTGTGATGGAATCCAGACTCACCCCCTGAAATAGGAGCATCTCAGTCAGACCTGTGATAGAATCCAGACTCACCCCTAGAAACAGAAGCCTCTCAATCAAACCTGTGATGGAATCCAGACTCACCCCTAGAAACAGAAGCCTCTCAATCAGACCCGTGATGGAATCCAGACTCACCCCCTGAAATAGGAGCATCTCAGTCAGACCTGTGATGGAATCCAGACTCACCCCCTGAAATAGGAGCCTCTCAGTCAGACCTGTGATGGAAGCCAGACTCACCCCTAGAAACAGAAGCCTCTCAATCAAACCTGTGATGGAATCCAGACTCACCCCTAGAAACAGAAGCCTCTCAATCAGACCCGTGATGGAATCCAGACTCACCCCCTGAAATAGGAGCATCTCAGTCAGACCTGTGATGGAATCCAGACTCACCCCTAGAAACAGAAGCCTCTCAATCAGACCTGTGATGGAATCCAGACTCAACCCTACAAACAGAAGCCTCTCAATTAGACCTGTGATGGAATCCAGACTCACCCCTAGAAACAGAAACCTCTCAATCAGACCTGTGATCGAATCCAGACTCACCACCTGAAATAGGAGCATCTCAGTCAGACCTGTGATGGAATCCAGACTCACCCCTACAAACAGAAGCCTCTCAATTAGACCTGTGATGGAATCCAGACTCACCCCTAGAAACAGGAACCTCTCAATCAGACCTGTGATGGAATCCAGACTCAGCCCCTGAAATAGGAGCATCTCAGTCAGACCTGTGATGGAATCCAGACTCACCCCTACAAACAGAAGCTTCTCAATTAGACCTGTGATGGAATCCAGACTCACCCCTAGAAACAGAAACCTCTCAATCAGACCTGTGATGAAATCCAGACTCACCACCTGAAATAGGAGCATCTCAGTCAGACCTGTGATGGAATCCAGACTCACCCCTACAAACAGAAGCCTCTCAATTAGACCTGTGATGGAATCCAGACTCACCCCTAGAAACAGGAGCCTCTCAATCAGACCTGTGATGGAATCCAGACTCACCCCTAGAAACAGGAGCAGTGTGAGTGGATTTTCCAGTCAGTGTGAGTGGGCCTTCCAGTCAGTGTGAGTGGGCTTTCCATTCATTGAGTGGCCTTCCAGTCAGTGAGTGGGCCTTCTAGTCAGTGAGTGGGCCGTCCAGTATGAGAGTGGGCCTTCCTGTCAGTATGAGTGAGTTTTCCATTCAGTGTGAGTGGGCCTTCCAGTCATTGAGTGGCTTTACAGTCAGTGAGTAGGCCTTCCAGTCAGTGAGTGGACCGTCCAGTCTGTGAGTGGGCCTTCCAATTAGTGAGTGTCCTTCCAGTCAGAGAGTGGACCTTCCAGTCAGAGAGTGGGTCTTGCAGTCCATGAGTGGGCCTTCGAGTCAGTGAGTGGGCCTTCCAGTCAGTTTCAGTGGGCCTTCCAGTCAGTGAGTGGGCCTTCCAGTCAGTTTCAGTGGGCCTTCCAGTCACTGAGTGGGTCTTCCTGTCAGTGTGAGTGGGCCTTTCAGTCAGTGAGTGACCTTCCAATAAGTGTCAGTGGGTCCTCCAGTCAATGAATGGGCCTTCCAGTCAGTGTGCTTGGGCCTTCCTGTCAGTGAGAGTGGGTCCTCCAGTCAGTGGGTGGGCATTCCAGTCAGTGAGAGTGGGTCCTCCAGTCAGTGAGTGGGCCTTCCAATCATTGTACGTGTGCCTTCCAATCAGTGTGAGTGGGCCTTCCACTCGGTGAGCGGGCCTTCCAATCAGTGTGAGTGGGCCTTCCACTCAGTAAGCAGGCCTTCCAGTCAGTGTGAGTGGTCACTAGAGTCAGTGAATGGGCTTTCCAGTCAGTTTCAGTGGGCTTTCCAGTCAGTGTGAGTGGGCCTTCCAGTCTTCCAGTTGCCTTCCATTCAGGGGTGCGCCTTCCAGTCAGTGTGAGTGGGCTTTCCAGTCAGTGTAAGTGGGCCTTCCATTCAGTGAGTGAACGTTCCTGTTAGTGTGAGTGGAACTTCGAGTCAGTGTGAGGGGGCCTTCCAGTCAGTGAGTGGGCCTTCCAGTGAGTGGACTTCCAGTCAGTGAGTGGGCTTTCCAGTCAGTGAGTGGGCATTCCTGTCAGTGAGTGGCCTTCCAGTCAGTGAGTGGGCATTCCAGTCAGTGTGAGAGGTCATTCCAGTTAGTGAGTGGGCCTTCCAGTCAGTGAGTGGCCTTCCAGTCAGTGAGTGGGCCTTCCAGTCAGTGTGAGTGACCCTTCCAGGCAGTGAGTGGACCTTCCAGTAATGAGTGGACCTTCCATTCAGTTTGAGTGGTCCTTCCAGTCAGTGTTAGTGGGCCTTCCAAACAGTGTGAGTGGGCCTTCCAATTAGTGTGAGTGGGTCTTCCAGTCAGTGTGAGTGGGCCTTCAAATCAGTGTGAGTGGGCCTTCCTGTCAGTGTGAGGTGGACTTCCATTCAGTGAGTGGCCTTCCAGTCAGTGTGTTGTCCTTCCAGTCAGTGAGTGGACCTTCCAGTCAGTGTGAGTGGGCATCCCAGTCAGTGTGAGTGGGTCTTCCAGTTAGTGTGAGTGGGTCTTCCAGTCAGTGTGAGTGGGCTTTCCAGTTTGTGTGATTGGGTCTTCAAGTCAGTGTAAGTGGGCCTTCCAGTAAGTGAGTGGGCATTCCACTCAGTGTAGTGGACCTTCCAGTTAGTGTGAGTGTGCTTTCCAGTCAGTGTGAGTGGGCTTTCCAGTCAGTGAGTGGCCTTCCAGTCAGTGAGTGGGTCTTCGGGTCAGTGAGTTGGCCTTCCAGTCAGGGAGTGGGTGTTCCATGCAGTGAGTGGGTCTTCGGTCAGTGAGTGGGTCTTCCAGTCATTGAGTGGTTTTCCAGTCAGTGAGCGGACCTTCCATTCATGAGTGGACCTTCCATTGAGTGAGTGGAACTTCCGCTCACTGAGTGGACCTTCCAATCAGAGAGTGGGTCTTCCAGTCAGTTAGTGGGCCTTCCAGTGAAAGAGTGGACCTTCCAGTCAGTGAGTGGGCCTTCCAGTCAGTGAGTGGGCCTTCCAGTCAGTTTCAGTGGGCCTTCAGGTGACTGAGTGGGTCCTCCAGTCAGTGGGACTTCAGGTCACTGAGGGGGTCTTTCAGTCAGTGTCAGCGGGGAATACAGTCAGTGAGTGGGCCTTACAATCAGTGAGAGGGCCTTCCAGTCAGTGAGTGGCCTTCCAGTCAGTGTCAGTGAGTCCTCCAGTCAGTGGGTGGGCCTTCCAGTGAGTGTGAGTGACCCTTCCAGGCAGTGAGTGTGCCTTCCAGTCAGTGAGTGGGCCTTCCAGTCAGTGAGTGTGTCTTCCCATCAGTGTGAGTGCACCTTCCAGTCAGAGTGAGTGACCCTTCAAGTCAGTGTGACTGGGCATTCCACTCAGTGAGTGGGCCTTCCAGTCAGTGAATGGGCCTTCCTGTCACTGTGAGTGGGCTTTCCAATAGTGAGGTGGCCTTCCAGTCAGTGAGTGGCATTAGAGTCAGTGAGTGGGCCTTCCAGTAATGAGTGGACCTTCCAATCAGTGTGAGTGGGCCTTCCACTCAGTGAGAGGGCCTTCCAGTCAGTGCAAGTGGTCACTACAGTCAGTGAATGGGCTTTACAGTTTGAGTGG
The DNA here is from genome assembly GCF_902686445.1 of Sciurus carolinensis. Lineage (NCBI taxonomy): Eukaryota > Metazoa > Chordata > Mammalia > Rodentia > Sciuridae > Sciurus > Sciurus carolinensis. Next base: position 130,800,318 of record NC_062219.1, read on the forward strand.
GCTTTCCAGTCAGTGTGAGTAGGCCTTCAAGTCTTTCAGTTGCCTTCCATTCAGGCAGTGGGCCTTCTAGTCAGTGTGAGTGGGCTTTCCAGTCAGTGTAAGTGGGCCTTGCAGTTAGGGAGTGGACCTTCCAGTCAGTGAGTGCGCCTTCCACTCAGTGTGAATGGGCCTTCCAGTCAGTGATAGGGCCTTCCACTCAGTGTGAGTGGACCTTCCAGTCGGTGAGTGGGCCTTCCAGTCATTGTGAGTGGTTCTTCCAGTCAGTGTGAGTGGAACTTCGAGTCAGTGTGAGCGGGCCTTCCAGTCAGTGTGAGTGGGCCTTCCTGTCAGTGAGTGGCCTTCCAGTCAGGGAGTGGCCTTATAGTCAATGTGAGTGGTCATTCTAGTCAGTGAGTGTGCCTTTCAGTAAGTGAGTGGACTTCCAGTCAGTGAGTGGGCCTTCCAGTCAGTGAGTGGGCCTTCCAGTCAGTGTGTGTGAGCCTTCCAGTCAGTGAGTGGGCCTTCCAGTCATAGTGAGTGGGCCTTCCATTCAGTGAGTGGATCTTCCAATCAGTGTGAGTGGTCTCTCCAGTCAGTGAGTGTGCCTTCCAGTCAGTGTGAGTTTGCCTTCTAGTCAGTGAGTGGGCCTTCCAGTCAGTGAGTAGGTCTTCCAATCAGTGTGAGTGGGCTTCCAGTTAGTGTGAGTGGGTCTTCCAGTCAGTGAGTGGGCCTTCCAGTTAGTGTGAGTGGGTCTTCCAGTCAGTCAGTGGGCCTTCCAGTCACTGTGACTGGTCCTTCCAGTCAATGAGAGGGCCTTCCAGTCAGTGAGTGGCCTTCCAGTCAGTGAGTGTGCCTTCCAGTCAGTGAGTGACCTTGCAGTGAGTGGGCCTTCCAGTCATGAGTGGCCCTTCCAAACTGTGTGAGTGGGCCTTCCAGTCAGTGTGAGTTGGCCTTCCAGTCAGTGTGAATGGGCCTTCCAATTAGTGTGAGTGGGTCTTCCAGTCAGTGTGAGTGGGCCTTCCAGTTAGTGTTAGTGGGTCTTCCACTCAGTGAGTGGGCCTTCCAGTCACTGTGAGTGGTACTTCCAGTCAGTGAGTGGGCCTTTGAGTCAGTGAGTGCCTTTCCAGTCAGTGAGTGGGCCTTCCAGTCAGTGAGTGGCCTCGCAGTCAGTTAGTGGGCCTTCCAGTTGAGTGGCCCTTCCATTCTGTGTGAGTGGGCCTTCCAGTCAATTTGAGTGGGTCTTCCAGTAAGTGAGTGGGCCTTCCTATCAGTGAGTGGGCCTTCAATTCTGTGTGAGCGATCCTTCCAGTCGGTGAGAGTGGGCCTTCCAGTCAGTGAATGGTCATTCCAGTCATAGTGAGTGGGCCTTCCATTCAATGTGTTGGGCCTTCCAGTCAGTGAGTGGGTATTCCAATCATTGTGAGTGGGTCTTCCAGTCAGTGAGTGTGACTTCCAGTCAGGGTGAGTGGTCCTTCCAGTCAGTGAGTGGGCCTTCCAATCAGTGTGAGTGAGCCTTCCAGGTAGTGTGTGGGCCTTCCAATCAGTGTGCGTGGGCCTTCCATTCAGTGTGAGTGGGCCTTCCAGTCATAGTGTGTGGACCTTCCATTCAGTGAGTGGGCCTTCCAGTCACAGTGAGTGTGCCTTCCAGGCAGTGTGAGTTTCCCTTCTAGTCAGTGAGTGGGCCTTCATGTCAGTGAGTTGGTCTTTCAGTCAGTGTGAGTGGGTCTTCCAGTCATTGTGAGTGGGCCTTTCGGTAGGTGTGAGTGGGCCTTCCAATTACTGTGAGTGGGTCTTCCAGTCAGTGTGAGTGGGCCGTCCATGTTAGTGTGAGTGGATCTTCCACTCAGTGAATGGGCATTCCAGTCAGTGTGAGTGGTTCTTCTAGTCAGTGAGTGGGCCTTCCAGTCAGTGAGTGCACTTCCAGTCAGTGAGTGGGCCTTCCATTCAGTGAGTGGGCATTGCAGTCACTGAGTGGGCTTCCATTCAGTGTCAGTTGGCATTTCAGTCAATGAGTGGCGCTTCCAGTTAGTGTGAGTAGACCTTCCAGTCAGTGTGATTGGGCCTTCCAGTCAGTGAGTAGGCCTGCCAGTCATGAGTGGACCTTCCAGTCAATGTGAGTGGGCCTTCCTGTCAGTGTGAGTGGGCCTTCCAGTCATGAGTGGACATTCCAGTCAGTGTGAATGGGCCTTCCAGTTAGTTTGAGTGGGTCTTAGAGTCAGTGTGAGTGGGCATTCCAGTCAGTGTGAGTGTGCTTCCCAGTCAGTGTGAGTGGGCCTTCCAGTCAGTGAGTGGCCAGTCACTGAGTGGATCTTCTGGTCAGTGAGTGGGCCTTCCAGTCATTGAGTGGTTTTCCAGTCAGTGAGTGGACCTTCCAGTCATGAATGGAATTTCGAGTCAGTGTGTGGACCTTCCAATCAAAGAGTGGGCCTTCCAGTCTGTGAATGAGCCTTCCAGTCAGTGAGTGGCCTTCCAGTCAGTGAGTTTGCCTTCCAGTTATTGAGTGGCCTTACAACAGTGAGTAATCCTGCAGTCATGAGAGGAACTTCCAGTCAGTGTGAGTGGGCCTTCCATGTTAGTGTAAGTGGGTCTTCCAGTCAGAGTGGGCCTTCCAGTCAGTGTGAGTGGGCCTTCCATTCAGTGAGTGGTCTTGCAGTCAATGACTGGGCCTTCCAGTCATGAGTGGACCTTCCATTCAGTGGGAGTGGGCCTTCCAGTCAGTGTGAGTGGGCCTTCCATTCAGTGAGTGGTCTTGCAGTCAATGACTGGGCCTTCCAGTCATGAGTGGACCTTCCATTCAGTGGGAGTGGGCCTTCCAGTCTGTGTGAGTGGACTTTCCAATCAGTGCGAGTGGGCCTTCCAATTAGTGTGAGTGGACTTTCCACTCAGTGTGAGTTGGTCTTCCAGTCATTGAGTGGCCTTCCAATCAGTGAGTGGGCCTGCCAATCAGTGTGAGTGAGCCTTCCACTCAGTGAGTGAAACTTCCAGTCATTGAGCGGGCCTTCCAGTCAGTGAGTAGGCCTTCCCGTCAGTGGGAGTGAACCTTCAGTCAGTGTGAGTGGGCCTTCCAGTCAGTGTGAATTGGTCTTCCAGTCAGTGTGTGGACCTTCCAGTCAGTGAATGGGACTTCTTGTTAGTGTGAGTGGGCCCTCCAGTCAGTGAGTGGACCTTTCAGTCATTTTGAGTGGGCTTTCCACTCAGTGTGAGTTGGCCTTCCAGGCAGTGAGTGGCCTTACAGAGAGTGCTCCTTTCAGTCATGAGTGGACCTTCCAGTCAGTGTGAGTGGGTCTTCCTGTCAGTGTGAGTGGGACTTCCAGTCACTGTGAGTGGGCCTTCCAGTCAGTGTGAGTCGGTCTTCCAGTTTGTGTGAGAGTGTCTTCCAGTCAGTGTGAGTGGGCCTTCCAGATAGTGTGAGTGGGTCTTCAAGTCACTGTGAGTGGGCCTTCCATGCAGTGAGTGGGCCTACCAGTCAGTGTGAGTGGGCCTTCCAGTCAGCGAGTGGGTGTTCCAGTCAGTGAGTGGGTCTTCAAGTCAATGAGTTGACCTTACATTCATTGAGTGGTTTTCCAGTCAGTGAGTGGACCTTCCATTCATGAGTGGATCTTCCAGTCAGTGAGAGGAACTTGCAGCCAGAGAATGGGCCTTCTAGTCAGTGTCGTTCTTCCATTCAGTGTGAGTGTGTCTTCCAGTCAGTGTGAGTGGGTCTTTCAGTCAATGAGTGTTTGTTCCACTCAGTGTGATTGGTCCTTCCAGTCAGTGAGTGGGCCTTCCACTAAGTGTGAGTGGACTTTGCAGTCACTGAGTGGGCTTCCGTTCAGTGTCAGTTGGCATTCCAGTCAATGAGTGGCCCTTCCAGTTAGTGTGAGTAGACCTTCCAGTCAGTGAATGGGCCTTCCAATCAGTGTGCTTGGGCCTTGCAGTCAGTGAGTGGGCCATCCAGTCAGTTTGAGTGTTCCTTCCAGTCAGTGAATGGGCCTTCTCGTCTTGAATGGGCCTTGCAATCTGTGTGATTGGGCCTTTCAGTCTGTGAATAGGTCTTCCAATCAGTGTGAGTGTGCCTTCCAGTCAGTGAGTGGGCCTTCCACTCAGTGCATGGGCCTTCCAATCTGTGTGATTGGGCCTTCCAGGCAGTGAGTAGGCCTGCCAGTCAGTATGAGTGGTCTTTCCACTGAGTGTGAGATGGCCTTCCCGTCATTTAGTTGGTCTTCAGTCAGAGAGTGGCCTTTCAGTCAGTGAGTGGGCCTTCCAGTAGTGTGAGTGATCCTTTCAGTCAGTGAGAGTCGGCCTTCCAGTCAGTGAATGGGCTATCCAGTCAGCGAATGTGCCTTCCAATCAGTGTGATTGGGCCGTCCAAACAGTGAATTGGCCTTCCAGTCAGTGGGTGGGCCTTCCAGTCAGTGAGTGGGCCTTCCAGTCTGTGTCAGTGGGTTCTCCAGTCAGTGGGTGGGCCTTCCATTCAGTGAGAGTGGGTCCTCCAGTCAATTAATGGGCCTTCGAGTCAGTGTGAGTGGGTCTTCCAGTCAGTGAGAGTGGGCCTTCCAGTCAGTGAGTCGTTCTTCCATTCAGTGTGAGTGGGCCTTCCAGTCAGTGAGTGTCTTCCAGTCAGTGTGACTGGGTCGTCCAGTAAGTGTGAGTGGGTCCTCCAGTCAGTGCGTGGGCCTTGTTGTCAGTGTGAGTGGGTTCTCCAGTCAGTGAATGGGCCTCCAGTCAGTGTGAGTGGGCCTTCCATTCAATATGAGTGGGCCTTCCAGTCAGTGTGAGTGGGCCTTCCAGTCAGTGAGTGGGCCTTCCTGTTAGTGTGAATAGACCTTCCAGTCAGAGAATGTGCCTTCCAATCAGTGTGATTGGGCCTTCCAGTCAGTGTGAGTGGTCCTTCCAGTCAGTGAATGGGCCTTCTTGTCTTGAATGGGCCTAGAATCAGTATGATTGGGCCTTTGAGTCAGTGAGTAGGTCTTCCAATCAGTGTGAGTGGGCCTTCCAGTAGTGTGAGTGGGCCTTCCGTCAGTGAGTTGTCCTTCCAATCAGTGTGAGTGGGTCTTCAAATAATTGAGCTAGTATTCCAGTCAGTTTGAGTGGGCATTCCATCAGTGAGTTGTCCTTCCAATCAGTGTGAGTGGGTCTTCAAATAATTGAGTTAGTATTCCAGTCAGTTTGAGTGGGCCTTCCAGTCAGTGAGTGGGCCTTCCAATCACTGTCAGTTGACCTTCCAGTCAGTGAGTGGGCCTTCCAGTTAGTGTGAGAAGGCATTCCAGTCAGTGAAAGGGCCTTCCAATCAGTGTGATTGAGCCTTCCAGTCAGTGAGTGTGCCTTGCAATCATTGAATGGTGCTTCCAATCAGTGTGTTGGGCCTTCCAGTCAGTGAGTGGGACTTCCAGTCAGTGTGTGGGCCTTCCAATCAGTGTGAGTGGGCCTTCCAGTCTGTGTGTGGGCCTTCCAATCAGTGTGAGTGGGCCTTACAGTCAGCGATTGGACCTTGCAGTCAGTGTGAGTGTGCTTTCAAGTCAGAGTGATTGGGCCTTCCATTCAGTGAGTGGCCAGTCACTGAGTGGGCCTTCCAGTAGGTGTGAGTGGGCCTTCCAGTAAATATGAGTGGGCCTTCCAATTACTGTTAGTGGGTCTTCCAGTCAGTGTGAGTGGGCCTTCCATGTTAGTGAGTGGATCTTCCACTCAGTGAATGGGCATTCCAGTGCGAGTGGTCCTTCTAGTCAGTGAGTGGCCCTTCCAGTCAGTGAGTGCACTTCCAATCAGTGAGTGGGCCTTCCATTCAGTGAGTGGCCTTGCAGTCAGTGAGTCGTCCTTCCAGTCATGAGTGGACCTTCCATTCTTGGGAGTGGGCATTCCTGTCAGGGTGAGTGGGCTTTCCAGTCATGAGTGGATATTCCAGTCAATGTGAGTGGGCCTTCCAGTTAGTGTAAGTGGGTCTCCGAGTCAGTTTGAGTGGGCCTTCCAGTCAGTGATTGGGCCTTCCAGTCAGTGTGAGTAGGCATTCCTATCAGTGTGAGTGTGCTTTCCAGTCAGTGTGAGTGGGCCTTCCAGTCAGTGAGTGGCCAGTCACTGAGTGGGTCTTCTGATCAGTGAGTTGGCCTTCCAGTCAGTGATTGGGTTTCCAGTCAATGATTGGTTCCCCATTCAGTGAGTGGGCCTTCCAGTCATTGAGTGGATTTCCAGTCAGTGAGTGGACCTTCCAGTCATGAGTGGAACTTCGAGTCAGTGAGTGGAACTTCCAGTCAGTGAGTGTGCCTTCCAGTCAGTATGTGGACCTTCCAGTCAAAGATTGGGTCTTCCAGGCAATGAGTGGGCCTTCCAGTCTGTGAGTGGGCCTTCCAGTCAGTGTGAACGGGCCTTCCAGGCAGTGAGTGGGTCTTCCAGTCAGTATTTGGACCTTCCAGTCAAAGATTGGGTCTTCCAGGCAATGAGTGGGCCTTCCAGTCTGTGAGTGGGCCTTCCAGTCAGTATGAACGGGCCTTCTAGTCAGTGTGAGTGGGCTTTCCACACAATGTGAGGTGGCCTTCCAGTCAGTGAGTGGCCTTCCAGTCAGTGAGTTTGCCTTCCAGTTATGGAGTGGCCTTACAGTCAGTGAGTAAGCCTCCAGTCATGAGGGGAACTTCGAGTCAATGTGAATGGGCCTTCCAGTCAGTGAGTGGGCCTTCCAGTCAGTGAGTGGGCCTTCCAGTCAGTGTTAGTGGGCCTTCCAGTCAGTGTGAGTGTGCTTTCCAGTCAGTGTTAGTGGGCCTTCCAGTCAGTGAGTGGCATTACAGTCAGGGAGAGGGTGTTCCGGTCAGTGAGGTGGCCTTCCAGTCAGTGAGTGGGTGTTCCAGTCAGTGAGTCGGTCTTCAAGTCAGTGAGAGGGCCATACTTTCATTGAGTGGTTTTCCAGTCAGTGAGTGGACCTTCCATTCATGACTGGATCTTCCAAACAGTGAGTGGAAGTACCAGTCAGTGCGTGCACATTCCAGTCAGAGAGTGGGTCATCCACTCAGTAAGTAGGCCTTCCAGTCAGTGAGTGGGCCTTCCAGTCAGTGTGAGTGGAACTTCCAGTCAGTGTGACTGGACTTCCCGTCAGTTAGTGGGCATTCCAGACACTGAGTGGGCCTACCAGTCAGTGAGTGGCCTTCCAGTCAGTATGTGGGCCTTACAGTCAGTGTGAGTGTTCCTTCCAGTCAGTGAGTGGACTTCCAGTCAGTGAGTGGGCCTTCCAATCAGTGTGAGTGAGCCTTCTAATCAGTGAGTTGGCCTTCCAGTCATTGAGTGCGCCTTCCAGTCAGTGTGAATGGCCCTTCCAGTCAGTGAGTGGGCCTGCCAGTCAGTGGGTGGGCCTTCAAGTCAGTATGAGTGAACCTTCAAGTCAGTGAGTGGGTTTTACAGTCAATGTGAATCGGCCTTCCAGTCTGTGAGTGGACCATCCCATCAGTGAGTGGACATTTCAGTCAGAGAGTGGGTCTTCCAGTCAGGGAGGGGACATTCCAGTCAGTGAATGGACCTTCCAGTCAGTGAGTGGACATTTTCATCTGAGAGTGGGTCTTCCAGTCAGGGAGTGGGCCTTCCGGTCAGTGAGTGGGCCTTCCAGTCAGTGTGAGTGGGCCTTCCATCAGTGAGTGAGCCTCCCAATCAGTGTGAGTGGATCTTTCAGTCATTGATTGGGTCTACCAGTCAGTGTGAGTGGGCCTTTCAGTCAGTGAGTGGGCCTTCCAGTCAGTGTGAGAGGGCCTTGCATTCACTGAGTGGGCCTTCCAGTCAGTGTCAGTTGGCCTTCCAGTCAGTTAGTGGGCTTTCCAGTTAGTGTGAATAGACCTTCCAGACAGAGAATGGGCCATCCAGTCAGTATGAGTGGTCTTTCCAGTCAGTGAGAGTGGACCATCCAGTCAGTGAATGGGCCTTCCACTCTGTGAATAGGTCTTCCAATCAGTGTGTTTGTGCCTTCCATTCAATGAGGGGGTCTTCTAATCAGTATGAGTGGGCCTTCCAGTCAGCGAGTGGATCTTGCAGACAGTGAATGGAGCTTCCATTCAGTGTGATTGGGCCTTTGAGTCAGTGAGTAGGTCTTCCAATCAGTTTGAGTGGGCTTCCAGTCAGTGAGTGTGTCTTCTAATCAGTATGAGTGGGCTTTCTAGTCAGTGAGTTAACCTTGCAGTCAGTGATGGAGCTTCCAATCAGTGTGATTGGGACTTCTAGTCAGTGAGTGGGCCTTCCAGTCAGGGAGTGGGATTTCCAGTCAGTGTGAGTGGGCCTTTCATTCAGTGTGAGTGGAACTTCCAGTCAGTGAGTGGACCTTCCAGTCAGAGTGAGTGGTACTTCCAGTCAGTCTGTGGGCCTTCCAATCAGTTTGATTCGGCCTTCTAGTCAGTGAGTGGGCCTTGCAGTCAGTGAGTGGGCTTCCTGTCATTTAGTGGGCTTTCCAGTCAGTGAGTGGGCCTACCAGTCAGTGAGTGGCCTTCCAGTCAGTTAGTGGGCCTTCCAGTATGTTTGAGTGGTCTTTCCACTCAGTGTGACGTGTGGCCTTCCAGTTAGTGAGTGGCCTTCCAATCAGTGAGGTGCCTTCCAGTCAGTGAGTGGCCTTACAGTCATGTAGTAGGCCTTCCAGTCATGAGTGGACCTTCCAGTCAGTGTGAGTGGGCCTTCCAGGCAGTGAGTGTTCCTTCCAGTCACTGAGTGGGTGTTCCCGTCAGTTAGTGGATCTTCAAGTCAGTGAGTGGGCCTTATAGTCATTGAGTGATTTTCAAGTCAGTGAGTGAACTTTCCAGTCAGAGAGTGGGTCTTCCAGTCAGTGAGCGTGCCTTCCAGTCAGTGTGAGTGGGCCTTCCAGTCAGTGTGAGTGTTCCTTCCAGTCAGTGAGTAGGCTTTCCAGTCAGTGTGAGTGAGCCTTCCAGGCAATGAGTGTGCCTTCCAGTCATGAGTGGGGTTTCCAGTCAGTGAGTGGGCCTTCCCTTCAGTGGGAGTGAGCCTTCCAGTCAGTGTGAGTGGAGCTTCCAGTCAGTGTGAGCAGACCTTCCAGTCAGTAGTGGGCCATCCAGTCAGTGAGTGGGACCTCTTTTTAGTGTGAGTAGGCTCTCCAGTCAGTGAGTGGACCTTCCAGTCTGTTTGAGTGGGCTTTCAACTCAGTGTGACATGGCCTTCCAGTCAGTGAGTGGCCTTCTAGTCAGTGAAGTGGCCTTCTAGTCAGTGAGTGGCCTTACAGTAAGTGGTCCTTGCAGTCATTTGTGGACCTTCCAGTCAGTGTGAGTGGGCCTTCCTGTCAGTGTGAATGTGCCTTCCAGTGAGTGTGAGTGGGTCTTCCAGTTGGTGTGAGTGGGTCTTCCAGTCAGTGTGAGTTGACCTTCCAGTTAGTGTGAGTATATCTTCCAGTCAGTGTGAGTGGGCCTTCCAGGCAGTGAGTGGGCCTTTGGGTCAGAGTGAGTGGGCCTTCCACTCAGGGTGAGTGTGCTTTCCAGTCAGTGTAAGTGGGCCTTCCATACAGTGAGTGGCCTTACATTCAGTGAGTGGGCTTTCCGTTCATTGAGTTGACCTTAAAGTCAGTGACTCGGTGTTGCAGTCAGTGAGTGGGCCTTCCAGTCAGTGTCAGTGTGTCCTCCAGTCAGTGGGTGGGCCTTCCATTCAGTGAGAATGGGTCCTCCAGTCAATGAACGTGCCTTCGAGTCAGTGTGAGTGGGCCTTCCAGTAGGTGAGAGTGGGCCTTCCAATCAGTGAGTAGGTCTTCCAGTCAGTGTGAGTGGGACTTCAGGTCAGTGTGAGTGGGTATCCAGTCAGTGATTGGGCCTTCAGGTCAGTGTGAGAGGGTCTTCCAGTCACTGTGAATGGGCCCTCCAGTCAGTGGGTCAGCCTTTCAGTCATTGAGTGGGCCTTCCAGTCAATTTGAGTGGGCCTTCCAATCAGTGTGAGTGGGCCTTCCAGTCAGTGATTGGGCCTTCCAGTCAGTGTGAGAGGGCGTTCCAGTCACTGTGAGTGGGTCATCCAGTCAGTGGGTCGGCTTTCCAGTCAGTAATTGGGCCTTACTGTCAGTGTGAGTGGGCTTTCCAGTCAGTGAGTGGGTCTCCCAGTCAGTGTGACGAACCTTCCAAACAGTGAGTGGGCCTTCCAATCAGTGTGAATGGGCTCTCCAGTCAGTGTGTGGGCCTTCCTTTCACTGTGAGTGGGCCTTCCAGTCAGTGTGAGTGGAAATTCCAGTCAGTGAGTGGGCCTGCCAGTGGTGAGTGGGCTTTCCAGTCAGTGTGAGTGGGCCTTCCAGTCAGTGATTGGGCTTCCTGTCAGTGTGAGTGAAACTTCCAGTCAGTGAGTGGGCCTTCCACTCAGTTTCCGTCAGCCTTCCAGTCAGTGAGTGGGCCTTCCAGTCAGTAGAGGGCCTTCCAGTCAGTGATTGGGGCTTATAGTTAGTCTGAGTGGGCCCTCCAGTCAGTGAGTGGGCCTTCCAGTGAGTGTGAGTGGGTCTTCCACTCAGTGTGACGTGGTGTTCCAGTCATGAGTGGACCTTCCAGTCAGTGTGAGTGGGCCTTCCAGGCAGTGAGTGTTCCTTCCAGTCAGTGAGTGGGTGTTCCCGTGAGTTAGTGGAGCTTCAAGTCAGTGAGTGGGCCTTATAGTCATTGAGTGGTTTTCCAGTCAGTGAGTGGACATTCCAGTCAGAGAGTGGGTCTTCCAGTCAGTGAGCGTGCCTTCCAGTCAGTGTGAGTGGTCTTTCCAGTCAGTTTCAGTGGGCCTTCCAGTCACTGATTGGGTCTTCCAGTCAGTGTGAGTGGGCCTTAGAGTCAGTGAGTGGGCCTTCCAAACACTGAGTGGGTCTTCCAGTCAGTGTAAGTGGGCCATCCAGTCATTGAGTGAGCCTTACAGACAGTGAGTGGGCTTTCCAGTCAGTGTGATTGGGACTTCTAGTCAGTGAGTGGGCCTTCCAGTCAGTGTGAGTAGGCCTTCCAGTCAGTGTGAGTGGGCCTTCCAGTCTGTGTGAGTGGGCCTTCCAGTCTGTGTGAGTGGGTTTCGGGTAGTCAGTGGACTTTCCAGTCAGTGTGAATGGGCCTTCCAGTCAGTGAGCGGGCCTTCCAGTCATGAGTGGTCCTTCCAGTCAGTGTGAGTGGGCCTTCCAGTCAGTGTGAGTGGGTCTTCCAGTCAGTGAGTGGACCTTCCAGTCAGTGTGAGTGGGCCTTCCAGTCAGTGTGAGTGGGTCTTCCAGTCAGTTTGAGTGGACCTTCCAGTCAGTGTGAGTGGGCCTTCCAGTCTGTGTGAGTGGGTTTCGGGTAGTCAGTGGACTTTCCAGTCAGTGTGAGTGGGACTTCCAGTCAGTGTGATTGGGCCTTCCAGTCAGTGAGTGAACCTTCCAGTCAGTGAGTGGGCCTTCCCTTCAGTGTGAGTGGGCTTTCCAGTCAGTGAGTGAACCTTCCAGTCAGTGAGTGGACCTTCCGATCAGTGTGAGTGGGACTTCCAGTCAGTGTGATTGGGCCTTCCAGTCAGTGTGAGTGGGTCTTCCAGTAAGTGAGTGGACCTTCCAGTCAGTGAGTGAGTCTTCCAGTATGTGTGAGCGGGTCTTCCAGTCCGTGTGAATGGGCCTTCCAGTCAGTGTCAGTTCGTCTTCCTGTCAGTAAGTGGTGTTCCAGTCAGTTTGAGTGGACCTTCCAGTCAGTGTGAGTGGGTCTTCCAGTCAGTGAGTGGAACCTCCAGTCAGTGTGATTGGGCCTACCAGTCAGTGTGAGTTCGTCTTTTAGTCAGTGACTGGGTCTTCCAGTCAGTGCGAGTGGACCTTCCAGTCAGTGTGAGTGGGCCTTCCAGTCTGTGTGAGTGGGTTTCAGGTAGTCAGTGGACTTTCCAGACAGTGTGAGTGGGCCTTCCAGTCAGTGAGTGGGCCTTCCAGTCATGAGAGGGCCTTCCAGTCAGTGTGAATGGGTTTTCCAGTCAGTGAGTGGACATTCCAGTCATCAGTGGGCCTTCCAGTCAGTGAGTGGGTCTTACAGTCATTTTGAGTGGGCCTTCCAGTCAGTCAGTGGACCTTCCAGTCTGTGTAAGTGTGTCTTCCATTCAGTGTGAGTGGGCCTTCCAGTCAGTGTGCAGTCCTTCCAGTCAGAGTGAGTGGACCTTCCAGTCAATTAGTGGACCTTCCAGTCAGTGAGTGGGCCTTCCAGTCAGTGTGAGTGGACGTTCCCGTCAATGAATGACCTTCCAGTCAGTGTGAGTGAGGCTTCCAGTCAGTGTGAGTGGGCCTTCCATTCAGTGTGAGTGGGTCTTCCAGTGAGTGGACCTTCCAGTCAGTGTGAGTGGGCCTTCCAATCAGTGTGTGTGTGCCTTCCAGTCAGTGTGAGTGGGCCTTCCACTCAGTGATGGGTCTTCCAATCAGTTTAAATGCACCTTCCAGTCATTGTGAATAGGCCCTCCAGTCATTGAGTGGGTCTTCCAGTCATGAGCGGGCTTTCCAGTCAGTTTTGGGCCTTCCAGTCAGTGGGGTGGACCTTCCAGTCAGTGTGTGGGCCTTCCAGTCAGTTGAGGCTGGACCTTCTAGTCAGGCTACCAATAATGAACATAAGAGGTTTAGCCAAGTGTTTCAATCTGGGACAGTGGGATCTCATACTCCCATCTCCCCATTTCTATCTTCCTGCATTTAATCTATCTTCTGCCTCAACCGTCCCTCAGAAGGGGCCCTTGACTGCTGTCAGGGGAGAGGGTTAATGACCACTCTGGCCTCTTAAGCAGATGGTGGGTGTGAGCTGCGGAAGTCAGTAGAACCTGCAGAGGGCCCGTCTAAGGGGCTCGGTAGAAGCTGGGAGGCAGCTCCATGCAACAAGTCTCCCCAGCTCCTTCACTGCCCATCCAGCCTACTGGTCACTTCCCATAAATAGCAACAGGGTAGTGGAGTGGCAGACCACAGCACATGGCCCACAGAGCCTGCCAGGATGGTGCGGGGACCTGAGGCCTGCAAGCCTGGGCTCCTGACCTGTCCAGCTTGGTGGCCAGGCCTAGGTTCGGTGCCCACTCCTGCTGCAGGAGCCCCTGCTCTTCAGCACTGCAGATCGGAACCTGCAGGCACAGAACATTCCACCACCTCCCATGACCTCCAACCTCCCATGACCTCTGACCTCCCATGACCTCAACCTGCCACGAGAAATGGAAGTGGGCTAGACCCGAATAGAAATTGAAACGTGAGAATTAACCAACAGTGTCAGTACATTTCCAGACCCTAATTACCATGTTTGGACCAATAGCTGTGAACCAAGTGCTACATAAATCCCCAGACTAGGGTGCTGGTCTGAGAAATCCCGCTGTGTGGTTCTTTCTGGTACTGCAAGGGTTTCCATTCAGTACATCTCTGCCATTAACTCTCACCCGTTATTGTCTGTGGGTTTCTTTTTTGGCATCAGAATTAAAAACCCTGAAATTAGAAGAAATTGGTGGTGAGCTCCTGCAGCACTGGAGAGGGTAGCCCACCATTTAGGAGTTACAACCCTTTTTGGCTACCGAGGCCTGCAACTCTATACAGACAGAAGTGAAAAGTGAGTTCCATTTGGAAATCTGTTTTTTTTTTTTTTTTTTTCCACATGGAGGATCATATTTCTACGACCTTCTGGAATTTTGTGGACTCTGGGCATCTGGTGCATCTGGGCACTGGAGAGGACCATGATGGTTGTTGGCTGGTGACGAGATGAGCAGTGAATGAGGACGGGAGCATGGCAGGACAAAAATAATGCGGCAAAGCACCGTTCCTAATTCTGCTGCTCTTGTGCCAATCCAGGCAGATATCTGTGGACCTAGGAGTAGGAGAATAAACGGAAGGGCGCGCTTGTGTTTCGTGTGCACCATTATCAGTATAGGCAAACTTTGCTCATTAAACATCAACTTAAGAAGTAAGGAAGACTAAGCTGCTGAGGCCAGTCTAATTTTTTGGTAGGCAGGGTAAATATGAGCCTTTCAAAAGAAAAATGCCTCGGAATTTGGGGGGCACCAGGGCTGTGGGTCTGATATAAGTGTACATCTTAAGTTCCATTAAAAGAACCATTGTCTTTTCTTTTAAATGCTCAGGTATGGCTGTACTTTGGTTGTAACTGCTTTTGCTATAGGTGTACAAGACCAAGCTGGTCAACCTGACCGTGTTCCTATCTACTGTTAAGAGTCAGCTGAGTTCCCTCAGGTGGTCACTCTTGGGAACTTGTGAGCAGCCTCTCAGCTCTTCTAGTGCCATCTGCCAGGATGCATCCAGATTTCCTTGATGCTGGCTTCCCTGGGAAGCATCAGGAATTTCTCCTTCTCCAATTATCCTCCTCTTTGCAGCATGTGCCCTGGTTGGCTTTCCAGGGTCTCGTTAATCTCCCTGTTGGGGAAGTCATGTGGCCCACAGTCACAAACCCTTAGAGAAATCCCCTGGGTTCCTGGGTTCAAGCAGACCTCTGAGGGATAGAGACAAATATTGGATATTTTCTTACTCGGCCATTTGACTCCTAAACTTTAGGCTCCAAGTTCTGGTCTTAAACATCAGCAAGTCAGGGAAGCTGCTGTTTTGAGAATCCAGTGTTAAGTAAGAGTACTGGGCTTTACCTTTAATGTCGGCAACTTTACAGCTATTTACCTTTTTTTAAATTGGGGTCAGTATTAGTGCTGGAGGTTAGTCTCACATCATCCTATAGGTGATGGCCTACTATCTCAAGTGAACTTAGGTAGTTATATTAGATGTTATACTCCTGTAAGGCACTAACACAGAACCGTTTAGGTTTGCAAGGAAAATACAAAATGAAATTAACAAAAGTAAAAACATATTTAGTTTGTATAACAGCTATGGACCAGGAAACATAATTTTTATAAAACCAAACCTTTACTTTAAACTTTAGTTTAAAGAGCACTACCTTGGTAAAGTATTTTCTAAACCTTACACTTTAAAGACTTATATACGTGAAAGATAGTTAAAGAAGCTAGTTAAAGTCCCATGATTACACTGATGTTGTTATATTAACCAAGTTTAGCTTTTGCAGAAAAGTTCAGAATCTGTAATGTAGTGTAATAGTCTAAAATAACAGTTGCTATTTAACCAGAGTTATACAAACTCTTATTCTTTTAAGACTAGTTTCGCTAAAGAATAAAGCTTAACATAGGCAAGAAATTATTTTGAAAGATAAGAGCAGATTAAAATTTTAAGAAATCCTTGTACTTCAACACACAGAGTATTAAACTTTGGTTTATATCAGTATATTAATATTTGACCTTAGGGAAGAACATTGAGTAACTTTAACTGCTACTTATGTATGATCAATTTAGTTACATGCAAACTTTTGGAAATTTACCCTCCACAAACCTTCTACAACTTACTTAGACATTATACAAATTTTTACTTTACCACACAAAAGACTTTCTCATCCATAAACATTTCTCTTTTCTTCACCAGTGGATTGAAAAGCAGCAAAGACTGCCTCACAGAGAAACAGATATCCTCTTCTTAAAACCTGAGTTATGGAGTGACAAGGAACACAGCCTCCCTCTAGTCTGCCATCTTGGATCTCAGTGGTCCCTCTAGTCTGCCATCTTGGATCTCAGTGGTCATTTATTCTTATATTTATTCCTTCAGTTTTTATAACCTCCTCTGTGCCATCTGCCTTCCTGGGAGGACACTCGTGTGGGCAGGGCCCAGGCAGGCCAGGCTATCGGTGGACCCCAAGCAAGGGTGGGCAGCTGGCAACAAACCCAAAGAGTTGTCTTGATTTAATATTTAGCAGTGGATTTTTTAGCACTTTAGCTTTGTAAACTAATCAGATGTCTCCTCTAACAAATACACTTATAACTAACCCCACTGACATTGATGTTAAGTCTCATTTACTCATTTTTTACTGTAAAAACCAAGATATCAGACAAGTATAGTTAACAGCACTAGCTATCTCTTCTTTCCTGTTGCAGAAAAGTCCTAGAAATAATGGATATTACATTCCAGACATTTTATGGAAACCAACACTCTGTGAATTGTCTGACCACCTAGAAAAACTTGTGAGTTAGTAATTTTAAAGGCATCTTTACTTTCATCTGTTTACCTAATTTAAAATTGAACATTTAAAGTCATGTGAACTAGAAGATATTTGGATCCATTTCTCTTTTAAAATTTAATTTGTAAGTGCTCATTTACCTATATGAAAATTTTGAAACCATGTACATGATAAATGGACACAAGCACATATGTACACAAAACAACACAATACACAGGTGTGCACACATCCACAAAAGAGACAGAAAACAGAGGGCTTGCAGTTGTTTGTACATAGATCTACACAGGCAGGAGGCAGTACTACTGTTGTTTATTAAAACCTCTATTAGAAGTGTGGAGCTTAAAACAAAACCCCAAAACCAGTAACCGTGACAGGGTGGTAGATTGCAAAAATGCAAAAACAACCAAAATTATTCCACTCTGATCTCAAAGTTTATTCTCTAAATAACTATCATGAATAGGCCACAAATACAAGGGTGTAATAAATATCACTTTCTTAATTTAATTTTGAGAAACCCTCTATTAGATTTCCATTTTTAGGTTTTTGAAAAAGGAGATTCTCCAATGTATTTCAGAGCTCACCTTGAAAATTCGGCCTCTGAACAAAGACAGAGTTTAAAAACCTCTATAGTTAGATAAAAGAAGATTGATGGGAAAATTATTTCAATTTAAGCATGCAGGATAAATGTAAATTCACCATAAAACCTTTATCTCTAAAATATAGATTTTTTTCAAAAAACAGGAGTTCTTAAAAAAAAAGGGGCATGGTTGTAATTAGTAAAGGAGCATGCAGAACATCTTTATCAGACCAAAGTGCACTTTTGGCTGAGATTAGAGTCACCTCAGATGTTGAAAGAATGAGAGAGCCCTGAAATCTTTAGGTAATGATTCTCAAGATAAAGAAGACTTGATCATTCCATTTCCCCCCTCGTGCTGCACGTTTAGGGAGGAGCTTGTTAAGAAAGCAGGGTGGCAGAGGCAGAGTGGCAGAGTGCAGGAGCAGAGAAGAGAGTCAGCCTTTTAGACTTGGATTCAAAAATGACACTCTCTTTTTCTTTTGGCCTCAAATCGGTTGGGGGCATTCAAGCTCTGTAAGACCTGGAGAGGTGGCCACCTGGCAGAAGCTAAGAAGCAAGGGAAGCTGCTGTTTTGAGCTTGAAAGGCAAGACCTCATACACAGGGCATCTTGACCCCTTCTCTTTGGTGAAATCAGTCTCTTGAGGTGTGCTCCTGTGGGTTATGTTTCCTCTGGAGACCCTTTTTCCTTCCCCAGTTGGTAATCAGACCAGGTTGGACGCAGGGAACGGTAAGGATCTCCTTGGTCTCAACTGTGATTAGGTCATCCCCTACTATTACTTTTGAGGACAAATGAAAGAGAACAGGGCATGAGCACCTGTGCTGACAAAACTGTCCCCTTGGCTAGGGGACATGTCCCCAATCCTGGAGCCTTCGGGGTCAGCATTTTCTGCCTTTCCTTCCACGACCTCTGACTGGGGCCTCACTCAGAATGGAGGATACTAACTCCTTGATAACTATTTTAATTTAAGGGAGGGCATTTGCCAACCAGTTGTGCCCTTAAAATCGCTTATGTTCCCTTTGTATTTGGGGTCCTCATACTCACAGGACCCTGATTTCATACTATGCTCCTCAATTTGAAGTGGGAGGCAAGTCTGTTAGTGCTCTAGGTGATATATCCATCAGAGAAAATAATAATTTGGATTTCTGAATGAGGACAGATGAGGGGTAGTTTAACTCTGATTAACTAAGACAGATTTTGTAGTCTTTTTTCTTGCCAGTTGAGGGAAGTTCAGAAGAAAATATGTCTTACAAGAGTCTAGAGAAGGTCGTTTAATTTAAAGCTGGGGGAGCTCTCTCTTGAGAATCTCGTACGATGGGTCTCTGTTTAAAAGCAGACAGTATGGACAGAATTGGAGAAGAAGCATTTCTGAAGAGGGAGAAATTGTTTGGCTTATGCTCTGGGGATAATGGGTCACCTCTTTCCCAAAGATCTCAGATCAGACTGAGATTTCATCTCAGGATCCAAGGCGAGGGTGCCCTACACCATCAGGCCGAGTCAATCAGAAAGAGAGAGACAGATAGTGTCAATATTTTGTATCCCTGACAGTTGTCAGGGTCAGACTCAGGACATGAGGCCTTCATGCAGCACCAGGGAATGGCCCTGGCCAGCTGCCTTCAGTTGTCTCTGTCCCACATACCAAATTTCTCCCCACAAAAAAGGAAGGGAAGCAAGTCAGGATGGCATTACCAACACCTGGGTGGAGGGGGATCCAAGCCACCTCTTGACTTTTGAATGACAGCAGGGTGACATTGGACTTTCAAGTCCACACTGTCATGGCAACTCTAGGTCACCTTGGCCCATGCTGACCGTTCTAACTGGATTCCCAACCATACATTCTTACAGGTTTTATGGCTAGGAGGAACTATCCTTATCTTCCAGAATTTCAGAATCTGGTTACAAAAGTCTCTTCCTACAGGGACACTTGGGTTCCTCTTGTCAACATTATTTTGGGCCTGCATTTCTCCTGCAGTGAAGAGGTGGTTTGCTAAGGAATGTGACGTATTCAGTTCACAGAGGCCAGGCAAGGTTGCAGGTAAATTGCTTCTTGGAAAAGAAAGCTTGTGGGGTGAGCACAGTGGGCCCATTTGATAGCATTATTATTCACAACATGTAGCTTTTGCAATGTCACAGATGTCCTCATGAGCTGTAGGTGAGATGTCTACAGCTATTTGATTTTTATAAAATACCTTTCTTTTGGCATTACCTTTGTATTTAGTAGAGATCCCTTTAGGGCTTTCTTGGTAAAGTTAGTTAGGACTTTTATGTGCCACATTATATCTTTTAGATGAATATGAGGGATAAATATTGGGGCTAGATAATCATACTAGAAAACAGAATCACAGATCAAGCTTGCCTTTGTAGGAGGTTAGGAAGATCTGTAGGTTTCAAACTGACTCAGGAAAAGCTTGTGAGTCTGACAGTCTCCTTTGATAGTCATCAGGCATTCTTATCCTTAAACATTCCTATATAGCCTCCAGCTTCACTTACTTTTGGTGGGGGTTCATCTGCTAATACAGGGGCAGTCAGTGAAGAAGAGAGCTGGAGTCAGGACCTGACCTGGGGGCTTATGGAGCAGGTAGTCAGTAGGGGGCTGATGGAGAGGGGAGTCAGCAAGAGTCAATTGGATGCAGAGCAAGGCTGGCATGATGAGGGTGAGATGGCAGGTGAGAGGAAGCTTGGAGGTCAGGACCCTCAGGCCATTTGCCATTTCATTGGAGGAAATTGTTTAAGGCTTGGAGGCCTTTGGGAGTCAAAGGTCCTGAATTCTTGAATTTGGGCCACTAACTTGGGTTGTCCAATCTGGATTGTGGTGAGTATGTGTACTCAGACTAATGAGGCATTTATCTTGAGATCAGATTGAAGGTGAAGGACTTTAAGAATTTTAATGAGAAAACCTAAGGTGTCGCCGCCCACGGCAATTTGTTACCGCCTGCAGCAACAATTGTGCAGGTATTTATCAGAGGTGGACTGGAAACTAAGCTATTTCTATTTTTGTGCTGTTTCCTTCCTTGCTTGCTTGTTTTTTTATAGAGGATAGAGGAAATGAGGCTTACTTGCTTTGAGAGGAAGTTTTAGAGAGAGACAGGCTTGTTACGCTTTCTTAAAGGTCTGCTGCTTCTTAGAGGTGCGTCCTGCATCCTGTGAACTAAAGGTACTGTCTACCTAAGGTGCTTTAGTGATGCGTCCCGCGTACTGTGATCTGTGATCTGCAACCTAAAGGTGTGTTCTCAGTTCTCTGCTCTGCGATCTGCCTTCTGCTTGCCTGCCGCTTTCTACTGCTTGCCACTTGTGCTTCTTTCTGCTAGTTGCTGCTTCTTGCCTTCTACCTACTGCCCGCTTATATTCCCTCCAGGAGGCGGAGGGCGGGGCCATGCCAGTTGAGATCAGGCGAGGAGCCGGCTGCCCAATCATGAGCAGGCGCGATCAGGAGCACTCGGGAAGACCTGTGCACGCATACCGCCATGTGATCAAAACAACTTCTGGCTGGCCACCAGGCACCATCCTGGCACAGCGCACATGGCACAGCCCCCAACACTAAGGGGGAGTCCCATGGGATGGACTGGTTTGCCCCCATGTTGGAGAGGTTTGACGGGTGGTGCTTGATATCAAAGTGTCCCTTGATGGCTCTTGTCACCAGACAGAGTTTCCTGGGAGAATGAAAGGGCATCCCTTCCACAATCTCAGTGGTGGAGGACCTCCAGGGTCCAGATTGAAGCAGGCCAGAGACACCCACCCAAAGCACCTTTACCAGTGAAGGGACAAAGGCTTAACAAGGCTACAGCCATTACTGCTCCCCTGCCATTTTGCTGCTGCCATTGTTCTGCTCCCCCGCTACAATTTTGAAACCTAGATCTGGATCTAGGTTCATGGGATCTAAGGAGCCCATGAAATTCCTTGTCAGCCATTGGTCCAATTGTTATTAGCCCATAAACGTCCACTGCTTAAGCTCATTGTTTTTTTTTTTTTTTTTTTTTGGTTTTTTTTTTTTTTTGCGGCACTGGGGGTTGAACCCAGGGCCTTGTGCTTGCCATGTAAGCACTCTACCAACTGGGCTATCTCCCCAGCCCCGTCCACTGCTTAAGAATAGCTCCCCTGCCATGTCTGCCTCCCCTTCTCACCCTCGAGGGCAGACACTCTGCTCATCTTCTTAATACAATCTCTGTGTGAGTTCCTGCATCTGGAGTGGTTTTCTGGGTGCTTTCATTGGTGCTGTGACTTGGATGGGCTCTTCTACTGCCACTCAGGTGAATGGACTCCCATCTGATGCCCCAGACCGCTGGATGCTGGTCTCACCTTCCGTTCACCTGGATGCCCCATTCCACATCCACCACTGGCTTTCAGATTGGTGAGTGTTCCCCTAGGTCGACTTAAACACTCCTCTGCTGACCTGAGACATGACTGTTGATCGTCCGGTGCCCTCGAGGTGGTTGAGGAGTGGGGTTCCCCCAGTCACGATTTTACAGTTATGGTTGACCCCTTAGTGGACCCCACCTGAGGGGTGAGTCACCCATCGTTATGGTGGAAATTTCCTCCCTGGGTGGAGGCTCCCCTTCGGTCTTCCTCTCACAAGTCCTGGCACCACGTCCTCACCCCCTGGGCTTTTGCCCGGCACACCCTGATGGGAGCGATGACCCCCCTCACTGTGCTGCCACCTCGTCTCCAGTCAACTCGTCTGTGACCTCTGGACGCCTTCTCATTCTCTCTCTCTCTCTCTCTCTCTCTCTCTCTCTCACACACACACACACACACACACACACACACACACACCCTTGAGGACAGACACTCTGCTCGTCCACATAATAAAATCTCTTGTGTGAGTTCCTGTGCCTGAAGTGTTTTTCTGGGTGCTTTCAACCATTAAGCAGAAACCCCCACCATATATGTGACAGGCAAGTTTCTCTTCTTATCAGAGAGTTTTTTGCACAGGACATCAGCTATCAGCAAAAATCTGCAGAAGGCATTGTGGTTAGTAGCTTCCTTTTTGTTCATAAATGCCGTTTTCAGAAAGAACTTGTGAAACCTGTCTGTCTAGAGGATGGAACCAATCGTGCTTGTCATATGAACCTCCTAGGTCCCCCCACACACACTGGGTTTAAAGTTCAGAGAATTTCTAAACTCACTGTTCAGGGGAAGAATTCTTATGCATGAGCCACCTCTGAACCCTGCAGTCAATAAATCTGCTTCCTGAAAATTCCTCAGATGTCCAGCCTCTTCTGTCCTACTTCAAGTCAAAATGTGAGGACCTTGGGCAGGGTGACTCAGAGAGCAGAGGGATCTTACCTCTGAAGAATGAGAAGGCCAGTGTTGCACGTGGGAACAGAGTGGCAGAAAGCAGTCTCTGATCCGGAGGTCTGAATACATAAGAGAAGGAAGGACCTGGAGGGAAGAGGGTCAGAAGGAGGCTGCCTCCTACACCAACGGAGGGCCTGAGACAGATCCTTGCTCCATCCACATGGCAGTAAGGCAGCGAAAACCTATCCCAAGGTTGGGCTTGATTTCAGGTCACATACTGGCTGCTGTTGAGCTACGGTGGACTTGGAGAGCACGAAGGGCCTCCCTCTATTAGGAGGAAAGAAGGAAAGAAACGAAGGGGAGATGAGAAAAGAGGGGAGAGGGCCACTAGGGATGGGGAGGGGAGAGAGGGCCAAACCCGCCCCAGGTTTCAGCACCAAATGGAAGGAAATGAAAGGGAATAAACAAAGAAAAAGAGGTGGAGACAGACCTCGACAGATCAGCAATGCTTTCTTTATTAGGCAATGCAGGAGCACATTTTCAAGGGGAAAATGGCAGCAGGCTACAACGAGGGTCTGAGCCACATAGGGTGTAGCAGGGACAGGTCATGGAGGAGTTGGTGAGTTGCTTTGGGCAGGCTTACTTTGAGTGGGCAGGGGATTTTGGCAGATAAGAGAGATTGTAACAGGTCGAATTCCTGAGCTCTTTTTCCCTGAGGGTTTTGTAAGTCTCCATGTCCTTCAACCCCCAGAGATACTGGTCTTCAGTGGGTCTGGAGTGAGGAATTTGCAGGTTTCCTTGGCTCCCAGTGTAGCAGTGGTCCACTTTATTCTTTGAGCTGGCCCTTGCTGCTCTGCCACTGCAATCTATGTTTACGATGGACATGTTTCTTTCTCTTCCTCTCTGCCTGCTCCTCCCTGATCTCTCCCCTCCCTAAGCTCAGGGGAAACAGGATTACCTTTCTTCCCCTCTTCCCCATGCTAGGCAGATTAATCTGTCCCTGAGCACACACCCACCATAGGAATGAAGTAATCCAGACTTTGTGGGTGGTGCCAGAAGACCTCAGAAATGACTATCTCCCAGGTTAACGATGAATTACAACTCCAAAGGGAACACATGGACTGCAGTCACCTCTTTAAAGTTCCCTGTTCCTGCTGATGGACAGGCTGATCCTGCTGGCCAGCTGACCATCCCTTGAGTTATACTGCTCCTGTTATACTGCACTCAGGTGCATGGGAATCACCTGGGTATTTTGTTACAATGCGGATCTAAGACAGGACAGAACAGGGGACAGGTGGTGCTAAGCCTGCATCCCCAATCTGGTGTGAAGTCTCTGTCCTCCCCACTCCCACGATGTAATGGAGGCGCCTACGTATTCTTATTCACATCAACCACCATCTCCAGCGGTAGGGCCCTGTGGGACATAGACAGCCCTGGGTCTCAATTCACAGTCTGTTCCCCAGTAATAGCTCTACATTTGGACCCTAACCCATAACTTATCACCTGATAAATCCTTCCATTCTCAAGCCTTGATTCATGATCTTTACGGGCTGCAAGTCTTCCTGCCCCCCACTCTCTATTCTCAATTAAATCAGCCATGCACACAAGTGCGTGGCCATGACAAGTGACTCGTCTCTTCCACAAGAAACTGCTTACGGCAGTGATTAATAAACAGCAGACCCCGCCAGCCACTCAGTGGGCCAGCCTTTGTCCTGGGGCAGTTCTGTTTCTGGAGGTGGACCCCTCCCCACTTTCCTTTCTGGATTAAATCTCTGCTTATATATTTGTACTCGCTTCCCATGGAGTTTCTATTGTTTTTTGGGATTGAACCTAGGTTGCTTAACTACTAGGCCATATTCCCAGCCCCCTTCTCAATATTTAAATAAAAAATATTTAAATCCATTGTAGATGGACACATACCTTTATTTTATTCATTTATTTTCATGTGGTGCATGAGGATCGAACCCAGGGCTTCACACATGCTAGATAAGCACTCTACCACTGAGGTGCAACCCCACCTTAAGCTTGGCCCTTTTTATTTTGGGACAGGGTCTTGGTAAATTGCTCAGGCTAGCCTCAACTTGTGATGCTCAACCAGGTCTGACCATTACTTGCAGTTTTCATTGACACACCAAGTTGCCAATCAAACTCTCTTTCAGCAGGCCTGGAATTTGTACTCTGTGGAGATGCTGATGTTACTTGTATAGAAGCCCCGTTTGGAATCTAAAGTCCTCGATTGTTTCCAAATGTTGCTGCACACTAAAATCACCAGGGATCTCTGACAAAAACTCTGATGCCCATCTGCACCCCATAAACATTAAGTCAGATCGGGGGGGAGATTGTGAAGTCTGAGGTGATTCCAGCGTGCAGTTTTGAGAAGCCCAACTCTAGGCCACCCCTGTGTCTCTGGCTTCCCTGATTAAGCTACTCCATTACACAGTGAGTCAAAGCTAATGTCAGGATGCCAAGAAAATCCCTATCACAGAGTACAGATCCACTTGACACTCTCCTTCACGTGACAGTTAAAGCCACTCTTTCTGCACAGCGCTCAGCTGCCACAGAAAGCCAAAGTGTGCAGCAAAGACACCTTTCAAACCTCGTAGAAATATTTCCCTTAGCATCTTCCATAGCCCAAGTTCATTAAGTCATTGGTTATTCATATGTAAAAAAGCGAATGTGTGGTGTTGATGCTAAAGAAACAAGACGTTCTTCACATCTGCTGAAGATGGCAAGGAAGACCGTTCAAGGGGGGCCACAAACTGGAGTTTTCTCCCTGGGTGAGAGATGCGGGCTCACCTCCAGGTGGACAGGGGAAAGTGGAACTTCACCTTCAGGAAGCAGCTGTGAGTGTGGGGTGGGCGGCAGGGAGATCAGAGCCCGGAAAGTTGCCAAGAGGGGACGTCAGGGGTGGGGGATTCCGGCTCTGCCAGCTAAGAATTCTTGAAAACAGGCCAGGTAATCAGAAGAGAAGCCCCATCAGCCAGGGAGGACAGCCAGGTGCACAGACAGGGACTCCGGCTAAACTGCCTTAGCACAGTCCGTGCTAAAATTGTTGGCTACAGAGACCAATGCATAAGTCCAGAAGTTAGGGCCTAATTTGGAGAAGAATGCAGAGAAAACTGACTAAAGGTTAGTCTCTGTCATTGGTTAAAAGAATTTCTAAGGAAGTTGGTTGAGGTGGCGCACATGTGTAAGCCCAGCTTGCTTGGGAGGCTGAGGCAGGAGGATCACAAGTTCCAGGTCAGCCTCCGAAACTTAGACCCTATCCCAAAATAAAAAGGAGCTGGGGGTGTAGCTGTGTGGTAGATGGCTGCTGGGTTCAATTGTCAGTAATACAAAGAAAAAAATCTAAGTAATGAAGTTATTAGAGATCAGTTGATATAAATTATCTAAGAATATTAATAATTTTAATGGGTTGACAATTTTTCTGACATCAGCTATATAAATCTAGGAAATGGAAAGGTGGAAACATACAAATTAGTTTCATTATCCACTTAAGTGAGATTTTAAAAGTCTCTAATGACAATATTAATACAATTACACTTAACTGAGTTAATGGCTAATTCAATACTGAGAATTGACAATAACTACTGGTTTTAAGATCTCTTAAAAGTAATTGTTGCTGACCATAGTGGCACATGCCTGTAATCATGGTGGTTTGGGAGGCCGAGGCAGGAGGCAGCCAGTCTCAGCAACTTAGTGAAGCCCTAAGCACCTTAGTGAGAAAAATAAAAAGGGCCAGGGATGCGACTCAGTGTATGGGTGTCCCTGGGTTCAATCCCTAATATCCACCTACCAAAAATGTAGTTGTTAAATATAAATCTGTGTGCAAGACAGATTCTCTCCAACAGAGGTTTAATCAGTTTCTTACCCTCACTCCCAAAACTGTCTTCACATAGCAGGTGCAAAGATAATTTTCCAGAAAGCCACAACTCTCATACAGATAAAAAAAAAAATTAGCACATTACAGACTTAATAACAAAGAGCAGACACTTTCAGACACCAGGAGATAGGGGACAGACAGATGTGCATGGTGGGAAATGAGGTGAAGGGGATAGTTCTAGAAATAGGCCCACTGTGCTGACCCACATGCTTTCTTTTCCAAGAAGCAACTTACCTGCAGCCCTGCCTGGCTAAGTGAACAGGATATATCACGTTTCTCAGCAAACTCCCTTTTATCTGCAGGAGAAACAAAGACCTAAAATACCAACAAGGGGAGCCCAAGTTGCCCTGAAAGACCAGATCCTGGAACTCAGGGAGATAAGGACAATTCTTTCTAACCACAAAGTCCATAAGACTCTATGGTTAAGAATCCAATTAGAACCAATCAGCATGGGCCAAAGTGACCTAGAAGTGTCATGGCTGTGGGGACTTGAAAGTCTGATATCATTCTGCTGTCAATCAAAAGTCAAGAGGTGGACCTGGGTGGGACTCTCTGGAAACTTCTCTGGGATCCCCAATAAAGCTAGAGCAGGAGAGGCACACTGTCCCTCTCCTCTCTGAGAGAACCTGGACCACAGCTGGGCCTTACCCCTGTTCCCAATTCTTTCAGGGTTTTACCCTGTGAGACCATTTAGGACCATTTAGGACCAAAAGTTGCTGGCTTCCAGAGCAGAGGCCAGCAATTCTCTTCTGAGAGGTAATAATTTGATTCTATGAATGCTGTTGGGTAGGTCACTGGGAGTGAAGCCAGGGGTGAAGAGTTGGCCCAGGACTTCCTTCTTTGCAGGTAAGCAAAAATTCGGCAGCTTCTAGGCAAAGAGGATGAGAAAGGGAAGAGCCGGGGCCCTGAGGAATTCAGGGGGTTGAGGAGGAAAGGAGCTCAGCAAAGGACCAGCCCTGTACCCCCAGGTTAGGTGCACGCAGCAACGTCAGCACCCTTCCGATTTCGGAGCATCTGTGGCCAAGTTCAGCTGAAGAAGCAGCAGCATCTCTGCCCTTGAAGAACCGTAGTTTCTGGTTCCTGACAGTTTGGAGGCCAAAAAGAGAGAAAGGAGCATGGTTTGTTACAGTGCAAAGGCTGCGACCAAGCTGAGGTGGCCGGAGACCCCCTCCTCATCCCCGTTCTCGCAGACAAACCAGAAAGCTTTCAGAACTGAGGTTTGGAGTAACAGTTATGAGTTTATTGGAAGGGATAGGAAGGGGGAACGAGGACACTCTCGAGGGACAGTGTGCCCTCCAAGAGGAGGACAGTGCCCCTCCTGCCCTCCAGTTTTATTAGAAGTCCCCCCACCGCGGTCCACCTCCTGGCCTTAGACGGCACAGGGACTGCCTGACACGGAAGAAGGCAGAGTCAGAGAAGCCGAGCCCCCTGCTTTTGCCTCGATTCCCTGCCCCGCTACCGGTTCACTACCCTTTGAAGAGCCCCATCGAGCTCTCCTTGTGGGGGTCCTGGTGTTTTGGTTGCAGGGCGTCGGGGATTGTGACGGTTTCTGTGACAAGGGAGGGTCCGGGCCACCCGGCAGGGCGCGGCGTGGTCTTGGGGGCTGTGACCATGGCGGGGAGGTTTGACACCGGAAGGCTCCCGGGTCTCCGGTCGCCCTCCAGCCCTGCTGCTCTGCCTTCTTGGCCGGCTCGCTGCCCAGCAGCGGAATCGGGGTTGGTGTTGCGTAAGTCAGGAGGCAACCAGGGTCGGACGGTCAGCCGAGAGCAGACCCCTCGGCCAGGGAAAATTCCTCTAGGCTTTGATAACTCCAAGGGCGCGCCTGGGAAAGAAAAGGGAACTAGTTCCCCCCAGAGGAGACTCCGAATACGCCTGCGCACGGCGAGCGGTCTCCGATGAGGATGCTCCTGGGCCTCCAGGGGTGGGAGACCCAGGAGTGGAGGAGGAACGCTGGGACCGGCGGGGAGAGGCTGCTCCGGAGTGCGAGCGCGGAGGCCGCAAGGCGGCACGCTTTCTAGAAACATCGGGCGCGCTCAGACTGCCCGCAGCGGCGGGTCTGCACAGCTGGACGGTCGGCCAGAGCTGCACCTGCAGCGGCTGGTCTGCACAGCTGGACGGCCGGCCAGAGCTGCACCTGCAGCGGCTGGTCTGCACAGCTGGACAGCCAGACGGCAAGCGCTTCACCTGCCGCGGCGAGTCTGCACAGCTGGACAGCCGGCCAGAGCTGCACCTGCAGCGGCGGGTCTGCACAGTTAAACAGCCGGCAAGCGCTTCACCTGCAGCGGCGGGTCTGCACAGCTGGACGGCCAACCCGCAAGCGCTTCACCTGCAGCGGCGGGTCTGCACAGCTGGACAGTCACAAGCGCAGCACCTGCTTCGGGGGCGCACCTCCGAAGGCCCGGCGGGGCAGTCGCGGGGTCGCCAGGAAGTCCCCACCGCAGGCCCCGGCGGGAGGCCAAGTGAACCCCCTGAGCCCGCCAGCCGGCCCCGGGGACCCCTGTACCTGGCCCTGCGGGGCAGCGCCAGGTTCCCAGGCTGTGGAGCGCAGGCGACCTAGGAGCGGTTCGTAGATGACAACGTGGAAGACGAGTTGTGCGGGGAACCCAGGAGAAGGCGGATTAGAGGAGGGGGCAAGGCCGACTCGGGTGGCTGGTGGAGGAGAGTGAGGACGAGATACTGGGATCCAGAGAAGTGCCAGGAACCGCGGAGCAGAGTGGCGCAGCGGAAGCGTGCTGGGCCCATAACCCAGAGGTCGATGGATCGAAACCATCCTCTGCTAGCTCTTCTTTTCAGCTTTTGCCACTTTCCAAGCTTTCCGCAAGCATACCCGGGAGAGGCACGCGGCGTCCGGAGAGCCGCTGGACTGCCTGCCTGTCCTCTTCTGCCTGTGTCAGGATTGTCTGGCGACCTGTGAGGACTGGCGGCCCCTTGCTCCCGTCTCCAGGCCCGCGCGCCACCTGCTTTGCCCTCCGCAGAGGTCTTCAGTGTGAAAAGCTAGCTTGACCGAGGCCGCGACGTTGCTTCACTGCTCGGTCTCCCTGTCTTTAAACAGATGGAGTTCAAAATAAATGGGGAGTTAAACAAAAACCAGAAATAAGCTAAGTTAGATGCGGCTCTCCGTGCGGCAGCCGGCTGGGCGCAGCTGGGCGGCCTCGCTCCCTGTGCGGAGCCGCGGCAGCTGCGGGGCCAAGTTCGCGAATTCCGAGCCGCGAAAGGCGCGGCGCAGGCGGGCGAGAGAGGACGCGAGGTCACCAGGGCGAGCTGCGGGCGAGCTTGACTCGTGCGGGGTGGATTTCCAGGGCGAGCTGCGGGCCAGCTTAACTCGTGCGGGGTGGATTTCCAGGGCGAGCTGCGGGCGAGCTTGACTCGTGCGGGGTGGATTTCCAGGGCGAGCTGCGGGCGAGCTTGACTCGTGCGGGGTGGATTTCCAGGGCGAGCTGCGGGCGAGCTTGACTCGTGCGGGGTGGATTTCCAGGGCGAGCTGCGGACGAGCTTAACTCGTGCGGGGTGGATTTCCAGGGCGAGCTGCGGGCGAGCTTAACTCGTGCGGGGTGGATTTCCAGGGCGAGCTGCGGGCCAGCTTAACTCGTGCGGGGTGGATTTCCAGGGCGAGCTGCGGGCCAGCTTGACTCGTGCGGGGTGGATTTCCAGGGCGAGCTGCGGGCGAGCTTGACTCGTGCGGGGTGGATTTCCAGGGCGAGCTGCGGGCCAGCTTGACTCGTGCGGGGTGGATTTCCAGGGCGAGCTGCGGGCCAGCTTGACTCGTGCGGGGTGGATTTCCAGGGCGAGCTGCGGGCGAGCTTGACTCGTGCGGGGTGGATTTCCAGGGCGAGCTGCGGGCCAGCTTGACTCGTGCGGGGTGGATTTCCAGGGCGAGCTGCGGGCGAGTTTGACTCGTGCGGGTGGATTTCCAGGGCGAGCTGCGGGCGAGCTTGACTCGTGCGGGGTGGATTTCCAGGGCGAGCTGCGGGCGAGCTGCGGGCGAGCTTAACTCGTGCGGGGTGGATTTCCAGGCCGTTCTCCCGGCCGCGACCTTCGGAAGAGGGTGTCGTATCTGTTACTCAAGAGTTCGGAACACGGGAAACTGCCCATTCTTAAAGGCCAAGAAAACACGGGAGGCAGCGGCGGGAACCGGCGCCTGCCTAGGGCCGTACCTTTCATTCTTCACCCGACTCTGCGCCTTCCTGAAGCTTCTTCCGCTACCGAAGCCCTGGTGAAATGGAAACTTGGACCTCCCGCGGTCGGAAGCCGCCTCCGCCAGCAGGTGCGGCCTCTAAGGGCGCGGCCTGCGGTCTCAGCTCCGGGGAGCTCACGGCGGAGCGGAGGTCACCCGAGCCCGTTTCCTCGTCGTGTCCAGTCATAAAGGTTGCACCACCTGTGTAACGAACAAGCCGTTCAGATGGAAAGCTCGGTAGAACGAAGGCCGGGTGCCCGAGGCCCAGCGCCCCTGGGATACTCCAGCGATGTCCCTGGCACCTGGGTGATTAATCCGTCGTTTCATATAACGAATGAGGGGCGCTCCGCGGAGCCTGGATAGCTCAGTCGGTAGAGCATCAGACTTTTAATCTGAGGGTCCAGGGTTCAAGTCCCTGTTCAGGCGCTAGGCGGCTCTTTTGGGCCAGGTTAAATCTGCGCACCTCTGAGCCACATTTTGAGAGCAAGGGGTGTGACACATCTGCCCCAGCAACCGCCCTTTCCCACCGCTAACTGGAGACTTCCCTGCCTTTCCGAAGGAATGGGAAAATAACATGTTAACCGTGGGACGTGGAGGTGGTTCGGCATCCCCCAGCGGAGACGGGTGGCACCTTTTGAGAGCAGGGACCTTTGCAGGCTGTCGCTGTGGTTCCTTGTGGTTTAGACAGGCTGGGCACGTGTGCTTTCGTTTTGCTGGATTTAAATTAAGGATAAATTAAATTGGGAGAACTGAGTAACGGGCATGTAATATTTCTAGATACAGTCAAGCTGTTCTTCATAAAGACTGTACCAATTTGCATTCCCACCAGAAAAACAGGACAGTGCCGTTCCGCGACCTTGACCAGAGTGGTCGGACTGCAAGCCGAGGTCAGGGAGGACGGTCGGAAGACACCAGCCTCCGGGCAGCATTACAAGGGGGCCGTCCCTGGAGCCGCAGAGGGAGGATGGTCGTGCTGACCCTTTGGTTTCAGGCTCAAGGGTAGCTCTCTTGTTGTTTCAAGCCCCGCGGTTTGCGGAACTTTCTTCTGACTGATCCAGGAAACCCACTGTGCTTCTTTCAGTGCACACACTGGTTTTTCTGATGCATCCAGGTTGCCTCCAATTTTCTGCTACCTCGAATTGCAACGATGACTATCTTCTGTGAAGACATTTGTGGAGCTCAGCTGGAATTTCACCTGGAATATTTCTAGAAATGGGATTGATGGTACTAAAAGGTTATACGGCATTTAATACCACGCTGAAAAATCTAAGACCCAAACTAAGTCTAGGAACTTGCCTTTGTTCCATGTAGAAATGCAGACGTATGTATCCATAAGTAAACACACACACACACACACACACACACAGGAAAGGCATCTAACTCCTAGTGGTCTGAGAACAACTCGCAGGCAAAGGTAAACCTTGAAGTAAATCTGCCATCAGTGAACTTGAGTTGGAGGATGGCGTGAAGGGAGTTCTTAAAGTTTAATGCATCCCTTACTCCTAATGAACTTTTCCTTGCTATTGATGACCTCCTATTTACAGCAACAGTCATAACGACTGCAGCGTTGTCTTCAGATTTCTGAAGTAACATAGGGAATTTGCTTCATAGGCTCTTAAAACAGTTTCCAGGGTGAAAACAGGTGTATTTCCTAGGATCCTCTGCAAAGAATAGTGGGTCGGGCTGCAACCTGCAGGCGTTTCTTCAACACCGCTTCTCCGGACGCACTCGCCGCCTTCCTCGTTAGTATAGTGGTGAGTATCCCCGCCTGTCACGCGGGAGACCGGGGTTCGATTCCCCGACGGGGAGGATAGCGTTGCCTTTTTTTTTTTTTTTTTTTAAATCTGTCACTGGAGTCCAACTGCATGGCTCCTGGCTCTTGCTGGGAGGCCCCCTCGCGGCTACCCCGAGTCCGCCGACGTTTTGTTCTGTTTCTCAGCGGTGGCCGCGCCTCTCCACCCAGGGCTCGCGAGCGTGGCCGAGCTCGCCGCGAGGCTCGGGGCTGCCGCGCGGCCCGGGTCGAGGCCCGGAGGTGCCCTTGGCTGCAAGGCGCGCGGCCTGCGCGGGAGCCGGGTTCGGGTTCCGGCTGCTTCACGGGCAAACCCGGCGTCGTCTTGGCTATTGAGCCTCTCCCGGTCCCCAACTCTCATCTCTACGTTTAGGAAAGGATTCCTGTCGGGAATTCCGGGGAGCTACATGAGTGATGAATGGAGCACTGGTTAATAATCTGCAGAGCCATAAATGTGATGTCTTGGTTGTCTTTTCTACTACGATTCTATTTATATTGGGCAAAAATATTTGGAATCGGAATGGGCAAATATCATTTACCATTAATTACTAACAAGTCAACTTTCCCCCTACAGAGCCGTAAGCAACTCAGTGAGACCCTCTCGCAAGATAAAAAATACGAAATGGGCTGGGGATGTGGCTCAGGGGGTAAGCCCCTCCTGGGTTTAATCCCTGGTACCAAAAAAAAAAAAAAAAAAGACATTTAGATTGACACTTCCATAGCTCTAAATGGTTAAATCATCTGTATTTTTATACATAAAAATGAAAAACCTTGGCGTGGGCCAAAGAAAGTCTGATAATTAATGCCACAATTAGTAGGTACTAGCTAACATAATTTACAAAGTACTATAATAATATGACATGCTAGTTTCTTTTATTTCTTGAATTTGGGAAAATCTAAATGATGTAAAAATAAAAACCTATAAAATTCATTCAGCTGAATTTAGAAGTAAATTTTTCAAAGTCTTATGATTCTTGATGTTTATACTAGCATGTTCACGAACATACTTGATTTAAAGCTTTTTATCTGGAAAAAAATTTGACTTGCAAAATGTAAAGTGATTCAGATGACAGCCTTTACCTTACCTTCATTATCTTTTTTTTTTTTTTTTTTTTCCCCTTTTCTAGCACTGGAGATGGGGCCCAGGGTCTTGCACATGCTTGACAAGTGCTCTACTAATGAGCCACATCTGCAACCCTTCTCTGTACCGTTTTCTTTCTGAACAATTTAAAATAGATTATGTAAACACTCTCCCTGCTTTTCTAAGCACCTCAGTGTACACTACCTAAAAACAAGTCTATTTTCTTACATGATCACTCTACACTTGTCAGACTCAAATTTATAAGGACGAAACATTTTTAACCTAATCTACCATCCATATGCTGATTTTTTCAGTTCATCTAAAAATGTTCTTGGAATTCTTTTTTTCCATCCAAAAAAAAGGATCCATTCATATTCACATATCTCATTTAGCTGCATTCCCTTTACCTTTTATCTAGAATAGATATTTAGGACAATGATGTTTGAAGACGATGGTCTTACCCCACCCTATCCTTTTTTTTTTTTTTTTTTTTTTTAAATCATGAATCATGCTTTGTTTTGCCTTGGACATTTTCTCGTGGTTAGATTGACATCTTGAATCTTCAGCAGTGGTACCACATGGGCAGTATCAGGACATCTCTGGAGTCACATGACCTCTCTGTCCCTCATGCCCCAGTGACATGCATTCTGGTCATCCACTCAAGATGTTGCCTGTTTTGTGTGATCACACTTCTGCTTCTTTCTTGCAATTTACAGGCAGTCTATGGGGAGGCATTTTAAGACAATAAATGTTCATGCTCTTCTTCAAAATTTCCCCCTGGATTGAGGACACAGGAGGCTGAGAAGAGGTGTCATAAACCACTGGGGAGGGTTTACCGTGTCGGGCCTCCTTCAGCCTGGGCTGAGGACAGAACACATACAAACTGACAAGGCCTAGTGATCTCCAACACTTACAAATCATACCATCCATTCCAGAAAGGTTCCCTGCTAGAGGGAATGAGCTAGAAATGCAGGTGGATCATGCGAATGGTAGGTGAAGCCAGAGTCCAGAAGCTCAGTCATTGTTATCATCACTTACTGAGAGTAGCTGTAAATAGGTTGGTTGGTGCACTTCAGGAGACACAAGGCTCTGGTCTGATGGTTTCAGCGGAACACTAAAGGATGAGGGGATTGTCTGCTTCCAAGAGAGGACAAGCTGAGGCAGGGACTGCGAATGCTCTGCCCCAGAGCTGCAGCCTCCCTGAATTCCTGGCAGGACCGTAGCCCACGTTTTAAACCACATAACAGATGGGGCCCCCTGAAGGCCAGCTCACTGCATGTCCACGGCTTTGGTCTCTCCATGTCTTCTTGATGAGTAGATTTCCTCAATATTCACTCTAACAAAGCCATTGCCTACCTGAGTAGAGAAGACAGATGACTTAAAACTGGAAAGGGAGGGAATCCTAAATCTCTTCTTGAGAAAACTCGGAACAATCTAAGGTTAGTTGAAGTTCTATCTCCCTCGTGCCGCCTGGAGTGCTCAGCGCTCTGTTCACACTTCCCTTCACATCCCATAGCTTTGCCAGAGCTTGCTATTAGACATAGAGAAGAAATTCAGGAACGTTTTGGATGAAGGAAGGGGACAGAGGCGACCGATGAATACAGAAGGAAAAGGAGAGAACGAAGCTGTCCTTCCGTGTGAAGCTGAGACAACCTGTGTGGAGCGGCAAGAGTGCTTTCCTGCAACGTGAACAAGAAAGGACGCAGCAGAAGCTGGACCTGCCACAGAGTCTGAGACCCCAATCATCGCTTTCCCTCGTTCCAGGCTCCCCCAGCAGAAAGCGCATTGCAGCTTGACACACGCGTTTGCATTTCTTGACCCATCTCAACCCCTTCCCGTCTTTGGAAGAGAGGGACTTCAATATCAACCGTAGCGAAACGTTTCCAGAGGACGGGTTGCCGCGGGACCGGAGTTCCAAGCAAGGCGCATCACTGTTTGCACTTTGCGCCTGCGGACGGGGAAGGAAGGCCCAGTGCAGGTGAGGAGAAGCCGAGAAAGAAGGGTGGAAGCGGCGAGCGGAAAGGAGGCCCGAGAGGCGCCGAGCGCCGCAGGAGCGGAGCGCTGGCCCAGGCGGCTACGCAGGAAGCCGGGGCGCGGGCCACTGGAAGCTCCGCGGTTCCTCGCCTCCCTTTCCCCGCCCTTCCCGCCACCCAGCCTGGCGAACCTGAGAAATGCCAATCGTGAGGATGCCGAAGAACCCCGAGGGAGACGCGGGCTTGAATCCTGTGCTGTGCGTGGTAACGCTCATCCTTCTTGGCCCACCTTCGCTTACTGCCGTCATTACTGGATTGCACACGTCCCCGCCTGGGTTCATTAAAAAAATGAAAAGGTGCCTGCGCTTGCCCCATCTCCTGGGCTCTGCGGCCGTTTCCCGCAGTCACCGGTCGACGCCAGTGAACTCCTGCGCTCCCTTTCCATCCTCACTTGCCCGGAGACTGCGCATCTGGGAAGGTTGCTTAACCGGTGCGCAGTGTGGAGGCTGGTGATCGGCCCAGCGATGCAAGGTGTGGCTGCTAGCCTGAGCCCGCCTGAGGGAGCACACCTTGGAGAGCCTGGAGTCCCCGAAGCCGTGGGTTCCTCCAGCTCCTCTGGAGATCCCACCCTTTCACCAGCAGAATTAGGACTCAAGAGATCATGCGTGAGGTTCCACCTGGGGAAAAGCGGGCTTTGGATCTTTCAATGTATGTTTCTGATGAAATACTTCGCATTTAAAATCAGGCACAGCAGATTCTGAGATCCAGTTTAAGGGGCAAGAGGGGTAACCCCATAATTTTTCAGATTCAGTGCTTGGTGGAAATCACTTCTCGCCTTTTCTCCTGGGGACAGAGGACATGATGGAGAAGAGGAAATGATTCTGCAGCAAATGCAGCTCTAGCTTGGTACGTTCAGAATCTACCAGGCGAGGCCTTGAAGTCTTAGGCTGACCTCCAACTTGGAATCCTCCTGCCTCAGCTCCCTGAGTCCTGGGGTTTATAGGTGTGTGCCACCCTGCCTAGCCATTTCCAGAGTTTTATAGATTGTCTAAAGCGTAGGGCGGAAGAGCAGGTTTGAAAGGAAAGCACAAAAGGGACGGCCAACCTAACCTCAAAACACGTTAGACTTGGCTTATCATCTGCTCCCCCTGCTGGGAACCAACCCAGCGTCTTCTGTGTGTCAGGCAAGTGCTCTACTCCTGAGCTACAACCCCAGCCCCAACTGCCTTCTGCAGGGTAGGGAAGCTGTGTACTGCCCTCCCCCCCTAAGACTTATGGAATTCTGAGATCCAAGAGACAGATGTCACTGACCCCAGGAGGAGCTTGTGTTCAAGCAGTGGGGCCCAAACGGAACCTCCCCCTCTAGAATAAGGGATTTCAACCACACTAGGTGGGGATATAAACTTGCACAATGTTGAGTAATTAAATTATTTTTCTTGTTCTAATATGCTTCTCCCTGTTGCCATGATTCTACACATCCTTACAATATTTCACAAATGAACTCAACGGACATCTCTAAAATATTCCATTCCACAACCACTGAATACTTTCTTCCCAGGAGCTCATGGAAGCTTCTCAAAAACAGACCATATTGTAGGCCACAAAGCAACTCTCAGAAAATACACACACACACACACACACACACACACACACACACACACACAAATTGAAATCATTCCTTGAATCTTGTCACAATGGAATGAAATTAGAAATCAACGTGACAAACCCTACAGAAACTACATGAACATATGGAGATTGAACAATATTTTTTTGAGTGATGAATGGGTGATAGAATAAATCAAGGGAGAAATTTAAAAAGTCTTAGACACAAATAAGAATAGTGATATAATATACCAGAACCTCTGGGACACTATGAGCACAGTTCTAAGAAGAAAGTTTACAGCTATGAGCATCTACATAAGAAAATATCCCAAATAATCATGGAATTATTTTTTAATGTTTTTTATTAAAGTATTTTTTATTTTTACAGGCACATTTTGATTCATTACACACAAATGGGAAATCATGGAATTATGCATCTCAAGGCCCTTCAAAAAGAAGACAAATCAATTCCAGAACCGTAGAAGGGAAAAAATAATATCAGAACCTAAATCAATGAAGTTGAGAAGAAAAAATAATACAAAGGGTCAATGAAACAAGAAGTTGGTCATTGAAAAGATCAACTTTTCAATGATAATCCCTCAGTCAAACTAGCAAAAGAAAAGAGAGAAAACCCAAATTAATAAAATTAGAGATGAAAAAAGGAGCAATTGCCACAACATCACAGAAGTCCTGTGGAACATTAGGGACTATTTTGGAAACTCAAACTCCAATAAATTGGAAAACCTTGAAGAAGTTGGTACATTTCTAGACATAAATGATCTGCCAAAACTGAATCAAGAGGACCTAGAAAACCAGAACAGACCAATAGCTAGCAATGAGATAGTAGCAGTAATAAAAGGACTTCCAACAAAGAAAATCCCAGGACCAGCTGGATTCTCAGCTGAATTCTACAAGACCTTTAAAGAAGAATTATTGCCAATACTCCTCAAATTATTCCATTAACTAGAAAGGGATGGAACACTTCCAAATTAATTCTATGAAGCCAGTATAAAAATCATACCAAACCAGATAAGGACACATTAAAGAAAGGAAATTTCAGATCAATATCCCTGATGAACATAGAGGGAAAAATACTTAATAAATATTAGCAAATCCTGTTTAACAACAAAGTAAGAATATTATACACCATGACCAAGTTGGTTTTATTCCAGAGATTCAAGGGTGCTTTAATACACTATATCAATAAATGCAACTTATTACATAAATAAAATTCAAAGCAAAAATCATCTAGTCATCTCAGTAGAAGCACCCATTTGAGGCCTTTGACAAAATTAGCACCCATTATGATAAAAACACTGAAAACACTACAGATAGAAGGAACCTACCTCAACAACATAAGGCTAAATATGAAAAACTCAAAGTCAAACTCATAGTAAGAAAAAACTGAAATCAGTTTTTTTTTTTAATCTGGAATAAGACAAGGATGTCCACTCTCACCACTCCTATTTAATGTAGTGCTAGAAAGTCTAGCTAGAGAAATTAGGCAATCAAAGGAATTAAAGGGGTAAAAATAGGAAAAGAAGAAGTTGATTTATCACTGTTTGTAGATGATTTGATCCTATACCTAGAAGATTCAAAGAATTCCACCAAAGACTGCTAGAGCTAATAAATTCAGCAAAGTTGTAGGTTACAAAATCAACATACAAAAATCAATAACTTTCCTGTATACCAAAAATGAATCTGCTGAGAAACAAATTCATTCATAATAGCATCAAAAACAAAACCCACAAAACTTAAGAATAAATCTAACCAAAGAAGTGTAAGACCTCTACAGTGAAAACTATAGATCATAGGAGAAAGAAATTGAAGACCTCAGAAGATGAAGAC
This sequence comes from Sciurus carolinensis, assembly GCF_902686445.1. Lineage (NCBI taxonomy): Eukaryota > Metazoa > Chordata > Mammalia > Rodentia > Sciuridae > Sciurus > Sciurus carolinensis. Next base: position 130,838,384 of record NC_062219.1, read on the forward strand.
ATCTCATGTACATGGATAGGCAGCATGAATATTTTAAAATAACTTATACTTCTACCAAAAGCAATATACAGATTCGACGCAAGTCCCATCAAAATATAAATGACATTCTTCACAGAACTACAAAAAACAGTCCTAAGATTCATTCAAAGAATAAAAGACCCAGAATAGCCAAAGCAATTCTAAGCCAAAAAAAAGATGTTGTAGTCATCATAATACCTGACTGCAGATTATGCCAGAGAGCTAGAGTAATAAAAACTGCATGATACTGGCATAAAGCAGACACAGACCAATGGTACAGAATAGAAGACACACAGACAAATCCAGTCATCTGCACTCGTCCAATCCTTGACTAATTGCCAAAAACATGATGGAGAAAAGATGGCCTTTTTAACACATGGTGCTGGAGAAACTGGTTATCCATATGCACCAGAATGAACCTAGACCCTTATCTCTCATGCTGCACAAAAATCACCTTGAAATGGATCAAAGACTTAGGAACTAGGTCAAAAACTTTGCAACTCCTAGAAGAAAATGCAAGGTCAACACTCAACACACAAACACAGGCAACGGCACTTTCAGTAGGACTCCTAATGCTCAGGAAATCATGCCAAGAGTGAGAAAATGGGATGGCATCAAATTGAAAAGCTTCCGCACAGCAAAGGAAACAATTAGGAATGTGAAAAGAGAAGCTTCGGAATGGGAGAAAAACCTTTGCTAGCCACTCTTCTGATAGAGTATTAGTATCTAGAATACATAAAGAGCTCAAAAACCTTTATACCAAAAAATCTAATAACCCAATTAATAATGAGCAAATGAACTCAACAGACACTTCTCAAAAGAGGAAATACAAATGGCCAACAAACACATGAAAAAATGTTCAACTCATTAGCAATTAGGAAAATGCAAATCAAAAGTACAGATTTCATTCCATACAAGTCAGAATGGCAGGCATCAAGAATACAAATAATAATAAATGCTGGAGAGGCTATGGAGAAAAATGAACACTTTTACACTGTTGGTGGGATTGTAAATTAACACAACCACTGTGGAAATCAGTATGGAGCTTCCTCAAAAGACTAGGCACGGAACCACTACATGACCCAGCTGTACCACTCCTCAGTATTTATGCTGACAAGTCAGTCAGTCATTCAACTGCAGTGATGCATGCCTACCAATGCTTATAGCAGCACAATTCACAACAGCCCAACGATGGGCCCAGCCTAGGTGTCCATCAACAGACGATTGGGTAAAGAACATGTGGCATATGTACACAATGGAGTTTTATCCATACATAAAGAAAAATGAAATCATGTCATTTTAGGCAAATGGGTGGAACTAGAGACCATTATGTTAAGCGAAATATGCCAGGTCAGAAAGTTGAGGATGGTATGTTTTCTGTCCTGTGTGGAAGCTAGAGAGGAAAAGAAAGGTGTGGGTGGATCTGATGAAAACCAAAGGGAGCTCAGCAGAGGAAAGGGAGCAGGGGTGGGGAGTGGGAGGTGGGGAGGTGCAGGGAGGTGCAGGGAGGTGCAGGGAGGTGTTGGCTAAGCTGCCTTGTTAATTGTGTGGGTGAACAAATACGCAGCAACAAATCCCATCACCATGTACAACTACAACACACCAGTAGAGATGTAGAGCAAAAAAGGAAAATGAAAGAGGTACGTAAAGTAAGACAAAAACAAGCAGGCAACAAAACCCAAACCATTTGAAGTCAGGTAGACCTCTACTTGCCATCCTCCTGCCTCAGCCTTCCGAGTTTACAGGGTTTATAGGCGAGCAACACGGCGAGTGGCCACTTCCAGAGTTTCATAGATCATCTGCCTTGAAGGGCGGGCAGAGAAAGTTTGAAAGGAAAGCACAAAAGGGATGGCCAATGGCATTTCTTGTTGCTTTAATACTCTTCCTTGTTGCCCATGGTTCTACATTTCCTTAGGAAATTCACAGACAGGCCAGTTTAATTTTTGGAGAGTTAAATTAAGTGAAACTAGATCAATTCTCACTTTCAAGAGTACAGGTTAGTACTGGTCAAGTATTCCTGTTAGTACTGGTCAAGTATTCCTGAAGGGACAACAAAACAAGCCCGCCATTGGACGCCTGAACAGGGACTTGAACCCTGGACCCTCAGATTAAAAGTCTGATGCTCTACCGACTGAGCTACCCAGGCTCCCACAATGTACTCTGAATTTAGTTTCATAAGAAATTAAATTCACTGGGACTAGCTGGGAGAAAATCAACCCATGATTCCAGGGATTACTAGGGTCTTCCTAAAGTGTGGCTCAGTCACCTGAGCAATGTTGTGAACAGGTCGTTTAACCTCCACACTCTACTATCATTGGACAACCAAGTCGGTGAACGTACACACTTGTGGGAAGAAGGAAGATTATTCCAAGAATCAATTACTGCAGAAAGCAGTTCATGAATCTGGGAGACAGAAGATTCTTGGAGATGGTGATGGCAGGCTCTCCTACCAGATTGGAGCTGGGAACGGGGAAGAAGGCGTCATTTTCAAGAATGATTGAACTGAGGAGAATCCTCCAGAAAATCTAAAGATGGAAGGAGGACTTGAAGGCTGTCACTTTGACACACAGCAGGTAAATCAGGTCCTGTGGTCCCTTTCAGTGTTTTTCCTGCACTTCCAGAAACAGGAGGTCTTGTGTTCTCCAGAGCTGCAGAGCTGGGAGCTGACCAGCAGGCTTTCCTCTCATTTTTGCCTCCACAGTTTTTCTTGAGTCCAACTCAGAGACTGGAATGACCAGTCTGTTCAGGGCAGCACAGCCTGTGGTCCAGTCAGCATCCACTCCTTCTAAAGACCTGCTGGAGCCCCTGTGCAGAGAGAGGGCAGGAACAAGAGCCCAGCGGCCTCCAGTGGCTTTTGCTTCTCCTCACACACTGGGTGCATCTGGATCTGATTCGGTCACCCCTGGTCTCTGCATGCGTCAACCAGTCGAGCTGCAGGTTGCAGACTGGCGTGCCGACATCAAGTGTCCCTCGGTGGAGAAGCTGAAGTCCTCTCAAACCCATTCTGGATACCTCGGACCACCTCCTCCAAGACCTGCCTCCAGTTGTGCGGGTACTGGGGAAAAGGAAAACGGTATTTCGCGTGTCTGTTCGTTTGTTTTAGCATTTGGGAAAGCGTTTCACTTGTGAGTTCAAATCTCTCATTCACTAATTTGGTTTCAGATATTGTGGGTACCTAGGTGACAAATTGTGATCCAATGAAACACGACGGTCCTTGCTTGGGGCAGAAGCAAGCCTACCGCTTGTCGGAGGTGCTGCTCATGGCCTAGTCCACATCCGTCCACTCCTCGCTGGGGCTCGCCTTCCGCATGGAGGGTGAGGAAGGGCGCTGAGGGGTGCGGAGGCCAGCGGAGGCCAGCGGAGGGCGCGGGGACGTGGGCGAGGGCGGTGTGCTCCGGCCGCGCATCGCGACTCGTCAGGTCTCTACGGGTCTGCAGGCAGCTCGGCTTGCTTCGCATCCTACCTGTCCCAGGGGTCACCTGTGTCCCACGGTCAGTAACTAATATCAGATGTTAATAGGAAGGTCCCTGTGGCTGTCAGGATGGCCGAGTGGTCTAAGGCGCCAGACTCAAGCCTATGCTTCCCGTTCTGGGTTTCTGGTCTCCGCATGGAGGCGTGGGTTCGAATCCCACTTCTGACAGGAGTGCTTTTTGTTCTCGGATCTTGAACCTCGACTGAAGTGGCAGACGGAATCGCTTTGGGCTTTTGAACTGAAGCACTAATTCCAACATAAGCACCTTCCTCCATGAGGTTGTCCTGCGTGATCTTGGGACCTCAGCCCTGTTTGCAGTTTTCAGCTTCAGTTTGGCTCTCTCCTTCCCAGAGAGTAGAGCTCAACATTTCTCACGCCTGATCCCTCTGGGATCCCCCTGCCGGCCCTTCCCCTTTCAGGCCTTAATTTGTTTTTCTTCTTCAGGTGGCACTTTGCGTGCATTTTGGAGTCATCAGGCTCTTACTGTGCCCTAAATTACCTAAGGATTTGTTTCTTCATAAAAGTTCTCACTGCACTATAGCCTCTGGGGAAGAGTCTGGAAGGTGACCAGCTAAGCAGCCACTGCACTCAGCAGCAGCACCCTGGACCAGCCAGTGCAAGCCAGCCTCCAGTCCACCCGGGCCATGCTTTGGAGCCCCTTCTGTGAAAATCTGAGCTGCCCTGGCCATTAGGTGGCCCAGGCCATGTAGCCATCTCATTCCAAGAAAAGTATTTTGGGGAGCAGAGTGGTCCTATTGATGAGTGTGGTGTTTCTTACGTGGATCGTGAGGTCATGGCCTCCAGAACAGTGCTGATGCACCAATGTGGGGGGACATCCTCGTCGGACAGAGCACAGGCGTCTGGGCTGCCGTGTGTCAACACCAGTTCTTGGGCTGCAGCTGCACTGCGGGCCCATGCAGCAGACATCCCAGTAGTGTCCTGAGGCCACCTGGGGTCTGCAGCACCTACTCTGTGCCACCCCCACCCCTAATGATGGTCCCCAAGGACCATGCCCCCCTTGACTCACTCCATATCAAGTGTCAGTGTGGCTGCAGAGTGGCCATGCCTCTCTCCCCCAGGATCCTGTCGACCATGGCCTCTCCAGGCCCACAGGCCCTTATGACTGAAGATGAATTCTAGCTGCACAATGGACAGACATTCCCTGCATGCAGGACTCCTCTTCTAACTCCACCAGCAAGACCTTTGCCCTCCAGCAGTGACATGTGGAATGCAGAATGTTATCCAATCTACTACGGAAAGAATACTTATTCTAGGAGTGTAAAATAATGTCTTCATTTTTGCATTAATATTTTGATGAGAAATGACTATAACATGACCAAAAATGAGCTATGGATCACATTTTCCTTCTGATGCTAGGTAAGACTTTCATTTAGTGATCTTCATTAACTAAGCACAGTAACAACCTCTAAGAAAGTCACTATAAGTGGGTATTTACCAGTGGAAGATGAAGGTACTGGTTTAGTCAGGTTTTTCACTGCTGTGACCAAAAACCCTGACAAGAACAACATACAGGAAGAAAAGTTTATCTGGAACTTATGGTTTCAGAGGTCTCAGTTCATATACAAGCCAACTCCATTGCTCTGGGTCCAAGATGAGGCAGAACATCAAGGCAGAAGGGCACAGTGGAGGAAAGCAGCTCAGAACATGGTACCAGGAAAGAGAGAGACTAAGCTTGGCTCACCAGGGACAAAGTGAATGCCCCAAAGGCACATATCCAGTGCTTCACCTCCTCCAGCCACGCCCTACCTGCCTACAGGTACCACCCAGGTAATCCCTGTCTATGGTCGAGGGTCTTATAACCCAACCATTTCACCTCTGAACTTTCTTGCATTTTTTCACATGAGCCTTAGAGGGACACTTCATGTCTAAACCCTAATAGTCACATCCTTGTTCAAGGCGAGTCTGCAAGGCTCTCCTGGCTCACGCAGTCACGTGCCTCCATGCTGTTTCAGGTGTGGGGTTGATGATACTGTCTGTAACTGTCCCTGAGAACTCCCTTTCCCTGATGGTTTTCTCTACCTGCATGCACCTTTGCAAATAGTCCCCACGTTAAAGGTAAAAATGAATGCGTTTTGCACAATTCCACATGTTTATAGCTTAAAAGGTCCAGTATTCTAGCCGGACATGGTGGTGCATGCCTATAATCCTAGCAGCTCAGGAGACTGAGGCAGGAGGATCTCCAGCTCAAAGTCAGCCTCAGCAAAAAGCAAGGCACTAAGCAACTCAGGTGAGAGACCCTGTCTCTAAATAACATACATAATAGGGCTGGGAATGTGGCTCAGTGGTCGAGTGCCCCTGAGTTCAATCCCCCATACCAAAAAAAAAAAAAAAGGTCTAGTATTCTAGAAGGCTTACTGTGAAATGCATAAGCCTCACGGCCCTCTAATTTATCATGATATCCTATCTAAATGCCACCAAAATTAACCTTTTTAGCTTTTTTTCTCATGGACTTTCAGATCTTTATTTTCCTAAATAATATGCATAGCTACTGTTATTAACTGATGCAAACATTCACCATGCACTTCGCTCTGTGGTCAGTGAAGAACTATCTCTTCATCAGCATGACCATCACCCACCACTTCTTATTCTTTTAGAATAGTTACATTTCAGTTTTTGTTTAGTTCAGCATTCATCGTTTATGTTCTTTTCCTGAGAAAGTATTGAACACAGCCTAGCACTGTTGTGAGCTGATCCTTTCCATTATTTTCTGGATGCTGATAATGGCCTACATGGGTATGTGCAGGGGAAAACCCACACATGACCCCATGATGATGTGCGTGAAGACGTCTGGCAGTTAATTGACCTGGCAGGAACTAGGAGGGAATCTTGTTGTGAGGATTCAAAGTACAGGAGATGTCACATGAGTCAGTGTTCCCCTGAGACAGAACCAACAGGACATACAACTGTTACCAACAGCACAATCCTTCCCCAATGCCAATGCAAGAATGAGGAAAAAGTTTTGAGAAAAAGGAAAAAGAAGTTTTGTTGCTTTGCCAGCAAAGGAGAAACACAGGGGACTTTGTCCTAGAGTCCGTGGTTCTGCCCATCAGGGGAATAGAGGACTTTAAAAAAGACGATTCAAAGGCTATGTTCCAGCTGACCTTCTCAGGGTCATAATTCACTTCTAGATTGGGGAGATAGCCATTTCTCAGGTCCTCTGGCACAATCCCAAAGCTGAATTACTTCACTCCTGTGGTGTATGATGGAAAAGAAAGGGTAATCTTGCTTTCCCCAAGGTTAGGGAGGAGGAGAGGGAGAAAAGAAAGGAAAAAAAAAGGTCAGTTTTAAAATAAGCCACAAGGGTTCTGTTCCAAGCAGGAAGTGGAGCCCTGTTACATGGGGACTATATGAGGAGACTTTCCATGTTTTCATTTCCCTGTAATCAACCATGGTCCAAAAATATGATTCATCTTGATTCCTTCAAGAGAGAACATAGTTACATAACTTTTATTACTGCACATTGTTATAATTGTTCTTAGTTATAATGGTTATTAGTTATTGTTGTCAGTCTCTTCCTTTGTCTAATTTATATATTAAATGTTATAGGTATGTATGCATAGGAAGAAAGGGAAAGAGGAGAGAGATCACCAAAGGGCCTGGCTCATGCACTCACTGGGCTGAGGAGTTCTGTGATCTGCCACACATAACAGGACCCAGGAAAACCAGAGGTGCCACCTGGCCCCACGGCAGAACAAAATGTCCAGCTCGCGCACTGAGGCAGGACCAGGTCAAATGTATCCACTCTCTACCCCTCAACAGAAGCCACTTTACTCAGTTCACAAGTTCAAATGCTGATTCATGTGGAAAAACCCTCATAGACAGGCCCAGAAGTGTGTTTAATTGGATATTCTATGGCCCACTCAAGGTGATGTGATTAACCATCACAGATGCACACCATAGTGCTTAAAGGACATGATGATGATTATGTTAGAAATGGAAGAGTATGTACAGAAAACATAATTCACATAAAAGAATAAAGCACGCACAAATATTGCTATATATCCTGCTAGAAAACATCCTTGTGGAAAATCTAAACATTTGATACATTGGAATCAATCCCTGCGAAGGGGAGTGATATAGAAAATGAAGCAATCCTTACAAAGCAGGCTTTAGGAAACAGGCAAACCAACACGATGATCCTTGAGAAAAGGGAGAGAGAAGCTGTGCCCTGTGAGAATACCAGCCAAGAGAAATTTGGAGAAGAAAGCAGGCGAGGCAGGCGGGTGGCCACGTGCTGGAAGAAGTCAGGCTTGCGCGCCAGTGAAGGGTCGGCACGCCGAGCGTCATGGAAGGAGCTCGGAAGTGCTCTGCCCACGTGTGTCAATGTGATAGTGACCACGGCGACCTTGCAGCTGGAGTAAGACACTGCAGACATTCATGAAGAGACTTGTGCAGGAATAAGCAGGGGAGGTTGCCGGGCCTGGCCAGACGTGTGACTCAGAACGAGAGACGCGGGCAGGAGACAATAACCACTCGGCCTGTGCTTAGCACTGACGCTATCCGTCCACAGTGACACGGTTCCCCAGCTGCCAAGTCGTGCCGCTGGCCCACCGGTCCCTGCCGAGCAGCGGGGCTGGCGGAGCGGTGGCCGGGAAGGCTGGAGCACGGTGGGAAGCACAGCCTGTGGCCGCTGAGCCCACGTGTGGGCGGGGCGGTTCTGAGGAGAAGGGAGCGAGCCTCGCAGACCTGCCCTCCTTGGCCGCCTGTCCTAGGTCGGCATGTGGCCTGCTGCACCCCAGAACCTGCGGGCGCAGACCATCCGACAACTGCAAACTCCTGTCTTCCTATGAGAAATGAAAGTGGGGCAGACCTGGACGGAAGTCAGGACTCGGTGACCAGTGCGTTGGATTAGTACCCTAATTAGCATAAACTTGGACCCATAGCTCGACCTGAGAGCTATGTAACGCCTAGACTGAGAGCCCGCTGTGGGCTGGCTTCCACTGCAGGAGTTCCGCTTATGCTTAGTATTCTACTCTGCACTCACTCCTGCTGCTCTGTGGATTTCATTCTCTGAATTCACAAACAGGAACCAAGGAAGAAGGAGTTGTGGGTCTGCTGCAACGCTTGGAAGCTGGCTCACCACTCAGAGCTGTGACACTTTCTGGGGACAGAGGCCTGCAGCCTCAGCAGACCCTATGCACCAGCACAATTGGAGAGACTCCAGTTTCAGTAGTGAAAGAAAAGCTCACTGCCCAAATGCTGTGCATGTTGGAGAGGAAAAATCCACAGCATGTAGGATGGCTTAAGAAAAGGCCTCAGTGGGGGGTGGGGGGTGGTGCACGCTGCTGGGCAAGCAAAGGCGAGTTCTGTGCAGCAGCATCTGCATGCCAAGTGGAGGCACTGTTGAACCTACAGGATTTGCAACCCAGAAGAACTTTAGGGTTTCTCACCCTTGGTAAGCACAGGAGCCTGTTCCAGGGCTTTCAGTGGGGCTGGGCCAGATCACATGATGCCAGGCAACCTGGATGGAAGATGCAAGGTGTTCATAAAGCAAGGCTATGACCCATGCTGTGCAACAGTGCACAGTTCTCATGGAGAAAGAGCAAGCTCCACACCCAAGTCAGCACTCCACACAAGATGGGCACTTGCATATGTGCCTATTCCTAGAAATGCATTATCCATACATTACACATAAACATATGGGCTTATATAACACATAAGATTTCCTGGGGGCTGGGGAGATAGCTCAGTCGGTAGAGTGCTTGCCTTGCAAGCACAAGGCCCTGGGTTCTCAGGGTACTTGGCCCCTGAAAGCAATTAACTTGGGGTCCTATGATGAAAGAAATTTGTTTACAGTTTTATTTGTAGGGTTAGGGGACCGAGGACTTTTCAATGATCATTGTTTCAAATCAAAATCCGTGCTAGGCCTCTTGATCCACGGTATTTCATTTAAAAACTACTTTTAAGTGGGGGTCGCACACAACAGGAATCTTATTCACCTGTAGCTGGAAAGCACCACATGCAGGTGAGGTGGCAGTCTTCAAAGGCCAGGAATCCATCACATCACAGAGGAGAGAGAACCGTGGAGTCCAAGGGCCCAAGATGCCTAAGAACCAGGATCCGTCCAGGACAAAAAGCACCTGCGACTCTGGCGGGACTCGAACCCGCAACCTTTGAATGGCTTCAACACCCTTGCTAGAAGTCCAATGCGCTATCCATTGCGCCACAGAGCCCTCCCGGGGCGCGGCGCTCTCCTCAGGTGTTGGTCACTTGCTCGGTCCCTGACGTAGTACGTTTCCTGAGGACCCGCCTTGTTCCCAGTCACCGTGAAGACGAGAAACAAAAGCAAGCAAGCGACGCCAGGGACGCGCGACCCTGGCCGCGGGTTTCCGAGCCTGTGGGTGCCGTCAGCCTCGGGTCCCGGCGAGATCAAGAAGTTCCGCCACGGACCAAGGGTCCGCGCAGTCGATGCGGCCTCTTCCCTTCCAGCCCTGGCGGCCGGCCTCTCCGCGGGCCTCCGGTCCGGAACGCCTGCGGGGACGCCTCTCCCGGCGCGCGGAGCCGGAGCCACCCCGCGAACCCGGGTCCGCGTTTGGCGGGGCGGGACGGGCGAGCGGCCAGGATTCACGCCGCAGGGGAGAGTCAGCGGCCAGGGCAGAAAGCTCGGCCGCGCCGTCCGGAAGGCGGCGGCCGCGTGGGAGAGAAGCCCGGGAGGCGCGGCGCAGGCGCAGGGCCCGCCCGCAGGGAGGGAGTAGGTCCGGGAAACGCGGGAAACGCACGCGGGCTGAGCCCGGAGCAGGGAAGTCGAGTGTTACCCAGCCGAGGGCTGAGCCAGCCCGCCGGCCGTCCTCGGGCTGGGTGCCAGGGCGCGGCGCGAGGCCCCGGCCGCTCCACCCTCGCAGCTGCTCCCACCCTCGCAGCTGCTCCCCGGCCGCCGCTCCCACCCTCCCAGCTGCTCCCACCCTCGCAGCTGCTCCCCGGCCACCGCTCTCCCCGCGCCCGCCGCTCCCACCCTCCCAGCTGCTCCCACCCTCCCAGCTGCTCCCCGGCCACCACTCTCCCCGCGCCCGCCGCTCCCACCCTCGCAGCTGCTCCCTGGCCGCCGCTCTTCCCCCTCCCGCCGCTCCCACCCTCCCAGCTGCTCCCACCCTCGCCCGCTGCTCCCACCTTCGCCCGCTGCTCCCCGGCCACCGCTCTCCCCGCGCCCGCCGCTCCCACCCTCCCAGCTGCTCCCACCCTCCCAGCTGCTCCCCGGCCACCGCTCTCCCCGCGCCCGCTGCTCCCACCCTCGCAGCTGCTCCCTGGCCGCCGCTCTTCCCCCTCCCGCCGCTCCCACCCTCCCAGCTGCTCCCACCCTCGCCCGCTGCTCCCACCTTCGCCCGCTGCTCCCCGGCCGGCGCTCTCCCCCCTCCCAGCCGCTCCCACCCGCCCGCGCGGCTCCGGCTGCATCCCCTTCTCAGCGGGGCTGCCCGGTGGGCCTCAGCGCACACAGCTGCCCTCACTCCTTGGAGGCGCTGACGGAATGAGGAGGAGGAAGAATAAGATGTCGGGAGACGTGTCGACTCCTGCGTGCGGGAACTTCTTCAGCCACTTCCCCGCGGTGCTCCCGTTCCTCCCACGGAGCATTCAGTGAGGTGGGTGGAGAGGGCGCTCTCGTTTGAGAACGAAAACGTCTGGCGAGGCTGCAGGTTCCCTGCGCAGCTCCTTCTCGCGGTTTCACCCGCCCTGTGGCAGCAGAGTGACCTTTCCAGGGTCCTAGCTCCCGACACGCCAGGTCTGGCCTTCCTCTTCCCTTCCTCCCATACCTTCGCCCCTTTATTTTTCCTGAAGGCAAAAGGATGGCAAATATATGGAAAGTGACCCACGTCGTATGGCGTAGAATATGAGATGCAGAAGAGGAGGAAGCAGAAGGAAGCAGAAGTTACCTCTCCGCCCGTAAGCACCTGTGAAACGCCGCTGAGCAGTGAGTGGCTTCTTTTTTCTTAGTATCTTGATGAAGGTGAGTGATAAATGGAGAGAATACCAATACTTTTTAAATTTTCTTTATAGTTATACAAGACAGTAGAATGTATTTCGACATACACACATGGAATATAACTTCCCTTTCTTGTGGTTGTACATGATGTGGAGTTACACGGGTCGTATCTTCATATATGAACATAGGAAAGTTATGTCCGATTCCTTCCCATTCCCATCCCACCTCCATTCCCCCCATTTCCCCACCCTGTCCCAATCCAGTGAACTTCCACTCCTCCCTCCCCCACGCTCACCTATTGTGAATCAGCATCCGCATATCAGAGAGAACATTCAGCCTTTGGCTTTTTGGGGATTGGCTTATTTCATTTAGCAAGATAGCCTCCAGTTCCATCCATTTACCAGCAAGTGCCATAATTTCATTCTTTTTTATGGCTGAGTAATATTCCATTGTGTGTATGTACCACATTTTCTTTATCCATTCATCTATTGAAGGGCATCTAGCTTGGTTCCATAGCTTAGCTATTATGAATTGAGCTGCTATGAACATTGATGTGGCCTCATCCCTTAGTATGCTGACTTTAAGTCCCTTGGATATATGCCAAAGAATGGGATAACTGGGTCAAATGGTGGTTCCATTCCAAGTTTTCTAAGGAATCTCCATCCTGCTTTCCAGAGTGGTTGCACCAATTGCAACAATGTATGAGTGGAGAGAACACCAACACTTTAAAGACCAATTATGAGTAGTTTATTTCAGACTTCCTATTTTCTGTGTGGGCAATAATCAAGAGGTAGTTGAGCTTTTATTTGTCTGAAATATTTATTTTACCTCATGGCATAAGAAAAATGATTTCTGTATTTGTAGATACAAGGACTTTGGTGTTGAACATGTTCCTCAAGCCGTCCTTGATTGGATCAACTGCCTTATTCACTACCCTTTACAATCAGTTCTGCACAACTTGAGTTTGTTACTTGAATAATTGATGTAGAGGTTTGTAGTTTCATGGAGGCTTCACCCTCCTCATCTGTTGACCTTTAATTAGACTTTTAAAATTATTTTTGAATGGATACTTTGATAAAGAACTTTTATGAGTTTTTATCTTCATAACTAAAAATTAATACTTTCAAAAAACATTTGGGGACCCATATTAGAGGACTGCTCTGAAGATATTCTTATAGGGACAGGCAGAAAATAAGGACTTAAAATATGTTGTAAAATCTTTTTAAACATATGGTTGGTAATAAAGGTTGCATAAAAGAAAACATGTCAGTCAGTAATGCTCTGTTCTCTGTGCAAGCTGCTCTCTGTACAAAGAGAGTGTGT